>NC_044033.1:264505330-264811728 GCF_901765095.1 Microcaecilia unicolor | reverse complement strand
AACCAAACCTCAGCATTCTCCCAGTCTCTTAGCTACTCTGTGATGCATCGGGCATTTAAGTGCTACCGCACTGTGGTTCCCCTGTGTTTTCCTTTTTTTAACCACAGGTTCCATATGCAAATTTTAGCTCATGCATATTCATTGTAACCTGAGGACTGGGTTGAGAACCTCTGCTCTAAACTGTGCAAGTGTGCAACCACATAAATATTTGTGCTACTCATGAATTAAGAGTCATGCAAAAACCTGTCTTTATCATTTGTTCATGTTTTCTTTTTAATGTGATGTCAACAGCAATTCAGCTTTTGTTATCAGGCTCTTGCCCAGCGATTCCACCCCCACCCCCCAATTCATGATAGAAAAAAATCACAGTGCTGGATGCAGAGTCCTATTTTGTGAGGGTTTTTTTGTTGTTGTTTTTTTTTTTTTTATTGGACAGTCAAGAGGAAGAGACTGTGGGAGCTGCACCTGCAGAGTGCATTGGTGCTCAGAGTGGAAGTGGGGGAATCTTTGTTACTAGAATGCAGGTGTAGCCTAATGGTTAGCACAGTGGGCTGAGAACCTGGGGAGCTGGGTTTGACTCACTTTGTGGTTCCTTGTGATCTGGGGCAAATCACTTAGCCCTCTTTTTCCCCAGATGCAAAGCCTAGACTGTAAAGCCCACAAGGGACAGAGAAAGTACCTGCATGTAATACATGTAAATTGCTTTGGTTGTACCACAGAAAGTAAATTAAATCCATGATCCCTTTAGAAGGAATGTTGGTTTGTCTCAATTTTTATTTTTTGTTAGGGTATTTTATTAGCTTTCAAACTCTAAAATTGCCATAGAAATTAAGTAAAACTCAGGAACAAAAAGAAGGTTCATCTTTTCATCTTCACATATGGATATTTTGATGATTTACTAATTTTTCTTTTTTTGGAAGTGGAACAGGATGATAATATAGCTTTTGTTGCTTTTATCCGAGGACAAGCAAGTCTCACATGTGGTGACATCTTCTGACAGAGCCCCGATGTGGATGATGACCAGCGTATAGTTTCAAGAAACTTCTAGTAGCATCTTGCCAGCAGGTCTCACATGTGGTGACACCTTCCAACAGAGCCCCGGTGTGGAAATGTTTCAAGACAATTCTAGTAGCATCTCGCCATGAATGCACAGGTGTCTTCCCACCTGACATGTGAGCATAGGTCCCTCAGTCTTTTTTTCCACGGAATAGAGAGAACACATCTTCATGGTCTCCCTTCAGTGCTCTTTTCTCTGCTTTCCCGTGCAGGTATTTTTTCCTCACTTCTTCATTTTTGCCTCTAATTTCATTTTTTCTTATTTTCCCTCGTAGTGTTTTTGGCCCTTCAATTTTTCTATCTTTTGTGTGGCTCGATAGGTCTGAGTACCAACCTCAATTTAGGCTCTGCCACTTTGTTGTCCAAAATTGAGGAATTTAATTTGGCTGTGATTCTAACAACAATGTCCAAGAAATGACTTCCAAGAGGTGCGCCCAATGTAATTGTGTGATTTCAGTGACAAACCTGCACACTTGGTGCCTTGGGTCTAACCATGACCCTAACTCCTGTTCTCTCTGTTTGAAAATGCAGTTGAGGACACAGAAGGTGTGTCAGGTCAAGCAGGAGAGACTTTTTGGGTCCTTGAAGGCTGATTCATCGGCACCAACACCGGAAGCATCGATCTCAGTGGCTGCCCAGATATCAGCTACCACTGAGAATGCACCGGGATTTCGGAGGTACTGATAGTCTGCCCTGGGATTGGTCAGCATTGGACCAGACACTGAGGATGCATACAAGTTCAACATCCTTGTCGACATTGAGGGACTGTGATGCTCCGCTTCGGGGGAAGCCCAAGAAGCACAAGCATCAGTCCTCTTCACACAGTGCTGGGAGCACCAGCGTATTGGCATCCACCTGTATCTGAGATGTGCTGGCACCAGAAGGAGCACTCTCCCTGCTTGGTTTGACATTGGTTCCTTTGCAGACTGTCCTGTCCCAGTTTCCCAGCCTTTGCCGATACCTACCTACCTTCGATGAGCAGTACCAAACCATGCTCAGGCAGGAGCTGGTGCAGATGTTAAAGCTTCACGCTACTGGGGGTGTCTGTCGACCCATACAGTACTGCTCTCCACACTGGGAGAGGAAGCTTGGGGGCATGGGTGTGGTTTCACTGAGCCGGAGCAGGCACAGACTTAGTTCAGTCCGAGTATTTTGAGGAGTCTGATTGGGACCTCTCATAGGACTCAGAAGAGAACCCTCATTACTTCTCTGAGGAGGAGTTTTATGGGGTCCCTTCTGATCCCTCCCCCACCCTCGAGAGGTGTAAATCTCCATCTGAGGGTCTCTGTTTGATAGGTTTTGTGAAGGGGATTGCTTCGGCCTTCCCATTTAAGTTGGAGACGGAGGAGGGACCCAGAGCAGAGATGTCTGTTCTGGATTATGAGTCGCCTCTTAAGAAAGAAGTCGTGCTTCTATTACACCCTATCCTTAAAGATGCACTGTTGTAGTGCAGGTTGCACCTAAGAAGGTGAATATGCAGTACCATATCCAGAAGGCTCACAGATTCAAGAGGGCTCAGCTGCCCCACCACTCTTTGGTAATTGACATAGCTCAAACGAGCTATGAGTTCCATGCCTCAGCTACTCCAGGTAGAGAGGCTTGGATACTAGACTCATTTGAGAGGAAAGTTTATCAGGCCTTGATGCTTATTGCCCACATCTACTTGAAGTCTTTGCTACACAGTACGATTAGTCTCAAAGACTCTCTCCTTGAGGTTGAACTTCACCACTTGGCCAGTAAGCACCTGGAATATGTGGTTGGGGCACTTGGCAACACTTTTGACGTTGCATCCAGAATCTCTGCCATGGGTGTGGCAATGTGCAAATTCTCATGGCTGCATGTCTGTGTCTTATAACCAATGGTTCAGGAGAGATTAGCGGATATACTTTAAGGAGATTCTTTTTGTGGACAAGGTGGAGGAGGTCACCATCTTCATAAAGAAGCACACTGACACCATTCAGTTCCTCTGTCAACAGCCTCCAGCTGCATCCTTCTCAACCAGGAGATTTTCAAGTGGGCCTAGGAGACGGACCTACTACTCTCAGAGGCGTAGTTTTTTGCCACCTTCTTGCTCTGCCCAGCAGCCCCAGCACTCTTGCCCTCGTCAGTCCCGCCCTCAGAAGCCCCAGCCGGTTCCCTAGTCAAAGCAGGGTGACAGACTTTTGACTGGCTTCAGGAGAGCATAGCCTCAGTCCGAGTTACTGTCCTGAATGACCTTCCAGTAGGGAGGAAGCTCAGTTTTTTTCATCAAAGGTTGCCCTTTGTAACCTCCAACCAGTGAGTTCTTCAAATAGTTCATGTCAATTTTACACTTCATTGGCATCAGAAACAACCAAATTGCTCACTGAGCATCATTCATCAGCTCTTGACACAAGCAGGTACTTGTAGAGGAAATCTCTACCTTTCTATAGGCCAATGCACTTGAACCCATGCCATCAGGGGAAGAAGGGGAGGAATTTTATTACAGGTGGTACTTGTGTCCAAGAAAACGGGGGGGGGGGGGGGGGGGAAGATACCGTCCCATCCTAGACCTAAGGGCCCTGAACAAATTTCTGATCAAAGAAAAGTTTAGGATTCTTTCCCTGGGCACCCTTCTTCCCGTGATTCAGGAAGAGGGTTGGCTATGCTCTCTGGACTTGGATACCTACACCCACTAGTCATAGGAAGTATCTCAAATTCTGAGTAGGGAAACACCACTGCCAGTGTCATGTTCTGCTTTTTGGCCTCGCTTCAGCTTGCAGTGTACTCACCAAATGTCTAGCAGTAGTTGCAGACTGGGAGTTTACATGTTGCCCTACCTGGACAATTGGCTGGTGAAGAGCATATTGGGAGAGGAAGTGCAAGAGTCAATGTAGAGAACTATTCGGGTGCTGGAGCTACTGAAGTTTGTTAAACTACCCCAAGTCCCACCTTCTACAAGTGCAGCGATTGGAGTACATAGGAGCTCTGCTTGATACAGTGCAAGCTTGGGCTTTCCTGCTTCAGGCGAGAGTGGATGCCTTAATAGCAATCGCCTAGCAAATACGAAGCAGCAAGCTGATTATGACAGATGTTGAGATTGTTAGGCCATGGCCTCCACGGTGCATGTCACCCCTATGGCTCATCCAGGTCCCTCCAGAGTTGGATCCCTCTCTTCTCTGGGGTACCATTCAGTCAGAGTTGGATCCCTCTCTTCTCTGGTGGACCATTCAGTCGAAGTTGGATCCCTCTCTTCTCTGGTGGACCATTCAGTCGAATTCAACAGGGAGACTACCATTCCAAATTCTGCTTCCTCATAAGATACTGACAACTGATGCATCCAACCTGGTTTGGGAAGCTCATGTTGACTGACTTCACAAGTGACATATCAACTTCCTTGAGCTGAGGGCCATTTGAAACACACAAGGTGATTTCAGAGATCAGCTGCAGAACCAAATTATTCTCATTCAAAAGTAGTCAGGTTGCAATGTACTGTGTGAAAAGCAGAGGGGTATGGACTCTTACCCCTTGTGTCAGGAAACGATAGGGATCTGGCAGTGAGTCCTCCTTCACGGGATGGTCCTGCGAACCATATACATATCAGGGAAGGACAGCAGCCTGGTGGACACACTGAACAGTGTAATGCAGCCTCACGAGTAGTCTCTCAATATGGGCATAGCCGGTATAATCTTCCTAGAGTGAGGTACCCCTTCAGTGGATCTTTTTGCCGCATGTCTCAACACAGTTCTGTTCCAGGCTAAGGTTACACGGTAAGCCCAAGCCCATCTCTGTACAGCTTCTAGTTGTTTGTTTTTATGAGGGGTTTGCTGTTGACAAAGCCCCCCCCCCCCCCCCCCCCCCGTGTAATCTCCCACTGTTTGAGCCACTTGAATCCTGTCATCTGAAGTATCTGACATGGAAAGTTGTCCTTTTGGTAGCGGTCACTTCAGCTTGCAGAGTAAGTGAGCTTCAGGCCCTAGTAACTGATCCACCTTACACAAAATTTCATCACATCAGAGTAATTATTCGCACACACCCTAAATTCAGAGTCCATATTAACCAGTCAATTGTTCTGTCAACATTTTTCCTGAAACCACATGCCTATCTTGGCAAAAATGTAATGCATACCTTAGACTGCAAGTGAGCCTTAGCCTTCTATTTGTCACGGACTAAAGCCCTTAGAGTCCACCCAGCTTTTTGATTCTTTTGACCCAAATAGGATGGGGGTAGCCATCAGCAAATGCACAATCTCCAATTGGGAAGCAGATTGTATCTTCTTCACTTATGCCCTGGCTGGGCAAGAGCTCCAGGACATCAGCATCACCGGAAGCCTAGAGGATGCTCCCTCTCTTCAGTGGAGGTACCGATGGCAACAGTTTCCAGGTAGTTAGGTCCCAGCTTCTGGTTCGACACTGTTTCCCAGCCTGATCCAGCTCTCCAGCCTTTGCCGATGCCTACCTTTGTTGAACAGTACCAGGCCATGCTAAGGGAGCAGCTCAGCCTCAACTCCTTCCTGAGGCCCAAGCTCTGCCCCTAGAGCAATCTTCACTGGCGCATCACCACGTATGTACATTGAGCCATGCGGTACTGCTCTCAGCATCGGGAGAGGAAGCTTCCCCCAGAGTCTGAGGGTAGGGCTGTACCTCGGCGCCCTTCAGAGCTGGGGTAGGCACAGACAATCCATTGCACAGTTTGAGAAGTGCTGCACTAGTACATAACTATGACTTGGTCTGTCTCCGGCTGCCCAGGAGAGCAGAAGACATAAGCTGAGAATCAAACCCAATTTTCTCTGCATGGCAGTGCACAACCTTGCCACTGGGCTAGCCCATTCTGCCATCTTTAAAAGCACTAAACGCTTCCAACTGTCACAAAAAAGAGCTACATTGGTACTACATGAATTCTAATGGAAAAAATGGTGTATGTTAAAAAGCTTTTATAGGACGCCAATCAAGTATGTGTTTTTTTGATCCTTCATAATTAATATTTGTTCGTAGTAAAGTATCATGTAGTCTGATGTCTTTTCTGATTCTGTTGAGAAGTAGCGCTGCCCACTAACAGTTTGAAAATCCCCAGGGTAAGATCTATGTCATGAGGTTCCTTCCCTTCTGCTTTCCTCCTTGTTTCATTATTTTCATGGCCTTCTTGAATGGATCCCATCTCAATTTGTGGGCTATTAGTTGTACATTGTAGAATTCTGTATTTGGGTTATTAACTGCCACAAGAAACATTTGTACAAGTGTTTGATTTTGTAAATGTATATTCATAAACAGTGAGGATTTCCAGTGACAATCATACATTGTTTTTCTAGTTGTTAGGGCTTGACAGATATAAGACCAGAAACGATACATAATTGTCCCTAGAATTCCTCTTCTACTCACGTTCTTTTAGTAGCCTTTCATCACAAAGACTCCCACATTCTCTTGCTTCCAGCCAGGGATGATCAAGGATACCTGAGGCCAAAGGAGAAACTTCAGCTGTGCTGCCCCCTATTGTAACCCCAACCCAATCTCTGACCCCCTCCATTAATTTTTGAAAATAATTTTTTTATAAAATGCAGACTTTCATATTAATTATCAAGTCCAGCATCCCTTCCCCCCCCTCCCGAATCCAGTCGTTGTCTTCTTCCCCCTTCCCCCATGGTCCTTTGAACGTGTCTGTGTGTTGGCAGTAATTAAGACTTGCTGCCTCTGGCTGGTCCTGAGGCTGACCAGAAGCAGTCTGGCTTAAACGCTGCCTCGGCTGGTGAAGACAGACAAATTTGGAGGACTGTGGAGGGGAAATGGGGGTTAGCAGGAGAGGAGGGAGAGAGAGAAATGCCAACCACTAGGGAACAGGAGCAGTAAGAGAGTGCATGAGAGGCGGGACCCTTTGGTCTGTGCGCCAGAAGGGCTAAATGCACGTCATATTCTGTCTGTGTTGTCCTAGGCAGTTGCCTAGTGCTAGGGCTGGCCCTGCTTCCAGCTGTTCTGTTATACTGATGGAAGTCATCTAGCAGTGCATGTTATGTGCATTCCACCATGCATGCTTGTTCCTCTTGGGAGATAGATGATACAAACAAGCTGCCTTTTTATATAAAAAGAGAATATGTGGCAGTGGTTACCAAACCTGATTCTGGAGGCACCCTAGACAGACAGGTTTTCAGGATATCCAGAATTAATATTCATGAGAGAGATTTGTGTGCTGGGAAGGCAGTGCATGCAAATCTATCTCATGAATATTCATTGTGGATATCCTGAAACCCTAACTGGCTGGGGTGCTTCCAGGACCAGGTTTGGGAACTACTGATCGATGACCATTTTCCATGCTTTTTTTTGTATTGACATTTGTAGGCTAGTGTTCTACAGAGTAATGTATTACATTTCCTGTGTTCTTATTGTAGGTGTTGGTGGGGCGTCAGAAAATGAGGACCCTTCTAAAATGGTTATGGTCCTTGCAGCTACTAACTTTCCCTGGGATATTGATGAGGCCCTAAGACGACGTCTGGAGAAGAGAATTTACATTCCCTTACCATCAGGTCAGGTTTAAAATAAATCACTCTTGGAATTCCTATAATTTTTCTTAACAAGCAGGATTGAGTCGGGCACACAAGTGGGTGGCTTCATTGCACATTGCTGAGACAGAACAGTTCTCCAAGAGCTCGGAACTAAATGTAAAATTTCTCAGCATGCATGGCCTTCTCTTCACACAGTTGTGTCCTGCGCATTTGAGTTTTATTCCCACTCAGCCACAAATGAGCAACACCAGGATTCTGTGAAAATAGTGCGAAGGTCCTTGAAGATTCTCAGACCCAGAATGCAGTCCTTTTTGGAGCACTTCCATAGACCTGAGGTTTGAGCATCCTCTAACTCTGAGATTTTCAAACTTTTTTTGTCTCGCGTCACACTTACATGGTGCTAAAATTGTCAAGTCAGTCCTCCACAAATAGTCCAGCATTTTACCTTCTACCCCCCCCCCCCCCCCCCCCCACACACACACACATGTTCCAGCATTTTACCTTCTCCCCCCCACCAAATAGTCCAGCATTTACCTTCTCTTCCACCCCCCCATCCTCACAAATAGTCCAATATCTCTCCCTCCTGTTCCGTCTCCAGCCAACAACCAGGAATCCTTCTTTGTCTCTGACACCCCCTCCCCCCCACACACCTTTTATAAATTTTCTTGTCTCCAGAGGTTGATGGCAGCAAGCAGCTATTCATACAGGCTGTTCGTGCCAACCCTGGAGCCTTTTCTCTGACGTAACTTCCCGCTTAAGTGGAAGCAGGAAGTTACATCAAAGAAAAGGCTCTGGGGTTGGCGCAAGCCGGCTGTATGAATCGCAGCTCGCGGGCACTGACTGCTACAGACAAGGAGACTTTTAAAAGGTACTTCGTTCCAGCACAAATTAAGCTGGCCCTACTAATAAATGACCCTCAACTCCTGCAGCATATCTGCGGACCAGAAGCAGCACACCAATGTGCCACAGCACACTGGTTGAAAAACACTGCTCTAACTTCTTTAAATGTGCAGGGAAAGTGCAGCAGGCATATCAGCATTCCAACAGGATAGATGTAGAGTAATCAGTAATCTGTAGATAATGCACTAGGCAATCCAAAAAAGCAGAATACATGTCTTGGTGTTGGAGAAATTTTAATTCAGTAAGGAACAGCTATATGTTACAACTTTAACACACAAAAACTGACTAATAGTAACTCACCCAGCAGTACTTCCAAATAACATACAGATGGCAGCGCTAACGTGCAGCAACAGCTTTCCGATCACAGTATCTAGGTCATGCTTTATATCACTTCCTCTACTAAGTCAAAATGTGACACACCAATAATATCAATAGTTATAAAACATGATTGCTCCATTCAAAAAATACTGCACACAAAAAATTACTCCAAGCAAAAATATTACATTAAACGGACTATGAAGACAAAACTAAGCAAAATGCTCAAAAACCTTCTAAAAAGACCGATTCTGGTCACTTTATAAAGCTTAATGAACAGAAATTGCTTCTCCAGCCTCCAACTTCACAATAAAAGCAAAAAAAACAAACAAAACCCAAGTAAACCCGCTCCTTAAAAATCTTTTAAAAATGACTTAGAAAGCTCAAGATGCTGTGTGTTCCACTGACATACCTACGCATTCCAATGATGACATAGGCTTATCACAACATTATGGATATATGTCTCAACAGCTATTACTAAAAAGGAGAACAGAAAACAACAAAAGTACTACAAAAAATCAATTCAAAGGAGCAAAACTGAGAGGAAGGTAAAAAATAATAAATACCTACATAATAAATAAGAGAATTAAAAGCATGACAAACTAGCAAACCATCTCTCTATATAAAACGCACCTCCAACATTTTATTGAAGCCTGAAGCCCAAGCCGGAAGATATAGTTGTGTAGATCGCTGTTTGCCCATGAGTGTCTGCCCCGCCCTCGCGTCACAACGTGATGACGTCGAGGGCGGAGCACTGACACTCGCCCAGTCGCATCGCTAACCCGTTGGTACGCCACGAAATGTTACGTCAGACGCATCACGGACCTAAGAGAACGACGGCCATTAAAAAAGTAAGGAGTATCAACAGCTGCTGTAACTCGGAGGGAGGCGGGGAGGACCCTGGGACTCAGAGGGAGGGGGGACCCTGGAACTCGGACGGAGGGAGGGAGGGAGGGAGGGAGGGGGGAGACGTCCCTGCAACTTGGAGGGAGGGAACGGTCTTGCAACTCGGAGGGAGGGAGGGTGAGAACACATTTAGCCTAACAATCCCTTTCAAAACATTAATTGCAGAAAGGCAATACCTTGCTAGCGCCCATTTCATTGGTTTCTGAAACGGGCCTTTTATCCTAGTAACAATATAAAATCAGAAATGACATTAAATGATATTTAAAATGAGCAAGGCTATAACAAGGATAATAAATAATGAATGGTTAAAACTGGCAAAATTACATACAACCAGATATAGGAACACAGAAAGGTCCATCTTAATTGAGCCCCATTGGGGTTAATGTATCAAATTTAAACATAACCTGTGTTCTATTTGAAATAACATATCTCCTCCTCTCCATGAAATAATCGGTCTAGAAATCACCAGGAATTTATAATTTTCAAATATGTGATTAGCCTTGACTGAGTGTTCAACTAAAGGTTTATCCATAGCTTTTCTTTTAACTGTACTCTTACATTTGATAAGTCTTTAATGTAGTGCACCAGGATTCTGTGAAAATGGTGCAAAGGTCCTTGATTGCTGGGCCCAGAAGGATCTGAAGCCTGAACCTGACCTTGCCTTGCTAGCCGCCTGCCTGGATCTGAAGTCTGAACCTGACCTTGCCTTGCTAGCCGCCTGCCTGGATCTGAAGTCTGAACCTGACCTTGCCTTGCTAGCCGCCTGCCGGGATCTGAAGTCTGAACCTGACCTTGCCTTGCTAACCGCCTGCCTAGACCTGAAGCCTGAACCTGACCGTGCCTTGCTGACCGCCTGCCTAGACCTGAAGCCTGAACCTGACCGTGCCTTGCTGACCTGAAGCCTGAACCTGACCGTGCCTTGCTAACCTGAAGCTTGAACTTGACCTTGCCTTGCTAGCCGCCTGCCTGGACCCGAAGCCTGAACCAGACCTTGCCTTTCTAGCCACTTGCCTGGACCCGAAGCCTGAACCTGACTTGCCTTTCTAGCCGCCTGCCTGGACCTGAAGTCTGAACCTGACCTTGCCTTGCTAGCCGCCTGCCTGGACCTGAAGTCTGAACCTGACTGTGCCTTGCTAACCTGAAGCCTGAACCAGACCTTGCCTTGCTAGCTGCCTGCCTGGATCCGGTCTGAACCTGACCCGTACCTTGCTAGCCTGAACCTGTCTTTGCTGTGCTGGCCACTGCCTGGACCTTCCTCCTGTTCCTGTTACAGCCAAACACGCGCCTGACTCCTGTTTCTGCTACAATCAAGCAAGTGTCTGTCTCCTGCTCTGGTACTCCAAGCCCTGTCGGCCGACAGCACCCAGGACTCAACCACTGGGGAACAGCGGTCATCACAGGTGAAGAACCAGACCTCTCTGACTGCTCTTCCGGGAGCAGAGTTTTCCCGCTGGCATTTACTCCTGTTCTGGGAACTGCACAAGGGCTCACCGTACCCGAACTGTGGCAATTATTACGTCCTCATTTTTGTTCTCCATTCCTTTCCTAATAATACCTAACATTTTATTTGCTTTCTTAGCCGCCGCAGCATACTGAGCAGAGGTTTTCAACGTATTTATTTATTGCATTTGTATCCCACATTCCCCCACCTTTTTGCAGGCTCAATGTGGCTTACATAGATTTGTTAATATTGATGCTTAGATCCCTTTCCTGGTCAGTGACTCCTAATATGGAACCTTGTATCACGTAGCTATAGTTCGGGTTCTTTCCCACATGCATCACTTTGCACAAGCTCACATTAAACATCATCTGCCATTTGAAAACACCCATTATTATACTGTTGCCAAATTTGCTAGCTTTTTAAATTTCTGTTAATATATCTTCATCTGTCTGATCGTTCTGGCTTGGTGGACAATAGTATAGCCCTACACATATATTATTTTCCTTCACAGATGGAATTTCTCTCCGTAAGGATTGCACGTTGCTGTTTGCGTCATGCAAAAATTTTAGTTTATTTGACTCAATTCCCTCTTTAACATACAGCACAACCCCTCCCCCCTTAATTTGTTTTACCCTATCATTTCAATATATTTTGTACCCTGTTAACAGTGTCCCATTGATCTGTCCTTCCACTAGGTCTCTGAGATACCTATTATATCTACCTCTTCATTTAGTGCTACTATATACTTGTACTGCTGTGGATTTTACAGCCTGTTTCACTAACACAGACTGCTCAATAACTACCATGGATTCTTTTGGATTCGTAATAAGTAAATGAAACCTTTATTAGGGAAGCTAAATTCTACAATGGTTAATATATATATATATATATATATATATATATATATAATGGTTAGCACATATACAATGATTAGCTATATAAAAACAATCATTACATCACTGGTCTCTACATTTCTTAGACCAGGAAAAGAAGCAAACACAATGATTAGCTATATAAACAATCATTGCATCGCTGGTCTCTACATCTCTTAGACCAGGAAAAAAAGCAATACATTATACACATACAATCATCACTTGTCTCCATAATCCAGGCTCTTATCATCAGCTGGGGGGGCCCGGTTCACAGCGAGAGCTAGGAGCTTTTTAGACCAGGAACAACAGATCCTCTGCGCAGTCCGTACGTTACTCACTGATGAACCCCCACCTTACTGTGACAAGCCCTCTCTTTTTATTAGGCTCTGAGCCCATGTTCAGAGCTATGGAAAATTACAGCTAAGGTAAATTACAGAATGATTAACGTGGTCACATGCTTTCCCAAGTCCAGGTGGCCAAGCTGGGCCTGGGAAATAAGAACCATCCTCCCCTTTGCATACCAAATTAGTTAGAGCTGTGTCTTATCTTCTGCATCCCAACTTTGTTTTTTATATTTACAAGAAAAGTCACTTTCGGTCAAAGACAAGATTTCAGAGTGTATTATCGGACAAAAGCAGGGTTGAAAAGCAATCCTTTAAGGTAACACTTAATCATTTTTAAACAGAATTACTTCTGATCAACAATACAGACCCTGAGTGCACTGGTCGTTCAAGACAGGGTTGAAAAACAATCTTTAAAATTCACTTCCATTACAATACTCTCACTCTCCTATCTTATTTTTTAGACTTCTAGCATTTGTATACAGACACTTCAACCTGTGCTTTTTCCTTGCATCTAAAAGTTGACAGGGATAATTTGCAACTTTTGCTCTGTTCTACCCTTAAGGACTTCTGTGACTATCATCTCTTCTCTACACTGATGCTGTGGTAAACTCTAGAATAGTCCCTTAACTGCTAGCCTATGGAACTGTAATAGAGACTTTAAATGCTAAACAAACAAACCTATTCCTTAAATTGCCTTTGCTAAATAAGCAGAGTAACTTAAAAATAAAGACACTGAGATTACCTATTTAAGTCTACCTTTTCCCAGGTTTAAAAACAATTTCCCAGTAAATAACTTACCAATTAAGTTGTCCTGCACTGGAGGTCCTCACAGCAACCCTTCTGTCTTATGGCTAGTGAAAAACTATTTACCCTTACCCCCCCCCCCCCCCTGCAATATCCTCTATTATTGTATATCTGTCACACTGAATGATTTCTGATCTTTAAACAAAATAATATTAGACAAAGGGAACATGAGTAAACACAGCAGTTTTTAAATTATTGCTTCATTTATTTAGGGAACAAAGTTGTTCATCACCCATATCACCCATGTGAAACAATAATTGCTCTCTTAGTTACTCAACCAACTGACTAAATTTAATTAATAATCAGATTCAGGTGATTGAAAATAGGCTTGATTTCAGTCAGACCTGTTGAATGTAAGCCTCACTATATATTGAATCTTACCATGAGAGTGAAGTAGTCACCACAAAGTTTCAGCAAGAACACTGTGCCATGATCAAAGGAAATTCCAGAAAGATGAGAAAAAGTTGTTGAACTATATCTGTTACAAAACCATTTCTAAAGCTCTGGGACTCCACCGAACCACAGTGAGGGCTATTATCTTCAGATGGGGAAGACTTGGAACAATGGTGGATCTTCCCAGGAGTGAATGACTTGCCAAAACTACTCCAAGGATGCAGTGAAAACTCATCTGAGAAGTCACAAAATCTTGCCTCCACAATAAGAAAGAGACTGGACAAAAATGGGATTCATGGGACAGTAACAAGATGGAAGAGCTGTTATCCCAGAGTAACATCAATGCATATCTTACATTTGCAAAAATAGACCTGGATGATCCCCAAGGCTTTCAAGATAGGGTTCTATGGACAGACGAGTCAAAAGTAGAACTCTTTGGGCAATGCTGGTCCCATTATATCTGGCATAAAGCAAATACAGCATTTCACAGAAAGAACATAACAAATACTCAGTGTACCTGAATGTAAATCACTTTGAGCTACTACTGAAAAAGTTGTGAGCAAAATCTAAATTAAAAAAAATCCAATTATTGCAACCAGGTATTAAGTTTAGGGGCAGTTACTTTTCCACCGGTGATACAGGTGTTGGATAACCTTCTTCTTTAAACAAATGAAGTAATAATTTTAAAACTACGCTTTACTCGGGTCCCATTTGTCTGTTACATTTTGTTTAAAGATCAGAAGCCAATTAGTATGCCATATGTGCAGTAATAGGGAAAATCAGGAGGGGTGGAAGAATACTCTTTCATATTACTGTAACTCACACGCGTACTTACATTCAGTCTCAAAAGAAAGGATTCCCTGTTCTCTTCTGAATGTGTCACCCTCCAGACCCTCTCTACTACTGCTGCTGCTACTACTACTACTACTTATCATTTCTATAGTGCTACTAGACGTATACAGTACTGTACACTTGAACATGAGACAGTCTCTGCTCTACAGAGCTTACAATCTAATTAGGACAGACAAACAGGACAAATAAGGGAATTACCAAGGTGGGAATGATAAAACATGGGTACTGAAAAAGTGAGTAAGGGTTAGGAGTTAAAAGTGGCATCAAAAAGGTGGACTTTCAACCTAGATTTGAAGACGGCCAGAGACTGAGCTTGACATACTGGCTCAGGAAGTCTGTTCCAGGCATATGGTGCAGCAAGATAAAAGAAACAGAGTCTGGAGTTAGTAGTGGAGGAGAAGGGTGCAGATAAGAGAGATTTACCCAGTGAATGAAGTTCCCAGGGAGGAGTGTAGAGAGAGATAATAGTGGAGAGGTACTGAGGAACTGCAGAGTTAATGCACTTGTAAGTCAATAAGAAGAGTTTGAATTATATGTGGAAATGGATAAGGAGCCAATGAAGTGACTTGAGGATAGGGCTAATATGAGCATAGCAACACTGGTGGAATATAAGTCGTGACGCAGAATTTTGAACAGATTGAAGGGGAGTGAGATGGCTTAGTGGGAGACCTGTAAGAAGCAACTTGCAGTAGTCTAAGCGAGAGGTTATAAGAGTGTGGATAAGGGTTATGGTAGTGTGCTCAGAAAGGAAAGGACAATTTTTGGTGATACAGAGAAAGAAACAGGTTTTAGCAGGCTGTTGAATATGTGAGAGAAAGAGAGAGAAGTCAAAGATGACCCCAAAGCTACGAGTTGATAAGACAAGGAGAATGAGAGTGTTATCCATAAAGACAGAGAATGGAAGAAGAGGAGAGAGGTTGGTTTAGGGGGAAAGATAAGAAGCTCAGTCTTGGTCATGTTTAGTTTCCGATGGCAGTGAGACATCCAGGCAGCAATGTCAGACATGCAGGCTAATGAGCGTTGTAGTTCACACTTCAGGACTGTTTAAGGTGTTATTAAACTAGGAGATAGGGTTGGGAAAAGAATGAGAAATCATCTCTTTTTTGAGCAATCTGGTCCAAAGTTTGTGTCAAAGTAGAATTCCACAGGGCCAGTGCATCATTAACATCAACATTAGGGCTCTCTGAAAGATGGGGGATCTATAGTCTAGCCAAAAAAGGCACATCAGTATGAGGTCTTATTTTTTTACAATGTAGATTAGAAGTCAAACAATGCTGAGAAGACAGTCTCACAAAGTAAATTCAATTAGCATATGGTCCAACCATGCAATAAAGATAACTTCTGGACCTGAATCCACATTGCAAGTGAAGGAGCTCAGAATCGCAAGATCCAACACATACCCTGTTTTGAATGGGTTTTGAAACAATTTGCTAAAAACCAAAGGCAGTCATGGCATTAAACAGAAAACGGTCATGTTGCTGAAATGACAGAGGAAGGGTGAAAGTACAAATTGAACTCCCCTAAGACACATGGAGGGGCAATTTCAAAAGGACATCCAAGTCACAATGGCGACGTCCAGCTCATACAGTCCAAAATGGATGTTTATCTCATGTATTTTCCAACAGGAAATGTCTTTTACCCACGTCCTCCCTGTGTGTGCACCACCTTCTGTGCTCTTCATTTAAAGACAGCTTGACCAGTTGGTAATTTATGCCATTTTAAAAAGTTGGCTCCTATGACATCAACTGTGTACACTGAGGCTCATTTTCAAAACAGAAAAACGTCCAAGAAGCGGCACAAAGCAGCAGCCAAAACATTCAAATCACTATTTTCAAAATCCATTTTTATTAAGGCTTTCTATGCAGTTCGTATGCAGTGTGTCCAAATCACAAGGTGGCGTCTGGGGGCTTGATTTGGGCATTCCCAAAACTTGGACATTTTTCTGCCGTAATTGAACAAAGCAAAAACATCCAGGGCTAAAAGTTAAGACATTTTGGTCTACACCTGTTTCAATCACGACTAAGTCACAGAAAGGTGCCCTAAATGACCAAATAGCCACTGGAGGGATTAAGACATAACCCCCTCCCCTTAATTCCCCAAGGGGTCACTGACCCACCATCAAAGATATGAAAGAAACAGTACATAACAGCCTCTGACATCTGCTTCATATGTTATGGTCAGTCCTATTAAGAGTAGCAAGCAGGTCCTTGGAATAACGTAGTGGTTGGCGCAGTGGACTGTAGAGAAAGGAACCCAGGCTCATATCCCACTCTGTTACACTTGTTGTGGAATGTGTGAGCCCTCCAAAACCCACCAAAAACCTACTGTACCCACGTATAGGTGACACCTGCAGCCATAAGGGCTATTGTAGTGATGTACAGTTGGGTATAGTAGGTTTTTGGTGGCAGGGCCGGTCTTAGCAACTGCGGGGCCCTGTGCAGACCAGTTTGGTGGGGGTCCCCACCCCTCCTAGCCCTGCCCCTTGTTGACAAGGTGTGTTTTAAAATAAAGACCAATCAAACAAAACTTGTACAGAAAAACTAATGCAAATAAGCATAATGCTATCATAGGAAACCTAGTATCAATGAAAATAACCAGAAATTATTCAGTTCAAGTCTGCTACAATTAGGAGTCAAATTCTCATAACATAGAAGAGAATATAAAAAATATATTAATTAACTAAGCAAAGATCCAGGTATGTGGGCAAAGTACTTTAAAATTCCCCCATTACTGTAAAAGTTGCCACACATATGTACATTTGGTTATTTCACAAACCCTGTCTGATGTTATGACAAATTAAAATTAAAGTTTTGAAGTCACTTCAGTAAGGCCAACACACAGTCCCTCCACTGCAAAACACTAAGCACAAACTCATGCAGAAACACACTCAGAACCTTACTGTACCATAACAGAACTAACTCCCAGGACACAAAGAGAAACAACCTTATCTGTGAAAAGGCAGCACTGTAAATATTACACAATACTCTAAAACCCCAGTACATTAGTGAGAAAAAAAGAACAAACGGGACTGCTACAGATCTCTACAAAATGCTAGCCTAGCAGAATAACGCACCTTGCTCACACATGCGAAGCACAGATAGACTATCAACAAATATGAAACAAGGAATCACAGACCAGTAATAGAGATACAAAGGCAAAATCTGAACTGGAAAACACAAGGACTCAGACTCTGCATATACAGCAATACTAGAGAAATAGAAATACAAAATATCAGAGATGCATATTTTCCACAACCGATAAATTCAAAAATAAATAATTTTTTTTCTACCTTTTGTAGTCTGACCATTTTATTTTTACATTTGATTCGGTCTGTGTCTCTTCTCCTTTTCCTGGATCTCCTATTTCACATTTCTTCTCTCTCCACGTCTCCCATCCATCTTATCTCTGCATCCCAGCTATCCTGTCCAGCATCTCTCATTTGTGTTCCTGTTCTGCATCTGCCTTCTTAGCGTCCCTATCTATCCCTTTTCCAGCTTTGCCCTGTGTCCCTTATTCCATGCCCAGCATTTCTTGTGTGTGCCCTGTCTGTTCCCTCTCTCTTCCCTTCCTCCCATACCTTACAGGTCCAGTATTTATCTCTCTATCCCCTGCCCCCCTCATGGTCTGGCATAACTTCTCTCTGTCTGTGGGTCCATCACCTCTCCTCTTCTGTTCTATTCCACCCCCCCCCCCCCCCCCCAATGTGATCTCTGTCTCTTCCCTCCCCCAGTCTGGTCTCTTTCTACCCTCTTGTCTCCCCTTAATGGCAGGTCCAACTCCCCCCTCCCTACCATACACACATCTGTCCAGCACATCTCCATCTCCCTCCAATGCCCCCCCCCCCCTCCTGGCCCAGCACATCTCCATGTCCCTCCAATTCCTTCCTGGCCTAGCACATCTTCATCTCCAGCTCCCTCCTGGTCCAGCACATCTTCATCTCCCTCCAGCCCCTCCCCTGCTACCACCACATTCTTCAGCAGTGAGTTCCAGAGCTTAGCTTCATGGAGTGTCCCCTAGTCATTGTACTTTTTGAAAGCTTAATAATTCACATTTACCTGTTCTACCCCATTCAGGATTTTGTGGTTCTCTTTCATATCCCTCTTAGCTGTCTCTTCTCCAAGCAGAAGATTCCTAACCTCTTAAGTCTTTCCTCATTTGATTACAGCTGCATCCCCTTAATCATTTTGGTTGCCTTTCTATGAACTTTTCTACTTCTGCTATGTCTTTTTTCGAGATACACCAATCAGAATGGTGGCCTTAGCTAGAAGATTGCTAGGCTGTATAGAGAGAGGTGTGACCAGCAGAAGAAAAGAGCTTTTAATACCCCTGTATAGGACGTTGGTGAGGTCCCACCTGGAGTATTGTGTTCAGTTTTGGAGGCCGTATCTTGCGAAGGATGTTAAAAAAAAAAATGGAAGCGGTGCAAAGAAAAGCTACGCGAATGGTATGGGATTTGCGTTACAAGACGTATGAGGAGAGACTTGTTGACTTGAACATGTATACCCTGGAGGAAAGGAGAAACAGGGGTGATATGATACAGACGTTCAAATATTTGAAAGGTATTAATCCGCAAAAGAACCTTTTCCGGAGATGGGAAGGTGGTAGAACTAGAGGGCATGAAATGAGATTGAAGGGGGGCAGACTCAAGAAAAATGTCAGGAAGTATTTTTTCACGGAGAGAGTAGTGGATGCTTGGAATGCCCTCCCGCAGGAGGTGGTGGAAAAGAAAATGGTAACGGAATTCAAACATGCATAGTAACATAGTAGATGACGGCAGAAAAAGACCTGCATGGTCCATCCAGTCTGCCCAACAAGATAAACTCATATGTGCTACTTTTTGTGTATACCTTACCTTGATTTGTATCTGTCATTTTCAGGGCACAGACCGTATAAGTCTGCCCAGCAATATCCTCGCCTCCCAACCACCAGCCCCGCCTCCCACCACCGGCTCTGCCACCTAATCTCAGCTAAGCTTCTGAGGATCCATTCCCTCGGAACAGGATTCCTTTATGTTTATCCCACGCATGTTTGAATTCCGTTACTGTTTTCCTCTCCACCACCTCCTGCAGGAGAGCATTCCAAGCATCCACCACTCTCTCCGTGAAAAAATACTTCCTGACATTTTTTTTGAGTCTGCCCCCCTTCAATCTCGTATCGTGCCCTCTAGTTCTACCGCCTTCCCATCTCCGGAAAAGGTTCGTTTGCGGATTAATACCTTTCAGATATTTGAATGTCTGTATCACCATATCACCCCTGTTTCTCCTTTCTTCCAGGGTATACATGTTCAGGTCAGCAAGTCTCTCCTCATACGTCTTGTAACACAAATCCCGTACCATTCTCATAGCTTTTCTTTGCAACGCTTCAATTCTTTTTACATCCTTAGCAAGATACGGCCTCCAGAACTGAACACAATACTCCAGGTGGGGCCTCACCAATAACTTATACAGGGGCATTAAAACCTCTTTTCTTCTGCTGGTCACTCCCCTCTCTATACAGCCTAGCAACCTTCTACTTACGGTCACCGCCTTGTCACACTGTTTCGTTGCCTTCAGATCCTCAGATACTATCACCCCAAGATCCCTCTCCCCGTCGGTACTTATCAGATTCTCCCCGCCTAACACATACATCTCCCGTGGATTTCTACTCCCTAAGTGCATCACTTTGCATTTCTTCGCATTGAATTTTAATTGCCAAAACACGACCCATCTTGGTGTTCGGTCCGCAAGATATAAGCTAAGTTCTTCTGAAATATGAGGAAATATCGTATACATGGAGATTTAAATGTTAGAAGATTCAGTCAAGAACAAAAGCTCCAAAACAATGCACCAACAGCCACAGATGTATCATGAACTGATGAGACTAGGCAAATCACAGGTTAGTCCACGTGAAAAGAGTCACCACCGATGGTCCACACCATGGTTGGCCAATGATCCGTGAAATTGCAAATGGGACAGTCAAGCTTCCATATCAAGCACCAATAAGGTGATACATGCGTGGGATAAACATAAAGGAATCCTGTTCAGAAGGAATGGATCCTCAGCCGAGATTGGGTGGCAGAGCCGGTGGTGGGAGGCAGGGCTGGTGGTTGAGAGGCGGGGATAGTGCTGGACAGACTTATACGGTCTGTGCCAGAGCCGGTGGTGGGAGGCGGGACTGGTGGTTGGGAGGCGGGGATAGCGCTGGGCAGACTTTTACGGTCTGTGCCAGAGCCGGTGGTGGGAGGTGGGGCTGGTGGTTGGGAGGCAGGGATAGTGCTGGGCAGACTTATATGGTCTGTGCCCTGAAGAGGACAGGTACAAATCAAGGTAGGTTATACACAAAAATAAGTTTATCTTGTTGGGCAGACTGGATGGACCGTGCAGGTCTTTTTCTGCCGTCATCTACTATGTTACTATGTTTCTGTCATTATGCCAGCACTGACGTCAGGCTTACTGGTCTGTATTTTCCCAGATCACCCCTGAAAACTTAAAAAAAAAATTTTTGACGTTATATTGGCCACCTTCCAGTCTTCAGGTACAGACCATTTTAATGACAGGTTACAGATCACGAATAGGTCAGAAATTTCATGTTTGAGTTATTTATTTGATTTACTACTCTTTTTAACTTGTCAGTTTGGCTCAGTACATCATCCATAAATGTTTTGCATTGTACCAAAATATCTATCAGGTTCACCAAGATTTGTTTCAGTTAGCCTATGTTGTCACCCTTGAAAACCATTTCTGGCACAAGTAGATCTTACATCCTCTTCAGTAAAGACTGAAACAAAGAATTCATTGTCTTTCCGCTATGGCCTTGTCCTCCCTGAGTGCCCCTTTTATACCTTGATGATCTAATGGTTCCACTGATTCCCTCACAGGCTTTCTGCTTCTGATATACTTGAATAAGTTATTACTATGAGTTTTTGCCCCATGGCAAGTTTCTCTTCAAAATTCTCTTTTAGCCTTTTTTTTTATCAATGCTTTACATCTAACTTACCAGTGCTTATGCTGCTGCTTGTTTTCTTCATTTGGATCCTTTTTCCATTTTTTTAATGTTTTTGTGGCTTTTATAGTCTTTCACTTAACCATGCTGGCTGTCTTTTAAATACATAGAATACATCTGATCTGAGCTTCCAAAATGGTATTTTTAAAGAAGCTGTATCTGGTGCATCCAAAACAAATAGCATCTGCTGAATATCATCTACATCTAATCTATTTATTTAAAAAATGCCCAGTTTTAAAATAGACTCCAATGGGTACATAGAGATATTAACATAAAAGGGCCAAACCCTGTGGAATCTTGGAAAGTCAGAGGTGTCCTATCTGAGACAGCCTCAATCTCATCTCACTGTTGACAACTCTGCAGCAGAAGAAATCTAGTCTAAAACTGTCCTTCACATCCAGTATTTTCAGCCAGTGTAACAAGATATCATGTAGTGAGGTTTCAAGGGCTGAGGACATATTGAAAGACCACTAAGTATAAGAACATACTGGGTCAGACCAATGGTCCATCTAGCCCACTATCCTGTTTTCCAAACAGTGGCCAAGCCAGGTCACAAGTACCTGGCAGAAACCCAAATCATGGCAACATTCCATACTACAAATTCCAGGGCAAGCAGTTGCTTCCCATGTCTGCCTCAATAGCAGACTATGGACTTTTCCTCCAGGAATTTGTTCCTTTTTTAAACCCAGATACGCTAACCGCTGTTACCACATCCTCCGGCAGAGAGTTCCAGAGCTTAACTATTCATTGAGTGAAAATATATTTCCTCCTATTTGTTTTAAAAGTACTTCCATGTAACTTCCTCGAGTGTCCCCTAGTCTTCGTACTTTTGGAACTAGTAAAAAATCGATTTACTTCTACTTGTTCTACTCCACTCAGGATTTTGTAGACCTCAATCATATCTCCCCACATCTGTCTGTTTTCCAAGCTGAAGAGCCCTAACCTCTAGCATTTCCTCATACAAGAGGAGTTCCATCCCCTTTATCGTTTTGGTTGCTCGTCTTTGAACCTTTTCTAATTCTGCAATATCTTTTTTGAGATACGACGACCAGAACTGATCGCAGTACTCAGATGAGGACGTACCATGGAGCAATACAAAGTCATTATAATGTTTTCAGTCTTATTCACCATCCCTTTCCTAATAATTCCTAGCATCCTATTTGCTTTTTGGCCGCTGGTCCACACTGAGCAGAAGATTTTAGCGTATTATCTACAGTGACACCCAGATCTTTTTCTTGAGCGCTGACCACTAAGGTGGACCCTAGTATCAGGTAACAATGATTCGGATTATTCTGTCAAATTTGCATCACCTTGCATTTGTCCACATTAAATTTCATCTGCTTCTTGGATGCCCAGTCTTCCAATTTCCTAAGGTCTTCCTGCAGTATTTCACAGTCCGCACGTGTTTTAACAACCTTGAATAGTTTTGTATCATTTGCAAATTTGATCACCTCACTCGTCATTTCGATTTCCATATCATTTATAAATATGTTAAGTAGCACCAGTCCCAGTACAGATCCCTGCGGCACTTCACTGTTCACCCTCCTCCATTGAGAGAAATGACCATTTAACCCTACTCTCTATTTTTTGTCCAATAACCAATTCCTAATCCACACCAGAACCTTGCTTCCTATCCCATGACTCTTTAATTTTCTCAGGAGTCTCTCATGAGGAACTTTATCAAAAGCTTTTTAAAAATCTAGATACACTACATCAACCAGCTCACCTTTATCCACATGTTTATTCACGCCTTCAAAGAAATGAAGCAAATTGGTGAGGCAAGACTTCCCTTGGCTGAACCCAGGCTGACTCTGTCCCATTAAACCATGTTTGGCTACTTGTTCTGTAATTCTATTCTTTATAATAGTTTCCACTATTTTGCCTGGCACTGACATCAGGCTTACTGGTCTATAATTTCCCAGATTACCCTTAGAACCCTTAAAAATCTGCGTCAAATTGGCCACCCTCCAATCTTCAGGTACTACGGATGATTTTAACAACAGGTTACATATTACTAACAGCAGATTAGCAATTTCATGCTTGAGTTCTTTGAATACCCTTTGTATGCCATTTGGTCCAGGTGATTTACTACTCTTTAATTTGCCAATTTGGCTCAGTACATCTTCCAGGTTCCTCTGCATCATCACCCTTGAAAACAAATTCTAGTACAGGCAGATCTTTTACATCTTCCATAAAGACCGAAGCAAAGAATTCATTCAGTTTCTCTGCTATGGCCTTGTTCTCCCTGAGCACCCCTTTTGCTCCTTCGTGATCTAACGGTCCCACAGATTCCCTCGCAGGCTCTCCTTGAATCCAGCCTATGGCAAATGCTATCCAACAGTGAGATCAAAAGCATTTCAATAGTATGAAAAGAAAAATAAAATTCAGAATGGATCATGTGAGAGAAAAAGTAAATTAAAAAAAAACTGGATACCCTCATACAGTAAAACGTGTGATTGAGCAGGCTGAGTGAGGTACAGATGCTGCCAAACCATAGTATAAAGTAGAACTTTCTATTGGGTTGTGCATCAGTTATATACCAAGGTCTGTCCTTTATGACAGGCCTGGTACTCGGGAACAAACATAATCCTTTTGTAACTCAGTTTCAATACAAAGGGAATGGTTCCTGCCAAGCTACACTGAGTCCACATGTACATAGGAGTATCACTTTAAAGGCCATCATTTAACAGACAAGGAAGAGCCTGGTTTCTGTTAAGCTACAAGATCAGTAATGCATGATATTCAGTTGAGAACTTTCTACCATGGCCACTCTTCTGGTTCATTATTCTGAACTTGTGGAAGTCTACAATGAATGGCTGTTTCTTCGTGCTCTAGGTTTTTACCTCCCCCTGACTGGACCATGCCCTCCTGGCAAAGCAGTGTACTGTAGAGCTAGAACTCTGTTAAGGTGACCCTATGAGGGAATGTACTTAAGGGGGAACCTGATTTGTTCTTGTTCTACACAGGCCATTAAAGCATGCTAGTCACTATTAGATCTTAACAAAAAAAAATGATAGACATGTAATCGTAGTACTGCCTTGCCATGATACTTCTTTAAGGACTGAGTTTCCATTTTGCTTATTTTTTTTTTAAACAAAAATCAAATCAGAGAAGAAGGATGCTCTAAAATAAATAGGTACATTAGCAGTTTACATCTTGCCCTGGTAACAAATGTTTGTCTGGATTCCAAGTTAGTGAACTGTCAATATAGCGTGGTGGTTAGCATAAAAAGGTGCCAAATAGGACCTATTGAATTTGTTACATGACTTATGATATGATGCTGAGTAAATTACTTAACATCCAGTTTTATGCACTCAGATTTCAGATTGCAAGCTCTTGAGGAGGGATTTTATCAACGGCTTTATCTTGTACATTGCCAGAGAGTTAATTTTTTTTAAATCTCTTATTCCTAGCAAAAGGAAGGGAGGAGCTATTGCGAATCAATCTACGAGAGCTAGAACTGGCTAATGATGTTGACCTTGAAACCATAGCAGAAAATATGGAAGGATACTCAGGTGCAGACATCACCAACGTGTGCAGGTATGTTGTAGATGCAAGTCATCTTAGAGGCCAAAATTTGTTCAAGGCTCTCTTAAAATGTGGATTCTTTTGTTTAATTACTCTTTCTCCGAGGACAAGCAGGCTGCTTGTTCTCACAATTGGGTGACGTCCGACTGCAGCCCCAGGATCGGAAGATCTTCCTAGCAACAAGTTTTGCTAGCCCCCGCGTGTACATGCGTGACCGTCTTTCCGCCCGCAGCACAAACGTGCCCCTCAGTCTCTTTTTTTTCCGCAGCTCGGATCGGCTGTTTACAGTCGGTCTGTGCCCCAGAGAGGCCCCCGCTGCGTTTTTTCGCCGCTTGTCGGTGTTCTTGATGAGTTCGCTCGTCTTTTTCTTTGTTTTCGAAAAAAAAAAAAAAAAGTTAGTTTTCCTGTAGTTTTTAAGGTTTTTTCCTCTAAGTTTCCTTTCTTTTTCGGTAGCGGCCATTTTGGCCGCCCGTACGGGTTTTCTCCCTTTTTTGGTGCTTTTTCGGCATCATCGCGGACTTTGACCTCGCTGGCACGATTTCTGCCCATGTCCTCAAAGCCTACCAGCGGGTTCAAGAAGTGCACGCGATGCAACCGGACCATCTCGCTGACTGACAGACACGTTTCGTGTCTTCAGTGTTTGGGAGCGGGTCATTGTCCCAACGCCTGCACGCTGTGTCTTCAGCTCAAGAAGAGGACCCAGGCGGCGAGATTGGCTCAGTGGGACTTGCTGTTCGGAACCAGGTCCGGTCCTTCGACGTCGACAGAGCCATCGGTACCAAGGTCATCGCCGTTATCGATGTTGGCATCGGAGGGTGCATCGACGTCAGGAGTGCAGGTGATGGCTGTCCAGAGATCCCATGCTGGTAGCAGTGAGCCATCGAGTGGGTCTCCACCTGCCTCGAGGGCTCCTGCTTTACAGGCCCCCCGGGACCGACCACCTTCGGACCCGGCCCCGAGGAGACGTTTGGATTCCACGGGCGGTACCGCTGGCGTGGTTCGCGCAAAGGCGAAGAAGCATCGTCATCTTCCCATCACAGTACCGAGAGCTCCGGGATACCGAGGGAGTCGGCACCCGAGAAGCGTCGACGCCGAGAGGATTGCTCACCCTCTATACAAGAGGTGTCTATGCACTGTGCTCCAGACAACCTGGTGCCGCCTCCTCGCTCCAGACAGGCTCTGACATCGTTGCCGGTACCGGCCCCACAGCCTTGCTCGACAGCCACTCTGGACGAGCGCCTCGAGGCCATCCTTCCAGGTATCCTGGAAAGGCTGCTGCGTTCATCTGATCTGGTACCAGGGGTGCTTGCGCCTCCGGTACCGTCGAGAGATGCAGCAGCTGGCTCCCTGCCCGTGGTGCGGCACTGGCGTCCGCTGCCATTCAAGTTGACTCCCCGTCGACGTCGCTGGAGGGAGCTTCGTCGCCGCTGGAGTCTTCTTCTCGACACCACCATCGAGGACCTAGTTCCTCCGCGTCGAGACGGGCTCGGCTTCGGACTGAAGTTTGTGACTTGTGTCCGATACCGAAGGTGAGGCCTCGTGGGAGGCAGAGGAAGACTCAAGATACTTCTCTGACGAGGAGTCTTGTGGTCTCCCTTCTGAACCCACTCCTTCCCCAGAGAGAAAGCTTTTCTCCCCCTGAGAGTCTGTCTTTCTCTTCATTTGTCCGGGAAATGTGTACGGCCATTCCCTTCCCAGTGGCTACTGAGGACGAGCCCAGGGCTGAGATGTTCGAGGTCCTGGACTATCCTTCGCCATCTAAGGAGTCGTCCTCGGTTCCCCTTCATAATGTCCTGAAACAGACATTGATGGCGAACTGGACGAAACTCTTAAGTAATCCCACTATCCCTAAAAAGATTGAGTCCCAGTATCGGATCCACGGGGACCCAGAGTTGATGAAGACCCAGTTGCCTCATGACTCTCGAGTTGTGGATCAGGCTCTCAAAAAAGTCAAGAGTACTAGAGAGTACGCCTCGGCGCCCCCGTGGTGGGAGTCTAGGACTCTAGACTCTTTTGGGAGGAAGGCTTACCATTCTGCTATGCGCGTGTCCAAGATTCAGTCGTACCAGCTCTACATGATCATCCACTTGCGGAACAATGTGAGGCAGCTGACGGACTTGGTCGATAAGCTCCCGTCGGAGCAGGCCAAGCCTTTTCAGGAGGTGGTCAGGCAGCTGAAGGCGTGTTGAAAATTCCTGTCCAGGGGTGTTTACGACACTTTTGATGTTGTGTCCAGGGCTGCTGCTCAAGGTATAGTGATGCGCAGACTCCTCATGGCTGCGTGCCTCTGACCTGGAGAATAGAGTCCAGCAGCGGATTGCGGATGCTCCTTGCCGGGGGGATAAAATTTTTGGTGAGCGCATTGAACAGGTGGTAGAATAGCTCCACCAGCGGACACCGCATTCGACAAGCTCTCCCACCGGACGCCTTCAGCATCTACCTCTTCAGGTAGACGTTTTTACGGGGGAAGAAGGAGTGTGCCCTATGGTTCTAATAGGCGTAGGTACAATCCACCTTCTCTCCAGCCTGCTCAGGCTAAGCCCCAGCGCGCTCGTTCACGTCAACAGCGTGCGCCTCCTCAGGTCCATGCAGCTCCCCAGCAAAAGCAAGGGACGGGCTTTTGACTGGCTCCAGGCGAGCATAGCCGAGAGAAAAGTGTCTGTGCCCGGATGATCTGCCGGTCGGGGGGAGGTTAAAGTTTTTTCACCAAAGGGGTGGCCTCTTGTAACCGACCGGTGGGTTCTACAAATAGTCCGGCAAGGATACTCCCTCAATTTGATCTCCAAACCTCCAAATTGCCCACCGGGAGCTCAGTCCTTCAGCTTCCAGCACAAGCAGGTACTTGCAGAGGAACTCTCTGCCCTTCTCAGAGCCAATGCGGTCGAGCCCGTGCCACCGGGGCAGGAAGGGCTGGGATTCTAGTCCAGGTACTTCCTTGTGGAAAAGAAAACGGGGGATGCGTCCCATTCTAGATCTAAGGGCCCTGAACAAATATCTGGTCCGAGAAAAGTTCAGGATGTTTTCCCTGGGCACCCTTCTTTCCATGGTTCAGAAAAACGATTGGCTATGCTCTCTGGACTTAAAGGATTCTTATACTCGCATCCAGATACTTCCAGCTCACAGACAGTATCTTCGATTCCGTCTGGGAACACAGTATTTTTCAGTACTGTGTGCTACCATTTGGTCTCGCCTCTGCGCCCAGGGTGTTCACAAAATGCCTGGTGGTTGTAGCGGCGTCTCTAAGCAGGCTGGGAGTGCATGTGTTCCCTTATCTCAACAATTGGCTGGTAAAGAACACCTCAAAGGTAGGAGCTCTACAGTCCATGCAGATGGCTATTCAACTCCTGGAGCTACTAGGGTTTGTGATAAATTATCCAAAGTCCCACCTTCTTCCAGTACAAAGACTCGAATTTTGTAGGAGCTTTGCTAGACTCTCAGACTGCTCATATGCCTACCTTCCCGAGATGAGGACAGACAATCTTCTGTCCCTTGTTTCCTGGGTACGAGCGTCTCAGCAGATCACAGCTCAGCAGATGTTGAGATTGCTCGGCCACATGGCCTCCACAGTTCATGTGACTCCCATGGCCCGTCTTCACAGGCGATCCGCTTAGTGGACCCTAGCTTCCCAGTGGTTTCAGGCTGCGGGAAATCTAGAGGACATGATCCAACTGTCCACAAGTTTTCTCACCTCCTTTCATTGGTGGACAGTTCGCTCCAATTTGACCCTGGGACGTCCTTTTCAAATTCCTCAGCCGCAAAAAGAGCTGACGACGGATGCGTCTCTCCTGGGGTGGGGAGCTCATGTTGATGGGCTTCACACTCAAGGGAGTTGGTTCCTCCAGGAAACAAGTTTTCAGATCAATCTCCTGGAGTTGCGAGCGGTCTGGAACGCACTAAAGGCTTTCAGAGATCGGCTGTCTCATCAAATTATTCAAATTCAGACAGACAATCAGGTTCCTATGTACTACATCAACAAGCAGGGGGGACACCAGATCTCGCCCCCTGTGTCAGGAAGCCGTCAGGATGTGGCTTTGGGCTCGCCAGCATGGCATATTTCTCCAAGCCACGTATCTGGCAGACGTAAACAACAGTCTGGCCGACAGGTTGAGCAGGATAATGCAACCTCACGAGTGGTCTCTCAACGAGAGTAGTACGCAAGATCTTTCAAGCGTGGGGCACCCCCTTGGTAGATCTTTTTGCCACTCAGATCAACCACATGGTCCCTCAGTTCTGTTCCAGACGTCAGGCCCATGGCAGACTAGCGTCGGATGCCTTTCTCCTTCATTGGGGGAAGGGCCTTCTGTACGCATTTCCTCCCATACCCTTGGTAGGGAAAACTTTGCTGCAACTGAAGCTGGATCGTGGAACCATGATTCTGATCGCTCCCTTCTGGTCGCGTCAGATGTGGTTCCCTCTTCTTCTGGAGTTGTCCTCCGAAGAACCGTGGAGATTGGAGTGTTTTCCAACCCTCATAACTCAGAACGAGGGGGCCCTTCTGCATCCCAACCTCCAGTCCCTGGCTCTCACGGCCTGGATGTTGAGAGCGTAGACTTTGCCTCCTTGGGTCTTTCTGAGGGTGTCTCTCGAGTCTTGCTTGCTTCCAGAAAAGATTCCACGAAGAGGTGTTATTCTTTCAAGTGGAAGAGGTTTGCCGTCTGGTGTGACAGCAGAGCCCTAGAACCTCGTTCTTGTCCTACACAGACCCTGCTTGAATACCTTCTGCACTTTTCCGAGTCTGTTCTCAAGACTAACTCTGTAAGAGTTCATCTTAGCGCAATTAGTGCTTTTCATTATCGTGTAGAGGGTAAGCCTATCTCGGGACAGCCTTTAGTTGTTCGCTTCATGAGAGGTTTGCTTTTGTCAAAGCCCCCTGTCAAGCCTCCTACAGTGTCATGGGATCTCAATGTCGTTCTCACCTAGCTGATGAAATCTCCTTTTGAGCCACTGAATTCTTGCCATCTGAAGTACTTGACCTGGAAGGTCCTTTTCTTGGTGGCAGTTACTTCAGCTCGCAGAGTCAGTGAGCTTCATGCCTTATACGAAATTTCATCATAATAGAGTAGTCCTCCGCACTCGCCCTAAGTTCTTGCTGAAGGTGGTGTCGGAGTTCCATCTGAACCAGTCAATTGTCTTGCCAACATTCTTTCCCCGTCCTCATACCCGCCCTGCGGAACGTCAGTTGCACACATTGGACTGCAAGCGAGCATTGGCCTTCCATATGGAGCGGACAAGCCCACACAGACAGTCCGCCCAGTTGTTTGTTTCTTTTGACCCCAATAGAAGGGGAGTGGCTGTCAGGAAGCGCACCATCTCAAATTGGCTAGCAGATTGCATTTCCTTCACTTATGCCCAAGTTGGGCTGACTCTTGAGGGTCATGTCACGGCTCATAGTGTTCGAGCCATGGCAGCGTCAGTGGCCCACTTGAAGTCAGCCACTATTGAGGAAATTTGCAAGGCTGCGACGTGGTCTTCTGTCCACACATTCACATCTCAATTCTGCCTACAGCAGGATACCCGACGCGACAGTCGGTTTGGGCAGTCGGTGCTGCAGAATCTGTTTGGGGTTTAGAATCCAACTCCACCCCCCTAGGCCCATTTTTATTCTGTTCCAGGCTGCACTCTCAGCTGTTTCTATTTAGGTCAATCTCAGTTATGTCCTCGCCGTTGCGAGTACCAATTGACCAATTTTTGTTTTGAGTGAGCCTGGGGGCTAGGGATACCCCAATCGTGAGAACAAGCAGCCTGCTTGTCCTCGGAGAAAGCGAGGTTACTAACCTGTAGCAGGTATTCTCCGAGGACAGCAGGCTGATTGTTCTCACAAACCCGCCCTCCTCCCCTTTGGAGTTGTGTCTTCCCTTGTCTTTTGCTTTCTATTTGACTGAGGGGCACGCTCGCGCTGTGGGCAGGAAGACGGTCGCGCATGCACGGTGCACATGTACACGCGGGGGCTAGCAAAACTTGTTGCTAGGAAGATCTTCCGATCCTGGGGCTGCTGTCGTATGTCACCCAATCGTGAGAACAATCAGCCTGCTTTCCTCGGAGAATACCTGCTACAGGTTAGTAACCTCGCTTATTCTGATCATGCAGCTGTAAGCAGTGTAATAAAGCTGGACTGAATTGTATTCTGTTTTCATTGACAGGATGTACAGTAGAGCTGAATTTCATGTATTTGTGAATTTCATTTGTTTCATGTTGTGTTTTATTGAGCATTGTGACCTTAGGAAATACATGGACAGATGCAAAGTGATGCACATTGGGAAGAATAATCAAAACCATAGTTATCTGATGCTAGGGTCCACTTTGAGTCAGCACATAAGAAAAAGATCTAGGTGTCTTCATAGACAATGCACTGAAATCTTCTGCTCAGTGTGTGACTTTGGCCAAAAAAGCAAACAGGATACTAGGAATTAAGAAGGGAATGGAAAATAAAACAAAGAATATTATAATGCCTCTGTATTGCTCCATGATGTGACCTCACCTTGAGTATTGCATGCAATTCTGGTTGCCATATCTAAAAAAAAAACAAGATATAGCAGAATTAGAATAGGTTCAAAGAAGGGTGACCAAAATTATATGAGGAAAGGCTAAAGAGATTAGGAGGCGTATTTTCAAAGCATTGTAACCTATGGAACTTTGTAAGTCTGAGTGCTTTGAAAATGAGCCCCTAGGGCTCTTCAGCTTGGAAAAGAAATGGCTGAGTGGGAGATATGATAGAGGTCTACAAAATCCTGACTGGTGTAAAGCGGGTAAAAGTGAATTGATTTTTTTTACTCTTTCAAAAAGTAGAAAACCTAGGGGAACGTTCAATGACGTTACATTGTAATGCTTTTAAACAAATAGGAGGAATTTTTTTTTCACTCAATGAATAGGTAAGCTCTGGAACTCATTCCTGAAGAATGTGGTTCGAGTGGTTAGCATATCTGAGTTTTAAAAAACGGTTTGGAAAAGTCCATAGTCTACTATTGATATAGATATGGGAAAGCCACTGCTTATCACTGGTATCAGTACCATGAATCTTGCTACTATCTGGTATTCTGCCAGGTACTTGTGACTTGAATTGGCCTCGTTAGAAGCAGGTTCTCTAAGGACAAGCAGGCTGAATAATCCTCACAATTGGGTTGGCGATCCGCGCTGGCCTGGGAACCAGCATTTAAAATAGCAAAAATGTTGGCTGAAGCCTTCAAGCGTGTCCAACTGCGCGTGTGCCAAGTGCCTGCCCAACCGCTGCACGGCCGTGCTCCTCAGTTGCATTTTTTTTCTGCGTGAGGAGCGGCAGCTGTTTACTCTGGCTCCACTTCTTCGCCTGGGAGAGCCTTCAGTGCAGTTTTCGCAGTTCATTGTATTTTTCTCCCCCTTCTTTCTTTTTCTTTTAGTTTAAAAAAAAAAAAAAAAGAGAGAGTTCCTTTTATTTCTTAGCTTTACTTTTGGCCCGCATCAAGTTTCCTTTTATTTTTAGTCGTGGCCATCCTTAGGCTTGCTCAGCCAGGCTTTTTTCCTCTTTTTGTCCTTCATTTTTGGCACAATCGCATCTTTTGATTTGGCTAGGGCAGTCTTCCCTTCCATGTCATCGAAGACTCCCAGTGGCTTCAAACGCTGTTCTCGGTGCAACCAAACCGTCTCAGGCACTGTTACCCATTCGTGGTGTATCCAGTGCCTTGGGCCCGACCATAGCCCAGCCCGTTGTGCCCTTTGCCTTCATATGAAGAAAAGGACTCAGCTGGCTCAAAAAGCCCCTAGAGAAAAACTTTTGGGAGGCTAGTTCTGGTCCTTCGAAGTCGGCATCAACGTCAACATCGACAGAGGCATTGGCGTCGGGAGTGGAGGTAGGCGTGTCTGCTGAGAGACCTCGACACACTGGGAGCAGTGAGGCATCGAGTGGGTCTCCACCCGCCTTGTGGCCTCCTGCTATGCAGGCCCCCCGGGATCGTCCATCGTCGGACCCAACCCCGAGGAGATGTAGGGATTCGACGTTCTCGTTGGCAAAGGTGCATCGAGCAAAGGCTAAGAAGCACTGACACCGTTGTCCCTCAACACATGGTGCCGGGAGCTCTGGGGCGCTGAGGACTTCGGCACCCGAGAAGCGCCGATGCCGGGAGGACTGCTCCCCCTCCATACAAGAGGTGCCGACGCGTCGATCTCCCAGCAGTCCAGTTCCTGCTCCCAAACCCCAGGCAGCTGTGCCACCGAGTGCTCCACCGGGCCCACAGCCTTTTCCGATGGCGGCTCTTGACGAGCGAAGCCGGGCCTTGCTTCCAGAGCTTCTGGAAGGACTGCTGCATCACATTAAATTGGCGTCGGGGGTGCTTGCTCCTACTTGACGCCTGCTGCAGCTATCTAGCCCGCCACCTGCGGTGGGGTCTCCGAGCTCTTCGCCGCTTGGGGCTCCGGTGTCGGCTGGCACCCAGGTCAACTCCTCATTGACGTTGATGGAGGAAACTTTGCCGCAGTCCATGCGGGGGTCGGCTCCTCAACATCGCCATCGAGACCACGGGTCTTCTGCGTCAAGGCATGTTCGATCTTGGAAGTCACTGAGGGAAGTGCTCTCCGACACCAAGGAAGAATGCTCGTGGGAATTGGAGGAAGATCTCAGGTACTTCTCAGATGAGTCCTTTGGGATTCCCTCTGAACCTTCCCGTCCACCTGAAAGGAGACTGTGTCTTCCTGAGAGCCTCTCCTTTTCATCTTTTGTGCGGGAAATGGCTCAGGCCATTCCATTTCCCGTAGGCGTGGAGGACGAGCCCAGGGCTGAGGTTCTCGAGATCCTGGACTACACCTCTCCACCTAAAGAGGCAGTGACAGCTCCTTTGCATAAGGTACTTCGGGAAGTCCTTATGTGAAACTGGGCATTCCCTTGGTCTGGCCCCGTGATCCCTAAGAAGACAGATTCTCAGTATCAGATCCATAGTGAACCTGGGTTGATGAGGTCTCAGTTACCCCACAACTCCATGGTGGTGGACTCTGCCCTCAAAAGAGCCAAGAGTTCTAGAGACTATGCTTCATCACCCCCAGGCAGAGAAGCTAGGACCTTGGACTCTTTTGGGAGGAAAATGTATCAGGCCGCTATGCTCGCTATCCATATACAGTGGTGGAAATAAGTATTTGATCCCTTGCTGATTTTGTAAGTTTGCCCACTGACAAAGACATGAGCAGCCCATAATTGAAGGGTAGGTTATTGGTAACAGTGAGAGATAGCACATCACAAATTAAATCCGGAAAATCACATTGTGGAAAGTATATGAATTTATTTGCATTCTGCAGAGGGAAATAAGTATTTAATCCCTCTGGCAAACAAGACCTAATACTTGGTGGCAAAACCCTTGTTGGCAAGCACAGCGGTCAGACGTCTTCTGTAGTTGATGATGAGGTTTGCACACATGTCAGGAGGAATTTTGGTCCACTCCTCTTTGCAGATCATCTCTAAATCATTAAGAGTTCTGGGCTGTCGCTTGGCAACTCGCAGCTTCAGCTCCCTCCATAAGTTTTCAATGGGATTAAGGTCTGGTGACTGGCTAGGCCACTCCATGACCCTAATGTGCTTCTTCCTGAGCCACTCCTTTGTTGCCTTGGCTGTATGTTTTGGGTCATTGTCGTGCTGGAAGACCCAGCCACGACCCATTTTAAGGCCCTGGCGGAGGGAAGGAGGTTGTCACTCAGAATTGTACGGTACATGGCCCCATCCATTCTCCCATTGATGCGGTGAAGTAGTCCTGTGCCCTTAGCAGAGAAACACCCCCAAAACATAACATTTCCACCTCCATGCTTGACAGTGGGGACGGTGTTCTTTGGGTCATAGGCAGCATTTCTCTTCCTCTAAACACGGCGAGTTGAGTTCATGCCAAAGAGCTCAATTTTTGTCTCATCTGACCACAGCACCTTCTCCCAATCACTCTCGGCATCATCCAGGTGTTCACTGGCAAACTTCAGACGGGCCGTCACATGTGCCTTCCGGAGCAGGGGGACCTTGCGGGCACTGCAGGATTGCAATCCGTTATGTCGTAATGTGTTACCAATGGTTTTCGTGGTGACAGTGGTCCCAGCTGCCTTGAGATCATTGACAAGTTCCCCCCTTGTAGTTGTAGGCTGATTTCTAACCTTCCTCATGATCAAGGATACCCCACGAGGTGAGATTTTGCGTGGAGCCCCAGATCTTTGTCGATTGACAGTCATTTTGTACTTCTTCCATTTTCTTACTATGGCACCAACAGTTGTCTCCTTCTCGCCCAGCGTCTTACTGATGGTTTTGTAGCCCATTCCAGCCTTGTGCAGGTGTATGATCTTGTCCCTGACATCCTTAGACAGCTCCTTGCTCTTGGCCATTTTGTAGAGGTTAGAGTCTGACTGATTCACTGAGTCTGTGGACAGGTGTCTTTCATACAGGTGACCATTGCCGACAGCTGTCTGTCATGCAGGTAACGAGTTGATTTGGAGCATCTACCTGGTCTGTAGGGGCCAGATCTCTTACTGGTTGGTGGGGGATCAAATACTTATTTCCCTCTGCAGAATGCAAATAAATTCATATACTTTCCACAATGTGATTTTCCGGATTTAATTTGTGATGTGCTATCTCTCACTGTTACCAATAACCTACCCTTCAATTATGGGCTGCTCATGTCTTTGTCAGTGGGCAAACTTACAAAATCAGCAAGGGATCAAATACTTATTTCCACCACTGTACAATCATACCAGCTCTTCACGAGAATCCACTTGCAGAACTTGGTGTGGCAGCTGTCTAGTTTGGTCAATGCCCTTCCTCAGGAGCAGGCTGAACCTTTTTGCCAGCTGGTCAAGCAGCAGAAGGCGTGTCGTAAATTTCTGGCCAGGGGCACATACGACACTTTTGATGTAGCATCCAGGATCTCTGCTCAAGTTATAGCAATGTGCAAACTCTCATGGCTGCGTGTTTCTGACCTGGATCATTCGGTCCAGCAGAGGATAGCAGATGTTCCTTGCCAGGGGGATCATCTTTTTGGAGAGAAGGGGGATCATCTTTTTGGAGAGAAGGGGAAAGATCTAGTTGGCCAGATCAAGAAGCACACAGATGCTATGGCTTCTTGCTACCACCTCCTCTACTAGGAGATTTTTTGGTGGGCTACGGAGTACTCCCTATTCCTATTCCAGGCATAGGTATACTCCAGCGTCTCGCCAGCCTACTCAGGCTCAACCCCAGCGCGCTCATTCCCATCAACAGTGGGCGCCCAAGGCCCCTACTGCTCCCCAGCAAAAGCAGGAGACGGGTTGTTGACTGGCCCCTGGAAAGCATAGCCACAATAAAAGTGACTGTGCCAGACAACTTGCCGGTCGGGGGGAGGTTAATGTTTGTTCACCAAAGGTGGCCTCTCATAACCTCCGACTGGTGGGTTCTTCAAATAGTCCGGTTAAGATACACCCTCAATCTGGAATCCAAACCTCCAAATTGCCCACCCAGAGCCCATTTGTTCAGCTCTCAGCACAGGCAGGTACTTGCAGAGGATCTCTCCGCCTTCCTGAAGACCCATGCAGTTGAACCCGTTCCACCAGGGGAAGAAGGGATGGGATTCTATTCCATTTACTTCCTCGTGCAAAAAGAAAACAAGGGGGATGCGTCCCATCCTAGACATAAGGGCCCTGAACAAATTCCTGGTTCGAGAAAAGTTCAGGATGGTTTCCCTGGGCACCCTTATTCCCATGATTCCTGAAAACGTTTGGGTATGCTCTCTGGACTGAAAGGACGCTTACACTCATATCCCGATACTTCCAGCTCACAGGAAGTATCTTCGATTTTGGCTGGAAATGTAGCACTTTCAGTACCGCGTACTACCTTTGGCCTAGTGTCAGCTCCCAGAGTATTCACAAAATGCTTGCAGACTGGGAGTGCATGTGTTCCCTTATCGCGACGATTGGCTGGTGACGAGCACCTCGGAGGACGGTGCTCTGGAGTCCATGTGGAAGACTATTCAGGTGCTGGAACTACTAGGGTTCATAATAAATTATCCCAAGTCACATCTCACAAATCCCCAGACTACGAACCACAGAGGCATTTTCTTGCCATCCAGTATTGCGTCCCTCTCTAGGAGAGATGCCCCTTTGTTCCCTCCCCATAAATTTACTCACCTCTGAGGTCTGATTAACCTACCTTGTAGTTATTAGTCTTCTTCTCCTGGTTTTGCATAGAGGAACCACATTATTCTGTATCCAGTCTTCTTGGTTAATTCCTGGCTAAAGAAATGTTTAAAAGGTCAGATACACCTAGACTGCCCCAACTTGACATTTCGTCCTTTAGATTGTAAGCTCCTTTGAGCAGGGACCGTCCTTCTTTGTTAATTTGTACAGCGCTGCGTAACCCTAGTAGCGCTCTAGAAATGTTAAGTAGTAGTAGTATAGTGGAGACACCAGAGCTTTCCTAAGTTCCTTAAGTACCCTAGGATATTTCCTGTTCAACTTCATCTTTCTTTTATTTTATTAAGTATTTATATACCTAAGCGGTTTACAATTTTCTTTTTCAGGTACTGATACTCTCCCACATTAGGGATGCCTCCACACTACCTCAGGCCACTTCTTACCGCTGCTTAGTAAAAGGGGCCCTAAGTGACGTGCCTAGGGTCACACAGAGCTGCAGAGGCAATTGAACCTAGTTCTGCAGGATCTCAACCCACTGCTGACCATTAGGCAGCAGAAGGAATTGAACCCGGCTCCCCAGAGCGACAACCCGCTGCACTAACCATTAGACCACTCCTTTTTTTGCTAGCTGCTCACAAACAATCTTCAGAAAATCTTTCTAGGTCTACCTCCCTTCCATTCTTTTTTTTTTTCTTCTCTCCATGAGGTCTATTCCTGGTACTTAATCTGTGAATGCAGAGCAGAAATTGTTTAAGAATTTTTGATGTATTCTTATCAGCCTCTACATTTAATTCCCTTCACCCATAAATCTTCAGGGTCACTTTTGTACTCATCTTGACACTAACACCTGAAAGAAACTATTGTCCTCTATTTTACCATATTGGTAATTTTTTTTTCATTTGCATCTTTACCAGCCTCCCTTAGCTTCTCCAGATAGTATGCCTTCCTCTTTCTGTGATCTCTTGTACTTACAAAGGTTTACTTCTTTTTTTTTCTTTCTTTCTTTTCAGCTTCTACTTTAACCATAGTTACTACTTTCTTTTCTTTTTTTTCCACTTTCCTATCCAAAAGGTTTGTAGCCCTTAATATTTCCTTTCAGTTTTGCCTACCACTTTTCTACTTCCTTAGATGTCCCATTCTGCTTATGACTTCTTGAGCTATTTCCCCATCTTGAAAGTTATTTTTCCTGAAAACTAGAAACTCACTCTTTTGAATGAATCAAATCCACCCATGCAAATGATCACCCACACCAGCATTAGAAATACTCTCCCTATTCAAAAGCACTAAGTACCACCCCCTTCCCACGTATATATCGTTTCAGTTGCTCGGACAAGTCTCCCTGTAGAGAACGCAAGGTCTCCCTAGGTCTAGATGACACTGCAGCTGGGATATTCCAGTCAACATCCAGCAAATAAATAACCTGTCCAGTAGCATTTCCCCTTTTATAGCAATATTGTGAATGTCTTGAGTTAAATTTTCATCCTTCTGTGAGGGAGAGGTCTGTTTATTAAACTAATTTGACTGTTCCTTTTCCTTTAGCAGGATTAACCTAGAGTTTTTCCTCCTTCAGTTCTGTGGCTTTAATACTTTTCATGTGTAGTGCCGGTCCTCTTTCTTCCTATCTTGTCTGTCCTGAATAGATTATAGCGTGAGATAACTTTCTCAGTCATGGTTCTCTGTGTACCACCTCCACAGCTGTCATCTAAGTTAGCTGCTTCCATCACAGCACCTGATTCCAGAAATGTATTATCCATGCTATGGGCATAAGATGATGTCCTTCTATGTCCAGAAATCTTCCATATTATGGGTATTAGATGGTACCTTTTTTCCCCCTCACCTGTGTAATTATTTAATGTTTTATTCACCTATCCTCAACAATCCTACTGTAAAGTTGTCCTCAGTAGGTTAGCTAGTCTGTTACATAAGCTAGTTCTCCCCTTCTTTGAAAGATGGACACCATCATTGCTCAGCAGTCCTTGAAAAATCATCCTATAATCTGGGAAGCTATAACGGTCTCTGACGCCATCCATGCAGCCATACATTCATCTCCAGGATGTGAGTTTATCAGACTTAACCTTTAACCTTGATAGGAAAGACTGAAGAGAACTCCACCTGTATACCTATATGCTTCACCACCTCTTCCATTGCCACTAAGTTGCTTTTGATACTTCCTGATGGGGATCTAGCCAGGATAATTTGTACCAATGTGGATGAGCAGCACAGGATGATAATAGATTTAACCCATTAGTGCCCAATTTTCCCATATATGGGAACATTGGGCACTAATAGGTTAATGAGTCTTGACAAACCATCTGTAATGTCTCAGATCTTAGTACCAAACAGCATACCTCCCGAAACATCATGTCTGATTGGCAGATAGATTGCCTGTATAGCACTGAGAAGGGAGTCACCGGCCATTCCGGGAATAACATGTGTAGAATGTTTGTACGTTTGGGAGCTTGCCAGGTGCCCTTGGCCTGGATTGGCCGCTGTTGTGGACAGGATGCTGGGCTTGATGGACCCTTGGTCTTTTCCCAGTGTGGCATTACTTATGTACTTATGTACATTGCTGAACCTGCAACTTTGGTTTTTTGAGACATTCAACAATGGCTGAAAATGGAGTGTTTGGTCATTTGGGAAGATCCCAAGCTTATTCCTGGATTGAAGTTAGGGCAGATGCTTTGGAAACTACCTGGTCATCCTTACATTCTTTATCTTGTTCTGCAAATTGAATGCCCAGGCCAGGAAAGAAGCTGCTATCAGGGCACCATCCCCAATGGCAGAATATGTTCCCTTCTGCCTAGTCTGAAGAGCCTTGGATACTTCCTATGCATCTTGGCTGGTCTAGCAGGATTGTAAGGAAGGAGAAGCTTATTCTTACCTGTTGTTTTCCTTTCCTGTTATTTTCCTTTCCTTTCTTTGAATCATGTTAGAGCAGTTCAGAAGCTACTGGGGACGTCCAAGGCTGTAGGCAGTTTGTTTCTTAAATTCAGATGTATTTTAGTTGAAGGTCAAATGTTTTCTAAAAGCTTTTTCTTTGAATGGGCAATTGATCAGCGATGCTTGACTTTTTACCTCTTTATGGTTTGGTATCCTTTCAAAGGAGTTTGTTTTGAGATTTTGAATTTTTGATTCCATGGAGTTACTTTGGATGTGTTTGCCTTTTTAAAGCTTTGACATTGTCTGTTTAAATCTGTTTATTGGTATAACATAGAAAACAAGAACCATACAGATCACATCTGCTAATACTCGATCCACCAACCTCTCTCAGGTGGTTATATGATTATTTCAATTATGTAGTTGCACAGTTTACAACCTCAAACTATATAAAACCTCAACATGTAACCTGTATTTAGTATTTCAGTCTCTATTCCTTTACCCTCCCTAGCCCTCCCGCCCTCCATTTTTCCTTTAACAACCCTTCCGGTAGATGAGTGCCCAGACATATATAATGAAAGAAAAAAGAAAAAGGGGAGGAGGGGAAGTATATAAGTATTGCCATACTGGGAAAGACCAAAGGTCCATCAAGTCCAGCATCCTGTTTCCAACAGTGGCCAATCCAGGTCACAAATACCTGGCAAGATCCCCAAAAAGTACAAAACATTTTATACTGCTTATCCCAGAAATAGTGGATTTTCCCCAAGTCCATATAATAATGGTCTGTGGACTTTTCCTTTAGGAAGCCGGCCAAACCTTTTTAAAACTCCGCTAAGCTAACCTCCTTTACCACATTCTCTGGCAACAAATTCAAGTTTAATTACACGAGTGAAGAAAAATTTTCTCCGATTTGTTTTAAATTTACTACTTTGTAGCTTCATCGCATGCCCCCTAGTCCTAGTATTTTTGGAAAGCGTAAACAGACGCTTTACATCTACCCGTTCAACTCCACTCATTATTTTATAGACCTCTATCATATCTCCCCTCAGCCGCCGTTTCTCCAAACTGAAGAGCCCTAGCCGCTTTAGCCTTTCCTCATAGGGAATCATCCCATCCCTTTTATCATTTTCGTCGCCCTTCTCTGCACCTTTTCTAATTCCACTATATCTTTTTTGAGATGCGGCGACCAGAATTGAACACAATATTCGAGGTGTGATCGCACCATGGAGCGATACAAAGGCATTATTACATCCTCATTTTTGTTTTCCATTCCTTTCCTAATAATACCTAACATTCTATTTGCTTTCTTAGCCACAGCAGCACACTGAGCAGAAGGTTTCAACGTATCATCAACGACGACGCCTAGATCCCTTGCTTGGTCCGTGACTCCTAACATGGAACCTTGCATGACTTAGCTATAATTTGGGTTCCTCTTTCCCACATGCATCACTTTGCACTTGCTCACATTAAACATCATCTGCCATTTAGACGCCCAGTCTCGTAAGGTCCTCTTGTAATTTTTCACAATCCTCCCGTGATTTAATGACTTTGAATAACTTTGTGTCATCAACAAATTTAATTACCTCACTAGTTATTCCCATCTCTAGGTCATTTATAAATATGTTAAAAAGCAGCGGTCCCAGCACAGACCCCTGGGGAATCCCACAAACTACCCTTCTGCATTGAGAATACTGACCATTTAGCCCTACTCTGTGTTTTCTATCTTTTAACCAGTTTTTAATCCACAATAGAACACTACCTCCTATCCCATGACTCTCCAATTTCCTCTGGAGTCTTTCATGAGGTACTTTGTCAAACGCCTTCTGAAAATCCAGATACACAATATCAACCGGCTCACCTTTATCCACAGGTTTGTTCACCCCTTCAAAGAAATGTAGTAGATTGGTGAGGCAAGCTTTCCCCTCACTAAATCCATGTTGACTTTGTCTCATTAATCCATGCTTTTGAATATGCTCTGTAATTTTGTTCTTAATAATAGTCTCCACCATTTTGTCTGGCACCGATGTCAGACTCACCGGTCTATAATTTCCCAGATCTCCTCTGGAACCTTTTTAAAAAATCGGCGTTGCATTGGCCACCCTCCAATCTTCCGATATAAAGCTCGATTTTAAGGATAAATTACATATTACTAACAATAGCTCCGCAAGCTCATTTTTCAGTTCTATATCAGTACTCTGGGATGAATACCATCTGGTCTAGGAGATTTGCTACTCTTCAGTTTGTAGAACTGCCCCATTACATCCTCCAGGTTTACAGAGAATTCATTAAGTTTCTCTGACTCGTCAGCTTCAAATACCATTTCCGGCACCGGTATCCCACCCAAATCTTCCACAGTGAAGACCGAAGCAAAGAATTCATTTAATCTCTCCGCTACAGCTTTGTCTTCCCTGATCGCCCCTTTTACTCATCGGTCATCTAGCAGTCCAACCGATTCTTTTGCCGGCTTCAGTATAGTCTTAATGCCAAATGTCACAGTGTAGCAGAGGAAAGAACGAAAACCTCTAGTGGCAGACAACCCTCCCTCTAATTGGCCAAACAACAACACTGGCCCAGTAGTCACTGATTGTTTCCACCATCTTGATATCATTTTCATTAAGGATTCCCAGAAAAATCGGACAAGCTTGCAATGCCAAAGCATATGCCCCAAATAAATAAGTCTCATGATAAACTTATATAATGTCTCTTTATGTTGAATCGAGGTCATTTGCTTATGTATGTAACCAATGGATTCTTGCAACATAGTATGGGTGACCTCCGTTTCCAAATCTAGGGACCAAACAGACGCCAGCTCTTTGTATGGGATGTCTGGAGTATTGTCCTGTAGATATCTGTGGTGATAAGATAGTGGCACTCCCTGTGTTTTTCCGAAAGTGAGTGCTTCTGATAGCACCTCCTGAACATCTTCAGTTAAGTCAGTCCATTGAAGTGAGTCTACATGGTGGAAGTGCTGCGATGATCCATCTTAACTATTCCAATTATTCCAGCAGGATCCCATTACTTGTTAGTACCCGCCAAGGCAAAATATTATTTAACTTAAATCTTTATCTACACGCAGCAGGTCAAAACTAGATAGATTGTAAGCTCTGTCGAGCAGGGTCTGTCTCCTCATGTTCAAGTGTACAGCACTGCGTACGTCTAGTAGCGCTATAGAAATGACAAATAGTAGTAGTAGTAGCTTCCTCCACATTCATCTCTCTTCTTCTGAGGCGTCCTGTTTGCTGGTTACAAATTCCTTTGCTGCCTCGAACGATTGAAACGACTGCCAGTGTCCATTCACATGAACCTTCAGAGTTGCCAGGTAGGTCAACATGAAGCGACGTTGCTTCGCATGCAGTGTAGCACATAGTGGTGTAAAGCTACAATGTTTTTCTTGTAGCATTACAGAATAATCTTGGAAAATTTTAACTGGTTCTCCCATATATTTCAAGGATTCTCTTTTTAGTCGGTATCCTCTAAGTATTTCCTCCTTATGGATAAAATTATGCACTTTCACAAGTATGACTCTAGGCCGTTGTCCGCCATTTTGTCGTCTTCCCGCCCAATGGGTCCGCTCCAAACATAGTGTTCCCAGACTATCCAATAGTGCAGTTTCCTTGGCCATCCATTTTTTAAGTTCTGAAGCGAGAACTCTGTCTCCGACTGTCTCCGGAATCCCCACAATCCTCAGATTTTGGTGACGGGACCTGTTCTCTAAGTCCTTCAACTTATCTGTGTGCTGTTTGATGCTCTGCTTGAGTGCTGCTACCAAGATGGAAGTGTGTGTGGTCCGGTCCTCCAAGGACGACACTCTAGTCTTTGCCTCCTTGGTCCTTCGCGTTGTGACTGCCAAAAGTGTTTCCAATCCCAACAATCGTTCAATAACCTGACCGAACTTAGGTTCTAGTGCCTTTCATACTGCTTTTGTGATCTGTTCTAGTTGCACCTCTGTGAACAACGGTGCTGGCGATGAAAGGTCCTCAATCTTGCCTTCAGCTGTTTTCAGCTTCTCTTTCGCTTGTCTTTGTGCTTTACCGGCCATATCTCCCTGAAGTGTGCTCAAATATCTGTCCATGTGTTCATAAAGCTATCACGAAGGATTTCCAGCTCTCTCAGTGAGAGAGCTTAGGGAAATTAATAGTTTTTGGTTGCAGAGGGCTCCGGGAGAGGAAAGCGCGTCCTTATCTCCTCATGGCGTCATGTGATCCTCAGCTTTGACATAAGTGCTCTGGCTGAACTGCTCCTAATAAGTGATGTCATTGGGAAAAGTTGTGTTAATCTGTTGGCAGGGTGGCATAAACTCGTGTATCTGTATTGGTCTATCAGGTTTCAAGGAAACAAAATGAAAGTGGGAATCACTTTCTCTGTTCATAAAAGTAAACAGTTTCTTATAGGTAGCTTTCTTTGTATTTCAAAATTCTGGTTAGTTTGGATGTGCTTATTTGAAATGTTGATCCTGTCTTTGAAACTTACTTTAACAAAATTAACTTACAAGTAGATGTCTTTAAATTTACTTTAAATTTCTACATTTACAGGGATGCATCACTTATGGCTATGAGAAGACGCATAGAAGGTTTGACACCAGAAGAAATTCGGAACCTTTCTAGAGATGATATGCACATGCCTACTACCATGGAAGACTTTGAAATGGCTTTAAAAAAAGTTTCCAAGTCCGTATCAGCTGCAGACATTGAGAAATACGAGCAATGGATAGATGAGTTTGGATCATGCTAATTTTTCCCCCCTCTCTTAATGCTTAAATAGCCTGTCATCTGTCTTAAACTGTTTTAGATATTATGAATAGTATAGTGTATTGGAGCACAGAATGCTATATTTAACTTTCTATTTTTTTTTATAATGATGATTGAATTTGTAGGGAAATGGCACATTGATTCTGGGTAAATAAAAAGTATTTTTAAACATAACATTTGATAAGTTTATGACTACAGACAATTACACAGCACAATAAACATTATTCTTTTCCTTTCCACTTCCATGATCCCATATGTGCATGGTATTCTAGATGAAGTGGAATGTTTGAATACATCCTAGTTCCTGATAGATTATATGTACACCTACAGTGTAAGATGCTAGGGGATTTTTATGATTTCGTTTTTGTTGCGAAATGAACTTAAATTATGTCAAAACAATGTTAATGATGTCTTAGCTAGATTTAATTGGCATAAAGATGCTCTTTTAGAATTGATCAACAAGCAAAAAGAATTAGCACAAGTGCATGAAGACAGCCAGGTGAGTGAATTTGGCCTGAAGAATTGTAGATTTTATTAAGGGACCTGATATGGACTATGAAAATGACAATATTATAGGGGTTTTTTAATTAGCATGTTGATGGAAGAATAGTTTCTTTAAATAGCAGAACAGATTGTGAATATCAGTTTGTAGCTATAGAATTTTGTTTATTTATGTAATCTTTATGCAATTGAATGCTGGTAGGAGTCTTTATCAGTGAAGATTTCAGTTGTAATTTATTATAGTTTTTGTGATGTGTTATTTTTTCTTAGGGGGCTGTTTTGTTAAGGGGGCTATTTGTGTAGGGGCTTTTTTTGTCAAGGGTTGTTTTCTGGAAGAGGTCATTTTGTCAAGGGCTATTTTGTTAGGGTGTGAAATGTTGAGGGTTATTTTGTTACAAGGCTGTTATGTCAGGGCTATTATGACTGGGTGCCATTCTTCATATTGCAATCTGAACTATTCAAAGGATATACATGTTGTATTCTTGGATATCTAAATTCTGTTTTCACAAACAGATTAGTTTCCATATTTATAATGTCCGTTCCTGCCAACAGGTGTATTGCTGAGTGTAGATAATGTGGAAGGTGCTATTAAGTCTGATTTTTCTCTGACATTGAGATGTTTCTTTGAAACACTCATGCCCTTCTAACATGTACCAGGGTCTCCTTGGGACCTTCTGTATATCACTGGCTAATCCTAAGAATCTTTATGAGCAAACAAGATCTTGTCTGTCTCTCTCATTTAATTCATAACAAATCCACCCTATTTGCCATCTTAGCTTTGTGATATTCCCCTCTGTGTTTCTTGAGATAACCTCTTTTGTTAAACTGTTCTATCACTTCCTTGGCTTATTTATCAAATTCATCTAGATCACTACATAATCTGTCATAGAAATAGGCAATAGGGAAGATTATTTTTAAGACAGCTAGTATGGAAACTTTCATAGTGCAAAGGTTTACCTGTGGGTTGTGTAGTGAAAACTGTGTCGTTTTACTAATCAATATAACCAAAATGCTGATGAAGCTGTAGAGCATCTCAGATACGAGATTTGTAACTCTGAAGTTAACCATTGAAAAAATGTTCTAGTTTATACTACCTCTCCAAAGTACAAAAATGTTGTCAGTATATATTTTTTCCAAATACTTCTCTGCTTGAGAAGGCTGAATCTCTAGAAAGTGTTCCTCAAAGTTGGCAACATACAAATTAGTGATTTTTGGGTGCTATAGTGATACCTGTAACAGTGTCCACATAATCCGTTGGAATAATTCTTCTTGAAAACAGTAGACATACCAAACCGTTAACCATCATTTCCTTGATAGGGGTTGCCGTAAAAGCACATTCCCCTTCTTAAACGTTGACTCTTTCTTGATTCCTTCAGCCTCCTCGTTCTGTCCAAGTCTGAGGTAGGCACCACTGACCTTCTCTTACTCTGTCGCTGGTCCCCATATGTACAACAGGGGGACTGCACATGGTTTTGACGACATCCATGCCACTGCTAGCATGTGACAACACAACTTAAATGTTTGACCATTGTTGAAGCTTGATTTGGTCTGAAACCTCCTGCTATGTGCTCTGTTAGACTAGTACCCACTGAAAGACTGGGACAGTGAAACCTCGCTTGTCACGGTCTCCCCAACATCAGAACTCCTGGCTATATCCAATTCTCAAACTCAAGTAGACCTTACATCTCATATAACTACTAATAATTATAATATGAAGGAGAAAACATTTCTAACTCACTATATCTGAACCATTCGAAGCAGGGGACCTAATTACATGCCCAGTAAAGTATAACAATACAAATCCAACCACATAAAAATGATAAATAGCTCAGCACTAATATAGCCTGTGGCACCCCCTTCCAGTTTAGGTATATGAGGCCCTGGGGTGAAGGTTTAAATTGCTCTCTTTTGCACATAAATGAAGGCAAGCTGTATGACCAGTATCTGCAGCTTATTGAGAAAATTCTTGGGTGTTGGATTCATAGTAAGAGCAGCCTAGTGCAATAAATGAAAGGAAAGAAGCTCCCCAATGAATCAAGGTCCCCTGGGTGAAGAATACTTCTTTTGGTGCTTCAGTTCCCCTGTGCCTTTAAACTGTACAATTTTTCCATGCCATTAAGCACTTAGAATACAACCAAGGAAAAGACCCAACCTCCTATCCCTGTTCTGACTGAACAGTGGCTAGTGGCCATTTCCAGATACGCCAGTGTCTGCAGCACTGTGGCCTACTGTAAACTAGCCTCCTAACTCCAGGTTGGGCTAGTATGCGCAGCTGGCAAACGATGAAACATAGTTCTGGCCTTTTTGGAGGTATGAACCTATATGGCTGGCATACAAGCAGTGACCCATGTGACCAACACGCATACATATAATTCCGGGATAGGTGAATATGCTCACCCAACACCTGAATGCACACACTGGCGGCACCTAGGAGGCTCGGTCAATATTGTGCCTGACACCTTTTGACACTTATGGGAATGCCCAATATGTGCAGCTAACCTGAGACAACACCACTGGTATGGTATCCATTGTAAGCATCAATATATCCGGAGTACAGTACTGGCGCCATTACTAGGCTGTGCTAGGTGATCTAGTGTTGACCTTGTGGAGAATCCACCAGTCATAGTTGTGGAGAATCGGAGCTGCAATGGCACAAACAGATGACAAAGGATAATTGTATGTTACTCAGATTTTCCCCAAATGCAGTACATTATGTATGAATATCAGTTGTTTCAATGTACAGGCATGCCTAGGAAAAAGAGGTTCCCAACCCTGAAGTACTCGCGTCATAGGCGTGAAAAGACAGAGTAAAATAGGATAAGGCAAGCCTTGAGCAGGGTGTCCTCTTTTTTTTTTTTACATAATTAAGATTTATTAGAATGTATTAATTTCTTCTCCTACCACAGCCCCCTAACATAGCCAGCTGAACCTAGGTGACAGAATTGATGTTTAATCTCGGAATAGCCAGCCAGATGTGCAGGTAACGTGGAAATTGCAAGGATGTTCTAGGTGAATTCAGAGAATATCTACTAGTCTTGAAGGTATTTATTGTCTTTGCATTACCGCATAACTAATGTATGTTAACTTAGGAAGCCTACACTGTAAACCAAAAAAACAAAAGTATTATGGAGGGAATTTCTTGAGAAACCTGCTGACAATAGTGTCCTTTCCAGTCTGTGCATGACATAGTAACTAGATGACGGCAGAAAAAGACCTATACGGTCCATCTAGTCTGCCCAACAAGATAAACTCATATGTGCTACTTCTTGTGTATACCTTACCTTGATTTGTGTCTGCCATTTTCAGGACACAGACCGTAGAAGTCTTGCCCAGAACTAGCCCCACCACCCAAACACCAGCCCCGCCTCCCAATCTTGGCTAAGCTTCTGAGGATCCATTCCTTCTGCACAGGATTCCTTTATGTTTATCCCACGCATGCTTGAATTCCCTACCGTTTTCATCTCCACCACCTCCCGCGGGAGGGCATTCCAAGTATCTACCACTCTCTTCGTGAAAAAATAAGATGAATGGCCTTCCCCAGCAAGCACAACTTCCTCAAATGATTCTGCGTAACATCCAATATTAGAAGCGTATCAATACCATAATTATAAGCGTATAAAATGAATAATGGCCATTTTGCCATAAAGGTCTACAGCGAAGTAGGTGAAACTAAGAACACAAGTGTTCCCACCCCCCAAAATACAAGTGTTTGGAATCCCCATTTAGGTCACTGTCTAAACCAAGTTACTCCTATCCGACCCCATATGTTTGCCAAATAGTTAATATATAGGATTTGTCGCCCCCTCCTAGAGCCCTCTATACTTTACCAACTTCCACAGCATGTCCTAGGATGGGTAATCTGTATTGGATTTAACCCTGTAACAAGAAAATTCCAGTCCCAAATAAGACTCCTGGATCAGCTTGTCTTTGTGTTATCAAGTCCATGCTTCTTCTCTGCCCTTTCTAAGGAAAGTGAAAATTGCAGGAGCACCTTAGGAAATTGGAAGACCGGGCACTCAAAATGGCAGATAAATTTTAATGTGGCCCAAAGCAAAGTGGTGCATATTGGGATAAATAAACCAAATCCCAGTTACCTGAATGCCCGAGTTCACCTTAGGAGTCCACACTCAATCAAAGATCTAGGTGTCATCGTAAACAGTATGCTGAAGTCTCCTGTCCAGTGTGTGGTGGTGGTCGCAGGCAAACAGGTTGCTAGGAATAAGTGGAAAAGGGATGCCAGTTAATACCAGAATATTAAAATGCCTCTGTATTGCTTCATGATGCATCCCCACCATGAGTATAGCTGTCAGTTCTGTTCGCTGTATCTCGAAAGAGCTATGGCAGACATAGAAAAGGTTAACAGTAGAGCTTCTCCCATACAAAGATAGGCCGAAGAGGCCAAGCCGCTTCAGCTTAGAAAAGGACTAATTGAGGCCCATAAAAACCTAAGTGTGTAGATTGGGAAGTGAATTGGTTTGTCACTCTTTCAAAATTAGAAAGACTAGGGGGCACTTCATGAGGGATTGTTTTTTGACTGACACCTGCAGCCCACCTATCCGAGCCCACAAGAGGCCTGGACAAGATCCTGGGGAAAAAGTCTATAGTCTTAGTTGTTACAATGTTACTATGAAATTGGAAATAACTGCTGGCAAAGCACAAGGCATATGCAACAATCGGTCTCTACACCCCTCTTTGTTTTAACTATATATTTATTTTGCTTGGAATACTTTAGACAGAAAGTAGGTTCCACTAAAATCGCTGGACCAGTCCATTCTATGTGACTGCCCCCAGTCATTTTTATCTCGTGTGTCAAGCTCATTTATCTATTAAGTGCTGCTATGCCTCCCCGCCACTTGGGCCAATAATCTGAGGGGAGCAGCAAAGACTTCCATAGTTATCCCTATCCACGAGTATGCAAACAACCAGCCATGGACAATAGAAAGACATGTAAAAATGTGAAAATCAAATTGCTGTCTTAAAGGGAATGCTCAGAACCTGCCAGTGATTGAAAACCAAGCTTGTATAAGGTGCTCCCTGGGGAGCAGACAGAACTGTAAACTGGGCTGTGGAGAAGCCCTAATCTCTTGCCTAGTACACCACGGAGGTGTACCAACAATCCAAGATTAGTCTGAACTGTCAGCCAAAACAGATCAGACTGGAAACTTACACTATAAAGGTCTCTGGCCTGTGAGTATAAGGAAGGCATATCGGATGGTGCTTCCTGCACCTGGGCAGTCTGGAAGTGCATAGCTGACTCTGTCGGTAATAACCTGGGGCATACCTGCAAGACAGCACTAAAAAGAAGCATATGAGTTTCAGTACGTAGGGTATTTGCAGGCACTATGTGCATACTCTCTCATCAGTGAATTTGACTGCTGTATAGCTATTATTAAATATGTGTACTACCCGCAGCTATACTTGGTGTGAAGCTTTAGCGTCCTGCCTCACCATGCCTCAAATTGTGTCATGCAAGACTTCCAAAGGCTGCAACCCCCTGACTTCTTAGTCATCTAAGAATATCAATACAGGATCAAATCAATTGTCCATTTAACCCAATGACATGTTGTTACAGTGACCCATCCTAGTCCCCCCAAAACAAGCCATCTCCCATGTGCCCAATCCCAGGACACGCGCTGGCTTCCTCCATGGCTTCCTACATGTCTATCTCATAGGCTTTCCTTGTGCCACTTATCCCAAATCCCGATCAAACCGACATGCCAACCGCTGTCCTTTCATCCTCAGCAGAGATGTCCGGAGCTTCATTTGAATTGTGCAAACTGTAGTAGCCTCATCATATGACTGCCTGGCAGAATCAGTCCCGCATATCATCCCAATTAGACTGCCGATGCAGCCTGTCTCACATATATTTACTCAAGATGGCTGCCTGAAGAACCAGTCAGCCGATCCACCTAAAATGTTCAACTAGCACCTTTCGCATGAGCATGTCCCACATGATGGCCTATCTGCCCCAATGTATGGCAACCAGATGCCAGCTTCGTGCTGCTCACAGGGGAGACCAATTCCCCCAGTGGGACATGTGCCAACAAACAAATTCCAGCAAGAAGTAATATAACACCAAGGACCCCCAACATGCAATAGCAAGTAATTTACTGCATCTAACTATAGGACGTTCCCCCCCCCCCCCCCCTTTTTTTTTCAAACTCATGGAATGCGAACAGGTGAAAATATGGAAAGGACAACATTTTTAAATATTGGCCTTGGAATTTTCAGGCTTATAGGTTCTGCGCATCACAGGTATGGCCAGACACCAGAGTGAGCATCATCATCTGGCGTCATGCACATAGGCTGCCCTCCCTAATGGAAATCTTGAATGCTGCTTCTGCAGGCACCCGCATCATCCCCGCTGTGCTGATAAGGAATTGCGCCAGGACCACAACTCCCCCATCATGCACACCGATCACCCCCTTCATGGATGTAGGTACCCAAGCCTGTCCTTTTTCAAACAATCAGACCCCCAATTTTTACACAACTGTGCCGAGTTCCTCTCTCTGCACCCCACGAGACGCGGGCAACATGCAACACAACCGCATGTGCATCAGACCAGCAACCAAGAAGGCTAGCGCCAGCCGACAAAACAAAGTAGAGCCAAGGAGACAATACAGGTGACAGCCACCAGAACATATGTGGTGGCTGATGAAAATGACGGGCACAATTGCAGAGACAGCCACATGTCCTCAACTCAAGCGGCCCGGCCAGGGCCAAAGCGCTGAAGACATGGCCGCTCTACCGAATCACCACCAGCGACACAAATGTGGACCAGCACTCAACAATGCAGCCCGCACCGCACAAGCAACCCTCACATAAAGTCTAAGCTTGCCCGATGGGCATCCCGCACTCCAAGCCCAAGTCACCCACACCCATTTGTGAGAAGCACACAGCACAGCCTGGCCTTGGGCAAGCGCATCACACCCATCACTGATGGCACCAGACCCCACAAAACATTCCACGTTCCATGCCCTGCATGACCATCCTCAGCAGAGAAAAGGAAGAACGGATGCTAGCAAGCTCAAACACAGCAGCACTTACCCATTTTCCACCTGAGCCCCTGCTGCTCCTGGCACAACAACTCGCCACGACACCACAGGCTCGGCCAACAACGCCCTATATGAGACTGACCATGCAACCACTTCGAAAAAGGTGCATGGGACCTGATCACAAAAAAAAAAACCCCAGGGTGAGTAGTGAGCCTGCTGGAGCAGCCTTCAGTTTTTATTTCAACTCAATGGTTCCATGATTTAAAAGATTTTTTCAAAAAATACATAATGATAGTTGATCTTTTGTACACTGCTTGAACTTTATTATATCCTTAAATCCTCTTCTATATGATGAAACTGTTGTGATCTTGTTGTGTTTCTAACTGGTGTATTGATATCTGATTGTTGTGTTTCTAACTGGTTTATTGATATTTGAAAACTAGATTTTCAGATTTCAAAACTGCCAGGAAGTATTAGAAATCTCTTTCTTTTACTAAAAGTGTGCTGAGCTGTTCCCCTCCCCTCAACCACCTGGTTTTCAGCAGACATTTTAAACACTTAGGTGTGGTGATTTCTGTTTTCTGTGGAGCTCCTGAGCAGCCTGCAGCTCTTTGCTTGTCTGCTGCCTGAAGGAAAGTCAAAACAGATAAGAATTGTGCTGGCTTTCCCAACCCTACAGCTGTGGTTTCTGCACATTTCTGGTGCATTTCTTAACCTTGTCTTCCCCTTGTCCCAAACAGCTGTGTAGAATAGTGGCTTAATACAGTCCTAGAGAGAGGTTTTACAGCAAACACATTCCACAGAAAAAGTTTAAGCCCACCCACCCCAAGACTGACACTTCCTAAATAGCTTTTCTGAATAACTACTTATCACAAATTAACTCCACCCTAATTACAACTGTCTCAGATTGCTGAGGAGCAAAATTAATCTTGCACCCAGTTAAACTCCATCATAGCATACCTGTTCATACTCAATCCAACAAATCGGGATGACTTTTATTCTCTGTAATAATTGTGGTGCTTTAGTTTCAAGGCCAATCATCTGGAGCCTTAAGGCTTGTCCTATCTGTCATCAGCTCACTAGTTTAAAACAGGAGCTCAGTAAAGTAAAGCAGGAATTAGATGCACTTAAAGCAACTTCTAAGACTGCACAACATCATAATGCACAGAATCAAGCCAAATTCACACCACTTACCTCAAAGGATAAAACCACCTAAGAATAGATGGTTAACCGTAGGCTCAGGCAGACTTTGTTATGTGACACAGAGGCATCCACCCTCACAAGTGTTGCCCCTACAGAATTCTTTTGCTCCATTACAGCACTGTGATGTTCCTCAAAATAGAACTGACGCGGAAGAACAAGCAATGGAGGTGAAACAAAAAGATATGAAGGTACCCAAAGACAAAAAACAACCCCAAATCACAAATGTTGAAACACATACCAGAAAATGTAGATGGAAAGTGATGACCACAAATGCTCGCAGTCTAAGCAATAAAGTTCATGACCTTCAAGCCCTGATGTTGGAGGCAGACTTAGACATCGTTGCAATCACGGAGACGTGGCTAAATGGTTCCCATGAATGGGATGCAAACATACCGGGCTATAATCTATTTAGGAAGGATAGAGAGGGTCAAAAAGGTGGAGGAGTAGCTCTGTATGTGGGAAATGATATCGAGGCAACTGAAATGTCAGGGACCTGGGGAAAGGAAGAAGCGATATGGATCACCTTAAAAAGAGATGATAAAACCTCTATACACGTGGGTGTTGTCTACAGACTAGAGAGTTGCACGGGGACAGAAATCTAACCCATCCCCACCCGTCCCCGCAAGAATTTAACCCATCCCCACCCATCACTGTAAGAATTTAATGGTACATAAAAGAAAATTCCAGTCAGCTCCCTCAGTCTCTCTCTGGATTTGAGCCACAGCACTGTAGGCAAGGAAGGAATGGAAGCTGAAACTTGGAACATTCTGATGTGTACATGTAAGATTTGTCTCTGATTTACTGGCATTGTGTGCTGAGAGGTCACCACATGCAAGCATGAGTAGGTCAGGTGGCATCCAATGCTCATGCCTGTGTCAGAACTGAGGTCTGCTCATCAGCCCGGTAGCAAAGAGAATTAATTGTAACATAGTAAGTGACAGCAAATAAAGACCTGAATGGTCCATCCAGTCTGCCCAATAGTCACACTCATTATCAATTCATGATTAAATCAACGGTGTACCCTCCAACTTCTTCAACCCAGGAAATGAAACACCGGTGCATGCACCTTCCCAATTTAAATGTCCTGCTCTCTTCAGTTCACGTGGAACAAAGTTAATTATGGAATAACCACTCAATCTCCTTATTTAATCCCTGAGAGGCCACTGTATTCCATGAGATAATTAAACGTTGCTCCTGACCCATGCAGCAAATGGTATATTGGACAAACAAGGCGGACGATTAAACAACGTAGAGGGGATCACCAATTTAAGTGTTAAAAAAAGGGAAGCCCCTCTGGTGGAATACTGGCAACAATGTCGGTATATAGAAGATTTCCAATATGTTATACTGTTGCAAATAAATTTAGCTAGGGGTGGAGATGTTACAATGCATTTAAAAAGGAGCAATGTTTAATTTTCTCATGGAATACAGTGGCCCCTCAGGGATTAAATAAGGAGATAGAGTGGTTAATTCCATAATTAACTTTGTTTCATGTGAACTGAAGAGGGCAGGACATTTAAATTGGGAAGGTGCATGCACCGGTGTTTCATTTCCTGGGTTGAAGAAGTTAGAGGGTACACCCTTCCCGGTTAGCTGTGAGTAGTTTAATAGAACATGAATTTAAGAGATCATAATGATATATTGTTGTTTAAGTTATGAATTTTTGTTAATTTTATTATTTGTATCAGAATTTTTTCTTGAAGATGTCATCTGAACGAAACATGGTTCCACGTCAGGAACAGGAAAGAAATTTTGATTAAAGCACCAGTTTTGTTATTATGCGCTTGCTAGTGCTGGTTTTTGAAGAACACTTGGGAGCAACACATCGTCACTCTCAATACCTGCCAGATAGTCAGCACTACAAGATAAGTGAACTTAATATAATCATTGCTTGGAAGACATTTTAGAATTTGGCAAGCAGGGAGGGTGGTGTTAAGATGGTTGTAACGAGTGTCTGATTTGTTTCTGAAGGTTTGCCTTCAGTATACGGCATGGCGTCACTGATATACTGAACACCAAAAAATGTAAAACGGATTTAAATGTTTGATTTTTATAACTTTAAAATTTAGGCTTTTGATATTATTAAAATAAAAATTTATTGATCTAAAAACCTGGAATGAAACAGATAACTCAATATCCTATATAATAAAAACCAACCTCAACGTTCTGAAGCTGACTCTGTGGCTTCAGTGAAGGGTTTGTAACCTCTGAAGCGCAGGCTCCATCTCTGTAAGCTCCGCCCTCGCGTCCAAATGACATGACGTCCAGCACGTCTAAACGTCATGACGTTGAGGGCGGGGACAATCACCATAAAAGAATCGCACTTCAAAAACCAGAACCAAACGGAGGTCTAAACTCCTGATGGAGGAGTACCGGCGAGGCAACAACAACAAAAAAAAAAGGGAAATGTAGCCCCGCCCTCGCGTCACAAAGCGATGACGTCGAGGGCGGGACGGTACACACAGCGGCGATGACAGAGGACTTGGAGGAGATCCCGGAACCCCCCTCAGTATTTCGCAATGGAAAGCCTGCCCGATCTCTTGCAATAACGCGGGAGGAGGAAGTCAGGGAAGGAAGACAGAAACGCTTAACAGAGGGAAAAGGAGGCGGGGAGGGGGTCCTCACACCAGAGAGATGGGGGTGGGGACCCTGCGAGAGGGGAGGGGCTCACTCAGTAGAGGAAGGGAGGAAAAGGAGGGGGAGGAGGCCAACGGAAGGGAAAGGTAGGATGGGGAGAGAAGGGGGAAAACCAAACTCTCTGTCAAACAAACTGTATTTCTGAGAAAACTCAGTCTCTCTCACTCACTCTGTCCAACATACGCATTCGCACACAGTCATTCTGAAACACACACACTCACAGATACACAAGCACCCCGTCTCAATCTCTATGTGACACACAATAGCACAGTCACTCTCACACACACACTCACTCAAACATACACACTACGAGGAAAACCTGCCTAGCGCCCGTTTCATTTCTTTCCGAAATGGGCCTTTTATACTAGTTAATATATATTAGACAAGATAGTGTCAGAAAAGCAATTGTGTTCCCTTTTATCTACAAACTCAAATTCCCAACGCCCAAGTAATAACAGAGCTAACCCCACAGCCAGGGTTCTATAAAAATAGATTTCTTATTTATTTACAATAGCATCAAGAACAAAATGGAAATGCAGGAGTCATGAAACAGAAGTGGTTTTGTCATGGAAATAGCACAGAGTTAATGCACGTGGAGGGCCATAATCGAACGGGGCCTGCCATATATAAGGGCACCGATCTCTAACGCCGGCCCCCTCAAGCGACGTACCCAATTGTATTATCGAAACAAGATGGCCGGCCATCTTTCGTTTCGATAATACAGTTGGGGCTGGCTAAATCTCAACATTTGGCCTGCCCTTAGAGATGGCTGGCGTTAGAGATGGCCGCCATTGGTTTTCGCCGATAATGGAAACTAATGGCAGCCATCTCAAACCCGGCCAAATCCAAGGCATTTGGTTGTGGGAGGAGCCAGCATTTGTAGTGCACTGGTCCCCCTCACATGCCAGGACACCAACCGGGCACCCTATGGGGCACTGCAGTGGACTTCAGAAATTGATCCCAGGTGCATAGCTCCCTTACTTTGTGTGCTGAGCCCCCCACTACCCACAACTGTACACCACTACCATAGCCCTTAGGGATGAAGTGGGGCACCTACATGTGGGTACAGTGGGTTTTGGAGGGCTCCCATTTATCACCACAAGTGTAACAGGTAGGGGGGGATGGGCCTGGGTCCACCTGTCTGAAGTGCACTGCAGTACCCACTAAAAACTGCTCCAGGGACCTGCATACTGCTGTCATGGAGCTGGGTAGGACATTTGAGGCTGGCAAAAAAAATGTTTTATATATTTTTTGGGGGGTGGGAGGGGGTTGGTAACCACTGGGGGAGTAAGGGGAGGTCATCCCCTATTCTCTCTGGTGGTCATCTGGTCAGTTGGGGGCACCTTTTTGAGGCTTGGTCGTGAACAAAAAGGGACCAAGTAAAGTTGGCCAAGTGCTCGTCAGGGCCGGCTTTCTTTTTTCCATTATCGGGTGAAGCCGGCCATCTCTTAACCACGCCCCGTCCCGCCTTTGGTACACTGCCGACACGCCCCCTTGAACTTTTGCCGGCTCTGCGACGGAAAGCAGTTGAAGCCGGCCAAAATCGGCTTTCGATTATAATGATTTGGCCGGCTTTAGGAGAAGGCCGGCCATCTCCCGATTTGTGTCGGAAGATGGCCGGCCTTCTTGTTCGAAAATAAGCAGGATAGATCCCCAAGACTCCTAATACAGCCAGTCACTATAGTACATACAAAACAACTATACATGGCAATTATACCACCTGAATGGAGATGGTACCAGACATGCAGCAGGTAGCAGAGTGTTCCTCCCACCGGTCAGTCAGTCGCAGAGCAGGGCTGCCTCAGATCGAATGCCAACCCCTTGTCCTCATTTTCAGACCTTCTTATAGACGAAAAACACAGCTTCAGCTAATGTGGTGATGTTACTCTTGGCTTGGCCCAGACCCTACGTGTTCTGTGAAACATCCTTGTTTGTTTCAAATTGTTATGACTTAAGGGCCACAATTCTGTCCCATCGGCAACATGATGACGGGCACTTTAAACACAAAGTCAGTGTTTTAGGGAGGGAGGTGCTTTGCTGAGGTGCAAATGTGCCACCAAGTCAGGCACAACAAGCCTGGGACTTTCCAACATTGTAGTTTACAGACCCAGTCACTACATCACATCTACAATGTAACGGAGCCACACTGACCATGGAGTGCATTGTCCCAGGAGATAGCATGCTGCATTCTGTCTCTCCAGTCATATATCAGCTCAGTCACCAAAGAAATTTCCAGTGGCCCTTGGCTGGCCAGCAGTTTTTGATAATGTCTGCAATGTCCTTACTGACTGTGTCCACACACAGGCCTTAGCAGTGAAAGATGAAGTTAGGAAGAGTCTGTATTTTAAAGTCTGGTTGGTAATGCTGGAAGGTGCCATGTATTAGTTTGTTATATAGTGGCATGTAGTGCTGCAAATAGTGCTTTGTGCAAGGGTCCTTTGCCCCTACAGTACAACTGACCAATAGGCCTGGTCACCTTAAGGCTGGCATCTGGCATATCCCACTGACCAAAATGAGCTCCTGTATGGCCTCATGCCCGGGAAACATGAGTGTGGGTTTTTGGTACTTGCCATCAAAGGATTGGTTGCCAAGACTGATGGAGACAAGGGGACAGAGATGTTGAGCACCTCCATAGCCTTGACAGTGAAGGAGGGGAGTTTACTCCTACAAGATCATCCATCTCATCCAAGGGCTAATTCCCCCTTATCCAGGGCCTCTGCAAGAGGAGAAGGCAGTGACCGGACAGACAACTCCCCTTCAGAGAGAGGGGGAGAAGGGGGTGAGGCCCGAACCAGAAGATACTGTGTCCACCTTCTACCGCTTAGAAGAGGCAGGTGCCGCGGAACCAGTGCCCAGAGCCAAAGAAGCAGAAGAAATATGCCTGGTGCATTAAGAAAAAATTTGGAGAAAAATGTACCTGTGCAGCCTGTAGAGAAGCCTCCCGAGAAGAAGAGTTGAACTCTGTAGCAAAGGTCCCAGCCAGCATCGAGGGTGCAAGGAGAGCTGGTCCGGCAAGAAGTACTGCCTCACCATGCGGTTCCAAGATGGCTGCCGCTGCTAACCCTGACATGGACATGGAGGTGGAGGGAAGAGCATGGGAATCCTCAGCGCTGTCTATGGAATGACCCAGGCAGAACTCCATGAGCTCATAAACGCTGCTGGAACCATACTGGGACCACCGGAACAGAGTACTGCGGTCCCAAACGAAAACAAAAGTAAACAGTGGTAAAAAGGAAAAACCCTGATAGGAATTAAAGATTTAAAGCGGTTCTCATCGCATTCATGCCAAAATGAGACTGCTGGTGCTGAAGTCCAGGAAAATGTCCGGGAAGCAGGATTTGAGGTAAAATTCAACCCCCAAAGTGTAGTGCCGCCCACAGCAAATTAAAACTGTGGCCACCTGTCACCACCAGCTATACCCCAGGAGGCACCAGCCAAAGCCTACCATCCCACGCTCAAACTAACCCGAAGGAACAGGAGCCACCAAACAGAAGATCAGACATAGATGGGAAGCTGTCCACAGCCTGCTTACGGACCAGACTGAAGGCTGTTCAGTTCATGCTCTCTATCTCCACCTGCTGGTAGATGGACACAACCCATTTGTTTCTAGATTCATCTGCTTCATCAAGGAAGTTGTCATCAAGATGTAAAAAGACTGGAAGCGGTGCAAAGAAAAGCTACAAAAATGGTATGGGATTTGCATTGCAAACTGTACGAGAGACTTGCTGACCTGAACATATATACCTTGGAAGAAAGGAGAAACAGGGGTGATATGATACAGACGTTCAAATATTTGAAAGGTATTAATCCGCAAATGAACCTTTTCCGGAGACATGAAGGCGGTAGAAGTAGAGGACATGAATTGAGGTTGAAGGGGGGGGCAGACTCAGGACTAATGTCAGGAAGTATTTTTTCACAGAGAGGGTGGTGGATATGTGGAATGCCCTCCCGCGGGAGGTGGTGGAGATGAAAACGGTAATGGAATTCAAACATGCGTGGGATAAACACAAAGGAATCCTGTTTAGAAGGAATGGTTCCGTGGAATCTTAGCGGAGATTGGGTGGCGACGCCGGTAATTGGAAACAAAACAGGAGCTGGGCAGACTTCTACGGTCTACGCCCTGATCGTGACTGAATAGATAGAGATGGGCTGGAGTGTAAATTTTAAGGGGCTTCGATGTTAGCTTCAGAACTTAGTACAAGAACAGTACTGGGCAGACTTCTACAGTCTGTGCCCTGAGAAAGGCAAGGACAAATCAAACTTGGGTATACATATAAAGTATCACATACCATGTAAAATGAGTTTATCTTGTTCGGCAGACTGGGTGGACCGTACAGGTCTTTATCTGCCATCATTTACTAGGTTACTATGTACGCTTCTGATTCATTTTGAATATATACTTTGTCTGCTTTTACTGTTAAGCACATGAGTCTGGAATCAGTGTTTGAAATGAACAGTTTAGACACTTTTTGGAACATACCTATGATTAGAAACCTTTCTTTGCTATTAATAGCAGTTGAATATTTAGCTGTTTATTTTCTAATAGGAAAGTATGATGGTCTCTCCACATAAATATTTTAAATGAAGGGCATTTATTACAGAACACACAATTTTTGTTTCATTTTATGATTTTTATTCTGTCAATTTTGGAGTTTATGGTCAATTGGTATGATACTTTAGGCATTACCACTCATTCAGTAGTGGCAACCAAAATTGTGACAAATTAGAGTGCAATGGTAAGAACAGTTAATCAGAAGAAGAAATAATGAAGGGTGGGCTTTGATTAGTTGTTCAATCACATGAAACTTTCTTCCCTCTTTTGGTTTCTAAAGTCAAATATGTAGGGTGTGGCAATATGGCTGCATCAGGCTATCAACAAAGCTGGGGTAACCTGCACAGAGTGGATATGGTTATAACCTTAGCAGCAATAGCCAAAACACACAGATGTTTTAGACAACAGGTCTATTACTGTTAGTGGCAAGACATAGGAGGCAGCTTCGGCTTGGGTATTGAATTAAGGATGGGATATGTAAAACCAACCAGGAAGATCATATGACCTGAAGTAACCTACCATTGGAAGCTGGGAGTAGTACTGTAATGAAACTTAAACACACTTTGGATAGAGAGCTGTGGTATGAGGACTGACAAATTGGACAAAAATAGTGTGGGGTGCTCATTCTACTTCACATATGGAAAATGTAGGGCCTCATATTCAAAAAAAGCTAAGTGCCTAAATGTGTCCCCTATTTCTAGTCAAACAGCAGATTCTAAGTTTTCTGCTGTTTCATCTAAATTTAGGCCTGCTATTCATGTAGATATATTTGAGTCCAATTTATATACCTACTGTTGAATATCCACTTCTACGATAGCTAATATTCAAGCACTTTTAACTTCATATGCAACTTTCTTTAAATTAGTACCCTTATTTTCTAACACCGGTTAATCTATCTTATCTATATGTTCCATCTTTGCTTACACCCTATACTGTTAAAATGTTTTATTTTGTTGACACTGGAATGTAGTATACTATACCATACCATACCATATATTGTTATTTGAATATTTTTACTGCTGCAGTTGTCTGTTTGCTTTATTCTTGCTGTACACCACCTTGAGAGAATTCCATATCATCAAGCTGATCAATCCATAGACTGGTGGGTTGTGTCCATCTACCAGCAGGTGGAGATAGAGAGCAAACTTTTGCCTCCCTATATGTGGTCATGTGCTGCCGGAAACTCCTCAGTATGTTCTCTATCTCAGCAGGTGGTGGTCACACACAGCAGCAGCTCTGGCTAGGCCTCCAAGCCTAATTTTTAGGTTTTGTTGAGTGCCTGGGGTTGAGGGCTCTCTTGAGCAAGTGCAAACCTGGTGGTGCCAGGTCCCTCCTTTTCTCCCCCCTCCCGCTGGCTCCGTTAAAAAAAAAAAAAAAAAAATTTTAAACGTCCTTAAAGGCGTTTATTTCGACGTTTATTTAAACGTTCATTGCAGCTACTCACTGGGACAGGAGTGTCGCGCCGGACGCCATTTTGGATGCGCAGCATGTCTCTCCCCCGCTCTTGCGAGCGCCGGTTGAGGGTGCGTCTAGGGCTGTTGCCCAGGCTGCGGAAGTGCACAGTCTGGGGGGTTTCTCCCCCGAGTTTGTTTTGCTGCTGCATCAGGCTTTCCTCATGCAAAACGCTGCCCCTGCTCCCTCGTCTGGTAAAGAGGTTGAGGTTCCCAGAGGTAAACGCCCTCGGGTTGATTCCCAGGCCTTGGAGGACTTTGTCTCCTCCGATGTAGATGAGGGCAGCGTGTCTGAGGTCTCCCAACGGTCCTTTGCAGATTCCTTGGAGGAGACGGATCCCCGCTCGGATGGAGCGGATGACCCCTCTGCAGCGCGGCTTTTTAGCCCAGAGGATTTGCCCAACCTGTTGTTACAGGCCATGGACACTTTGAAGATTTCCTCTCCGGAGGACGTCTCTCCCTCAGCCCCTGTTGGCTCTGCCATTATGCTGGGAACGAAGCGCCCGCCTAGAACCTTCCACGTGCATGATGCCATGCACACCTTAATTTCGGCTCAATGGGATGTCCCGGAAGCGAGCCTTAAAGTGGCTAGGGCTATGTCCCGCCTCTATCCTTTGGCTGTGAGTGAACGTGAGGCCTATCTGTGGCCTACCGTGGATTCTTTAATCACTGCGGTGACTAAGAAAACGGCGTTGCCGGTGGAAGGTGGCACGGCCCTAAAGGACGCCCAAGACAGAAGATTGGAGGCGGCCTTAAGGTCGTCCTTTGAGGCGGCTGCTTTAAGTTTGCAGGCCTCAGTTTGCGGCTCCTATGTGGCCAGGGCGTGCCTGACTATGGTGCAGCGGGCTTCCCCCTCGGATCATTCCTTGAGGGCTGATTGGCCGGCCCTGGAATCGGGCTTAGCCTATTTGGCAGACTTGCTGTATGATGTCTTGAGGGCCTCAGTTAAAGGCATGGCTCAGACAATCTCTGCGCGGCGGTGGCTTTGGCTGAAACATTGGTCTGCTGACCACGCCTCTAAATCCCGCCTGGCTAGATTGCCTTTTAAAGGCAAGCTGCTCTTTGGGGTCGAGCTGGACAAAATCGTGACCGATCTCGGCACGTCTAAGGGCAAGAAATTACCAGAGGTCAGGGCTCGGGCTAGTACTCGTCCCGGTACCTCCAGAGGACGGTTGCAGGAAGCCCGTCGGTACCGCCCGGGCAAGTCGGGTTCCTCTGCCCCCTCTTCCTTCAAGAGGAATTTCTCCCCCAAGCAGCATTCCTTTCGCAGAGACCGCCGTCCCGGAGGTGCTCCCTCCGGTCCTCCCCCAGGGTCTCGTACCCAATGACGGGGTCTTGGTCCACGCCCCAGTGCCGATTGGAGGACGGCTGTCCTCGTTTCTGGGCGAGTGGACCACAATAACTTCAGACGCGTGGGTGCTGGAAGTCATCAGAGACGGCTACAAACTAGAGTTCTGCCGACCCTTAAAAGACGGGTTTGTACTCTCTCCCTGCAAGTCTCCGGTCAAAGCTGTGGCAGTGCAGCAGACCTTGGACAATCTGATCCGCCTGGGCGCGGTCGTTCCGGTGCCAGAAAGTCAGCTTGGCAAGGGACGTTACTCCATTTACTTTGTGGTACCAAAGAAAGGAGGTTCTGTCCGGCCTATCCTCGACCTCAAAGGGGTCAATCGGGACTTGAAAGTGCGGCACTTTCGCATGGAGACTCTCCGCTCTGTTATAGCGGCGGTGAAGGCAGGAGAGTTCCTGGCATCCTTGGACATCAAGGAAGCGTACCTGCATATTCCCATCTGGCCTCCTCATCAACGCTTTCTGCGTTTTGCAGTCCTGGGACGACACTTCCAGTTCAGAGCCCTCCCTTTCGGGTTGGCTACTGCTCCGCGGACCTTTTCCAAAGTAATGGTGGTCATCGCGGCCTTCCTACGAAAGGAAGGGGTACAAGTCCATCCTTATCTGGACGACTGGTTGATCCGAGCCCCCTCTTATGCAGAGTGCGGCAAAGCTGTGGACCGGGTAGTTGCTCTTTTGAGCTCCCTGGGATGGATCATCAACTGGGAGAAGAGCCAGCTGCGCCCGACTCAGTCCCTGGAGTACCTGGGAGTTCGATTCGACACCCAAGTGGGCAGAGTGTTCCTGCCAGACAATCGGATTGTCAAACTTCAGGCTCAGGTGGACCAGTTCCTAGTAGCCTCTCCCCTTCGGGCTTGGGACTATGTGCAGCTGTTGGGCTCTATGACGGCCACGATGGAAGTTGTGCCCTGGGCCAGGGCTCATATGAGACCACTTCAACTCTCTTTGCTGCAGCGCTGGACTCCAATGTCGGAGGATTATGCTGTGCGCCTTCCCTTGGACCCAGCAGTGCGCAAGTTGTCTGCGGGAATGCCTCTGGTGACCCCAGAGTGGATTGTCGTCACGACGGACGCCTCGTTGTCGGGCTGGGGAGCCCACTGCTTGGGAAGGACAGCGCAGGGGCTCTGGTCTCCTGCAGAGGCAAAGTGGTCTATCAACCTCCTGGAACTCAGAGCCATTCGGTTGGCGCTTTTGGAGTTCATCCCGGTACTGGTGTTGAAGCCTGTACGGGTCCTGTCGGACAATGCCACGGCTGTGGCCTTTGTCAACCGCCAGGGAGGTACCAAGAGCGCCCCTCTAGCCACGGAGGCTATGAATCTTTGCCAGTGGGCGGAAGCGAACCTGGAGCAGCTTTCAGCGGCCCACATTGCCGGAGTCATGAATGTCAAGGCGGACTTTCTCAGTCGCCATACCTTGGAGCCCGGAGAGTGGCAGCTATCTGCTCAGGCGTTCTTGGACATCACGAAGCGCTGGGGCCAGCCGAGCCTAGATCTGATGGCGTCATCGGCCAATTGCCAAGTGCCGCGCTTTTTCAGCAGAGGACGGGACCCTCGATCCCTGGGAGTAGATGCTCTTCTCCAACAGTGGCCGACACAAGAGCTTCTCTATGTGTTCCCGCCCTGGCCCATGTTGGGCAGGGTGCTAGACCGGGTGGCAAAGCATCCCGGCAGGGTAATCCTGGTGGGTCCGGATTGGCCCAGGCGTCCCTGGTATGCGGACTTGATCAGGCTCTCAGTCGACGATCCTCTGCGGCTGCCAGTGGAGCAGGGCCTGTTACATCAGGGTCCCGTGGTGATGGAGGATCCCTCCCCCTTTGGTCTTACGGCCTGGCTATTGAGCGGCAGCGTCTGAGGAAGAAGGGCTTCTCAGACAAGGTCATCGCCACTATGCTGAGAGCGAGGAAGCGCTCTACTTCTACTGCTTACGCCAGGGTTTGGCGTATCTTTGCAGCGTGGTGTGAAGCAGGCTCACTTTCTCCCTTCACTGCTCCAATTTCTTCAGTGTTGGCGTTCCTGCAAGAAGGTCTGGAGAAAGGCCTGTCGCTCAGTTCCCTTAAAGTCCAGGTAGCGGCTCTGGCTTGCTTCAGGGGCCGCCTGAAGGGTGCTTCCCTGGCTTCGCAGCCAGATGTGGTGCGCTTTCTCAAGGGAGTTAATCACCTGCGCCCTCCTCTGCACTCAGTGGTGCCTGCGTGGAATCTCAACCTGGTACTAAGAGCATTGCAGAAGCCGCCTTTTGAACCCTTGTCGAGGGCATCTCTGAAAGACCTGACGTTGAAAGCAGTCTTTTTGGTGGCTATCACTTCAGCCAGAAGAGTTTCCGAGCTCCAGGCGCTCTCATGTCGAGAGCCTTTTCTGCAGTTCACTGAGGCAGGAGTGACTATTCGCACAGTGCCTTCCTTCCTGCCCAAGATTGTTTCTCGCTTCCATGTGAATCAGCAGCTCTGTCTCCCTTCCTTTCGTAGGGAGGACTACCCAGAGGAGTACTCTGCTCTTAAATATCTGGATGTGAGACGAGTCATCATCAGATACTTGGAAGTGACCAATGATTTCCGGAAATCGGATCATCTGTTTGTCCTGTTTGCAGGTCCTCGTAAGGGTCTGCAGGCTGCTAAGCCTACAGTGGCAAGATGGGTCAAGGAAGCCATTGCAGCGGCTTATGTGGCCGCGGGGAAGGTGCCGCCTATCCAGCTGAAGGCTCACTCCACGAGAGCTCAGGCGGCCTCGATGGCAGAGGCCGGATCCGTCTCCTTGGAAGAGATATGCAAGGCGGCAACTTGGGCTTCGGCTCATACATTCTCCAAGCATTACCGTTTGACTGTGGCTGCACGGGCGGAGGCCCGGTTTGGAGCTTCAGTGTTGAGGTCAGGGATTTCAATGTCCCGCCCTGGGTGAGTACTGCTTCGGTACATCCCACCAGTCTATGGATTGATCAGCTTGATGATATGGAAGGTAAAATTATGTATAATCATACCTGATAATTTTCTTTCCATTAATCATAGCTGATCAATCCATAGCCCCTCCCAGGTATCTGTACTGTTTTTATTCTGGTTGCATTTCAGGTTCAAGTTTAGTCTTCAGTTACTTCAGAAAGACTTCGTGTTCGAGTTTTTTCACTTGGATTCTTCAAGAGTTAAGACGAGTTTGTGTTACAGTGAGCTGCTGCATTCCTCTCCCCTCCGTTTTACGGGGCTGGATTGAGACTTAAAATTCTGCCGGCACTCCCTCCCGCTTCGTGCGGCTGTAGGGCAGCTTTGTACCCCTCCCGCTTCGGCGGTGTTAGGGTCAGTCAGCTCCTCTTGCGGTTGCAGGATAAGCCAGATCCCCCCGCATCGGCGGGTGTGGTGTCCCTCCCCCGCTCCGCGGGGATGAGCTGGACGGATTCCCCTCCCCCACTTGTGTGGGGATGAGCTGGGTTAATTCCCCTCCCCCGTTTCGGCGGTGGTGAGCTGGGCAGAGTGTCCCTTCGTGGGTGTAATTCTCTAAGTGCTGAGTCCTGCGGATGGAGCTTTGATATCGACATACTGAGGAGTTTCCGGCAGCACATGACCACATATAGGGAGGCAAAAGTTTGCTCTCTATCTCCACCTGCTGGTAGATGGACACAACCCACCAGTCTATGGATTGATCAGCTATGATTAATGGAAAGAAAATTATCAGGTATGATTATACATAATTTTACCTTCCTTCAAAAAGGTGTTGAATAAATCCTAATAATAATCTGTGCTAAGCTCTTAACTTTTTTCCACTGCCCTAAACCCACTCTCGGGCTTATTTTCGAAAGACACCCATATTTCGACCCAAATCGGGAGATGGGCGTCCGTTTCCCGTGGGTGCCCAAATCGGTATAATTGAAACCCGATTTTTGGCGTCCTCAACTGCAGTCTGTCACGGACACGAACAAAGATCATGGGGATGTGTCGGAGGCATGGAGAAGGCGGGACTGGGGCATGGTTATCGGCCGAGGAGAGATGGGCATCTTTAGCTGATAATCGAAACAAGAAGGGCGTTTTTGATGAGAATTTGGTCCGCTTTATTTGGACCCTTTTTTTTCAGGTCCAAGTCCCCAAAAAGTGCCCCAACTGACCAGATGACCACCGGAGGGAATCGGGGATCACCTCCCCTGACTCCCCCAGTGGTCACTAACCCCCTCCCACCAAAAAACCCCCACTTTACAAACTTTTTTCCCAGCCTGTATGCCAGCCTCAAATGCCATACCCACCTCCATGACAGCAGAATGTGTTCTATCCTGAGCCTTTCCCTGGTTCTGATGTAGGTCTCGGGTGAGTGTGACACCTTTTCTGTTAAGGGCACCGTAGAATCACATCAGAAATGCATTGTGGTGGGTGTAGGGTATTGGGCTTCGTGATTCCACTAGCTTGTGTTAAATGCTCACGATGTTGGTAGTTGGTAGGCTCTACTTCCATGGTGCTTTTCCCTCTGCTTACTGGGTCAGAGTGTGCCCTGTTTTGTTTCCGGTAGTCCATGAGGTAGTGGCCATTTGTGTAAGCCAGTTTTAGATCCCTTTCATGTGTTAGCCACGTTACAGCACTTAGTTCTTACCGTGAATGTTGCTGAAAGAGGGCATTGTACACCATTCTGCCAGCTCGGACCTACTGCTCATCTCAGTACCAGCGAGACTCGTTGCCAGTGGGGCACAACCTCTGATCTGCAGTTAACTGTGAGTAAACGTGCTTATTCAAATAAAGGACATTTTTAGCGAGATTAGTCTTCAGGTGTGAACTGCTGTGCCAAGGTTATACACCAGCAACAAGTCCTGTCCCTGGAGCACCTTTAGTGGGTACTGCAGTGCACTTCAGGCAGGCAGACCCAAGCCCATACCCCCCCCCCCCCCCCCCCCTCCACCTATAACACTTGTGGTGGTAAATGGGAGGCCTCTAAAACCCACTGTACCCACATGTAGTTGCCCCCTTCACCCCTAAGAGCTATGGTAGTGTTGTACATTTGGCCCTCCCATGACCAAATGGCATGGATTGGGACGTTTCTGAGCTGGGCGTTTTTAGTTTCCATTATCGCTAAAAAATAAAAACGCCCATCTCAGAAGGGACCAAATCCATGGCATTTGGTCCGTCCAAACCATATTTTCGAAACGAAAGATGGATGCCCATCTTTTTCGGACATAGACGACCATGGAGATGGGCGTTCGATTATGCCCCTCTCTGTTGCTACCCACTTTTTAGGTGCCTAAATTTAGGAGTGTGAAGGGCAATTCTACAAACTTGACACCTGCTTTTACACACCCCTTGTGCATATCAATGTTAGCATGTGCAGGGGTGTACCCAACCTAAATGCCAGCAGGGTGCTTAGGCACACCATTACAGAATAAGTGCTTAATTTACAAAGCATATAAATGCGGGGGGGGGGGGGGGGGGGAGTGTATACATGAGCAGAATATGGAAGGACACTCATTTACACACAAAACCTACAGAATAAGTTACACACATCCCTGCTGCATTTAGGCACCACAGTTAAGCCGAGTCCATGGCTCAGTGGCATAGCTATAGGTGGGCCTAAGTGGCCCATCCATTCTTGTCTCAATCCCACCCAGCGGTGGCACCCATCAACATTTCGCTTCCTCTGTGGCATCCCGGCATCTGCCTGCAGCGATTTATTATTGCTGCCTGTGCTGACCTTGCAGGCTTCCATCGGCTGGGTCCTGCCCTCGCCGACACAATTTCCCATTTCCTATCTGGTGGGACCCGGCTGATGGAAGCCTGCGAGGCTGCTGCAGGAAGCAATAATGAATCACTGCAGGCACCGGGGACACCTGTAAGGTACACTGGGGAGAGATGGGGTTCAGTGATGGGCAGGCAGGTGCCGGGATGCCATGGAGGAGGAGAGATGTTGATGTGGGATAGGTGAAAAAAAAACCTATATATATATATACTTTTTAGGGGGGAGGGCATGGCATGGCTTGGAAGGGCCCATCCAAAATACTGGGTCTGGCTATGCCACTGCTATGGCTGGTGCAACTGCAGGCATGTAAATGTTAGGTGCACCAACACTGGGTTACACTAGTATTTATAACAACCCGCGTACTCAGGTGTCATTAAAGAATAAAGGGTAATGGATTTGATATACCATCTTTCTGTGGTACAACCAAAAGTCTCCCATCATGTCTAAACTGAGGTGCCTAGTTCGTGTCAGCTGCACACAAATTTAGGAACTTTGTCCTAGTAAATTGTCAAAGAAGCCAAAATTAGAATTCTAACTCTGAAAGTTAGGAACATAAACACTGAGTATCAGCCTCTATGCTTGTCTGCCCTAAGTGGTAGAGAACCAGAAAGAAAGGTGATTCTTTTATAATACATGCATACACATTAGGAGGAGTGGCCTAGTGGTTAGGGTGGTGGACTCTGGTCCTGGGGAACTGAGTTCAATTCCCACTTCAGGCACAGGCAGCTCCTTGTGACTCTGGTCAAGTCACTTAACCCTCCATTGCCCCAGGTACAAATAAGTACCTGTATATGTAAGCCACATTGAGCCTGCCATGAGTGGGAAAGCACGGGGTACAAATGTTAAAAAAAAAAAAAAAAAAATTAGGCACTAAGGAGCGGGATCTGTCAGCCATGGCCTGTGGGGTATATATAAGTATCCCTTCTTTGCCCTGGAGTTGCCTCACTGACTCTAAATAACTGCATGGGTTTGAGGAAGATGTGGTATTCCTGATAGCAGAAAAGAATTTTTGAAGCAGGAAACAAGATAGTTATATTCTTATTTTGTTCTTGTTGTTTTAATTGCAAACTAGGCCTGTTACCTACCACTGTGACACAGGTATACCACAAAGTGGCTTCAGGAACCACTCTTCACCAAAGGCAAGTGATTATGGAAATAAGTGGAAAATAAGATTAATGGGTACATTAAAAACAGCTCATTTATAGTCCTGTTTTTACTTAAAAAAAAAAAAAGTACTGCTGTCCAAACCATAAATTTAATTTTTAACATAAAAAGTTCATACAAAAGGCACATTGTATCCTTAAAACAGATTACAAATTCTTTAAAAGTGCTTAAACACCCCAGAATAAAGTTACAAGAATCCACATAAATACTGTAGTTATGATAGCTATGCTTCTTTTGGATATTGTATTTTTTGGATCCTGGGATGTGATCATCTGGGGAGGTCATTTTGATTTCATACTTTATGCGTAGAAAAATTGCATCAATAAATGTCTCTGCAAACAAATCTGAAACCTTGCATTTATGCACAATAACATTTCCATAGCAACTGTCACACTGATTTTTCCCACTCTTAAAAGATGAGGGAAGGTCAGCAGTTGGAAACTGACTCCATTCACGCACTGTATGGACATGTTTCCATTGTGCATTGGGAAGTAAAGAGGCTGGAAAGTCTGAGCTTCAGTTGCAGACAGAAGAAAGATCACTTTGCCAAAAATTTAGTATTCAGAGTAGACAGTTTCACTTGTGCACTTTCCACACTTTTCTCTGAAACCTCAAGACATAAAGGAGCAATGAGATCTGGTACAGTGTAAACATCACCAATGGGGAGAACATTCCTGCAACAGAAAGAAGTGCATTATTAACATTTCTCCTTAGTATGGTGGTATTTAAGACATTTTATAGCAATGTACTGCAAATTGGATACTCTCCTCTTAGACAAATACTTTTAATATTTTGCCTTTTTAAATAGGCATGTTAGACTTAGCTGCATGTGTAATGGGACTTATTTAAACACGCTGTTTGTCAAACTTAAACAATGCATTGTCATTTTTTGCACCGTACACAGAAGAGCAGCACAGCAATACAGTGGAGAAAGCGCAAACAGAAGAAAACTGGTGCCAGCAATCCTTTATTATAGTTCTAGATGACATGACATGGGCCATGTTTCGGCAATAATTTCTGCATCAGGCGCCTTTGGATACTTGAAGCTCAGAGATCCAAAACTGGCATATAATGTTCAGTTAAATACAAGGGCAATTATGACCCAAAGGTTTATATGTGGCATAAAGTCAAACTGCACATGCAGTTCATATTTGATGGCAGCAACCTCCTTCCTTAAAGTTGGAAAAATGTGTAATAAAGGATTGCTGGCACCAATTTATTGAGGCATGACCTTTGCAGAACCATGTTAGGGAAAGGGAACTCAACAACTGTACAGGAAAATGTTAGAAAACCCTTGATCTCATTGGCAAGGAAGGGTACAATATATGCTTTAGTATATGCCATAACTTCAGCTACTCCCTTTTTCAGATGCACCTCCTGACTAAGACATACGTATGTTGGTCCACAACAGCTCATGCCTGTATACATTTGCTAGTCTATCAGGTAGCACCAGCGTCATTGATTTTGCTGCTACAAATTAAGCTACACTTTTGGAAGTTTTCATCTTTATGTTAAATTCTTCCCTAACGGCTATATAAAACAATGAAATCAACTTTAATTTAGAAAGGGGACTAAACTGCTCCAGTTTTTCTTGGAACTTCTGTCTGAAAATGATTTTGTGTTGCTTCAATATTTTTTTTTTTGATTCAAGATTAAATTATTTTTGCCATAAAATTCCAATTCATAATAAGAAAAAGTTGCAAACACCTTCTTATTCAGAAAAGAAAGTATAAAAACATAAAATATATGAAGACAAAAATGTTTAAGCAGGTACAGAATACAGACTCTATTTTAACAGCATGTGTAACTCTAGTTTTGTTACATATATTGTTATATGTCCATGCAAATTAATATATATTGGCAAAACTAAGACAATGATAAGGACGAGAATTGTGGAGCATAGGAGTTGTATCAACAGGCAAGTTAGATTTATTTATTTTGACATTTATACCCAACATTATCCTGATCGTACTCAAGTTCAATGTGGCTAATAGTAAATAAACAACGGACAAGGTTTACAAAGCCACAAACAAAATATCAAATATAGAGCACTGATGGCCAGTTGCAATCTAAGATACTCCATCAACAGACAGAAACTCTCAAAGTGGAGAGTTTTCAGTCTTTTGTGAAATACCAAGTAATCAGGCTAATCCTTGATTGCTGACTTTAGATACCAGGGTTCTAAGTGGTGGGATTCACTGCCAATGGCAGAGTAAACTGACTTATAATGCACTCTCTTCCAGTCTGGAAGTACAAGGTAGTCCCTAGAACCAGAGCTCCACTGTTAGAACACTGGATTGAGAAACAGCATACAATCAATAATCTTCAGTTCACTGTCTTTAGAAAACTTAGACAAAGTTGGAGAGTTTACTATGAGGGGCATAATCGAATGGCACTGGCGAAATAGATTGCCGGCGCCGCAAACAGCTGGCTGAACCGTATTATCGAAAAAGATGGCCGGCCATCTTTTCTTTTTGATAATACGGTTTGGCCCGGCCAAATGCCAGAGTTCGCCGGGTTTGAGATGGCCGGTTTTGTTTTTCTGCGATAATGGAAAAAAATACTGGCGATTTAAAACTCGGCGAAATCCAAGACATTTGGTTGTGGGAGGGGCCAGCATCTGTAGTGCACTGGTCCCCCTGACGTGCCAGGACACCAACCGGGCACCCTAGGGGGCACTTTTAAAAATAAAAAAATATACAAGTACCTCCCAGGTGCATAGCTCCCTTACCTTGGGTGCTGAGCCCCCCCAAATCCCCCTCCCCACAACTCTACACCATTACCATAGCCCTTATGGGTGAAGGGGGGCACCTACATGTGGGTACAGTGGGTTTTGGGGGGGGGGGTTTGGAGGGCTCAACACTTTGTGTAACAGGTGGGGGGGATGGGCCTGGGTCTGCCTGCCTGAAAGCCACTGCAACCACCAATAACTGTTCCAGGGACCTGCATACTACTGTCAGGGAGCTGGGTATGACATTTGAGGCTGGCATTCAGGCTGGCAAAAAAGGTTTTTCTTTTTTTTAGTGTGGAAGGGGGTTGGTGACCACTGGGGGAGTACAGGGAGGTCATCCCCCATTCCCTCCGGTGGTCATCTGGTGAGGTGGGGCACCTTTTTGAGGTTTGGTCATGAAAATAAAAGGACCAAGTAAACCCGTTGAAATACTGATTAACGCCGTTTTTTCCCCCATTATCCGCGAAAGCCGGCCATCTGGTAGCCACGCCCATGCCCCGCCTTCACTAAACCGCCAACACACCCCCTTGAACTTTCGCCAGCTCGGCAACAGGAAAGCGGCGGTGTCAAAAACGCACCTTTCGATTATACCAATTTCGCCACTTTTGAGAGATCGCCGGCCATCTCCCGATTTATGTCGGAAAATGGCCGGCGATCACTTTCGAAAATAAGCCTGTATGTTACTGTGACAGGTGGTGATCTTAATAGAGCCCTGTTGCAGTTGAAACAGAGGTTGATTTATGAGCTAAACAGCATAATTCCACTGGGCTTAAAATCAGGCGGTTGAAGTAATTCATCTTTTGTGAACACAAATGTTGTTATATAGTATTCTCCTTTTCTTTGGTACTGTACTTCTTATCTTATATTGATGTCTCAGATTCAGATATAGCAAGGTTGTATATCATACATATGAAGTACTGCACAAAGCCTCCTATTTTTTATTTGTTATTTGTGACATTCATATTTGGTGGATCAATGATATATACTTTTTATAATTAGGATTTTTTCATATTCCTCATTTTCATTTTTTAATATCACAATTATTTAGTGGTCTTCTGGCGTATCTACTGCTAAATATAGCATATGCTTTTACATTCATTTTGTTTGGATTTAGCGTCTGTTTTCCGCTGGAGAAATTTCCTTATTTCGTACTTCATCTACAACTATTGGTTGTTTTGTTAATCATTTAGGGGTCCTTTTACTAAGCCGTGGTAAAAAGTGGCCTGCGGTAGTGTGGGCCCATTTTTTTACTGCGCCTGGGGAAAAAGGCTTTTTTCAATGGGGGCAGTAAATGGCCATGCGCTAGAATTAAAGGTAGCACATGGCTATTTACTGCCTGAGCCCTTACCACCACCCACTGATGCAGCGGTAAAGGCTCATGTGCTACACATGCGGTACTCATGCAGCGCGCACCAATGTGGCTGCGCTGCCGATTCCTGTCGAGATTGCCCCCCACAGTAGAAAACAGAAAAATATTTTCTACTGTGGGAAATGGTGCACGCCAACCTCGACATTGCCGCCGGATGGGTGCGCTACCCAGGTGGTAGCCCTAACACAGCTTTGTAAAAGAGCCCCTTACAGCTTTCAACTTGTGACATCACATATTACATATTTATGAACGTATACGTCTATAAATGGCGTTTTTTTGAAACTGGGCAGTGTTTGCCGACTTGATTGTGGACATCTGACTTTCTTTGCTGACTCGCTAAGGTAGAATTACTTATATAATTTAAAGGGTTTATTTTATAAGATATATTCTTAAATTAATTACATTTTGTGCCTGATGCTGTAATGAATAGAAGGGCTCTGCCTTTATATATTTTTTGGTGGGATATTTATTATAGCGGTATCTCGTGTTCTTTAAGGAGAGACGTGATAGTATTAGTATGGTATAGTTACAAATGATTTTCTTTTTTAGAATCACATTAATGTTATATATATATATATATATATATATATATATATATATAGTGATACTATGTTGGGTGTATCATAATAGTGGCCTATCCTTAAAGGTATAAGCATGGTTTGTTTCTTTTTAATTCATGATGTCACATAACTCCATATTCATGAGTGTAAATGGCAGGTCTTTGAAACTTGGCGGGGTTTGCCGACTTGACTGCTGACGTTCTTTTGACCTCCTTTATTAATTATAGAAGCATGTAAAGTTAAGATGGGATTATTTTATAGGATGTCATATTTCAAGAGGGTTATTTTAGAGAAAATTCTGTGCCAGAAATTATTATGGTGAGAAGGGTTCTTTCTTTTTTTTCATTTACATATATAAAAGTAGCAATGTGTGTCTATTATGGAAGAGGTATGCTAGCATAATAACGACACATTTATAAGCTCATACTTAGTTCATTTTTACATAATATATAGAGATGTTATCTGTGCAATCTATCAGCTTTCTGGAATTTTAAAGCAAGAGATATGCTAGCACAAGTTCATTTTGTTTATACACTGCTCATTTTTTAGCATGTGTATAGCGATATCAATATGGGTATTTTTTTAATGTAGTCTTAGTTCAGTGTTTTAGATATAACATATTGGATGCTTATATTAGCTTCATTATGTATTTTAAGTTTTCAGAATTATGTTCATCTCATTACATACGGTTTTCTTTTTTAGCTTTTAAAGTTTTGATATTCTATTATCCGTATCTATGAAAACTTTGCTGGCTTATAAGGTACATTTGTTTTTTGTACACACAAATATTTTATTCTTTTTTTATCACTACTACTACTTAACATTTCTAGAGCGCTACTAGGGTTACGCAGCGCTGTACAGTTTAACACTGTATATGTTTTATTATTATACTAGTAAAAAAAGGCCCGTTTCTGTTAGAAATGAAACGGGCGCTAGCAAGGTTGTCCTTGGAGTGTATGTTTCAGAAAGAGCGTGTGTGAGAGATGGAGCGTGTGTGTCAGAGAGAGAATGTGAGAGAGAGAGAGACAGAGTGTATGTGTTTGTGCGAGAGAGAGAGTGTGAGAGACAGTGTTTCTGTGTGACACTGTGAGAGAGAGGGACAAAGACAATGAGTGTGTGAGTGAGAGTGTATGTGGCAGACAGAGAATGAGTGATTGCGTGTGTGGTGTGAGGAACCCCCTCCCTCTCCCCTGCCCCCTTGCAGCCAGGCATGTGCAGTGACCCTCCTCTCCCCGTGTTCCCCCTGCAGCCACCCATGCCCATCAACCCTCCTCTCCCCCTGCTGCGTCCTTCCTGTCTCCCCTGCTCCCCCTGCAGCCACCCATGTGGTCTCAGCCCCCCCCCCCCCAGCATCCCTCCTGTCCCCTGCAGGCACGCATGTGCAGCATCCCTCCTCTCTCCCCTGTCCCCCCTGCAGCCAGCCATGTCCAGCGACCCTTCTGTCCCCCTGCCCCCCCTGCAGCTACCCATGTCCATCGACCCTCCTCTCCTGTGCAGTCACCCATGTCTGAGGACACTCCTCTCCTTTTTCCCTGTTCCTCCCCTGTGGCCAGCCATGTCCATCGACCCACCTGTCCCCCCTGATGACCACCAACCCTTCTGTCCCCCTGCCTGCCCTGCAGTGTCTGTCCCGTATCCCCTGTCCCCCTTGCAGGCACCCATGTGGTGTGTGGAGCCCCATCCCTATCTCCCTGTTCCCTGCCCCCCCTGCAGCCACCCATGTGCAGCGACCCTCCCCTTCCCCTGCTTCCTTCCAGCCACCCATGTCCAGCGAGACCCCCCCTTCGCGCATCACCTGACCCCCCCCCCCACCGTGGCACATCACCAAGCCCCCCCCCATCAACCCCCTCGCCACCCGCAACCGCTAATACAAACTGTGTCCGGCGGCTGCTGCTTCTGCTATTCAGCAGCAGCAGCCCGTACATAAGAAAAAAAAAATCCTCCTAAAACGCACCTCTGTTGAGAAGCATCTCACATTGGCTGAAGTCTCAGCATGCGTTTCTCCGGGGTCTTCCGGCAGGGGCACTGATGTTGAGGGGAGAGGAGGAGCGGCTGCAGAGACGTCAGCCAATGTGAGACGGTTCTCCACGGAGGTGCGTTTTAGGAGGTTGTTTTTTTGTTTGTTTTCTTTATGTACGGGCTGCTGCTGCTGAATAGAAGCAGCAGCAGCCGCCGGACAGAGTTTGTATTAGCGGTCGCGGGTGGCGAGGCGGTCGATGTGGGGGGGGGGGGGGGGGGCTTGGTGAAGCGGCGGGGGAGGGGTTGGGTGATGCGGCGAGGAGGGAAGGGGGTAGGGGCTTTCTGATGCACCGTTGCACGGGTTGTTGTGGCGATGCGGCGGGGGGCACTTAGAGGTGCACCGTCGAGGCTGTTTGTGTGTGTGTGTTTGTGTTTCTGTGTGTGCGTTTGTGTGTTTGCATGTGTGTGTGTGGGTTTGTGTATGTGTGTGTATTTGCTTGTGTGTGTGTGTTGTGTGTGTGTTTATGTTTGTGTGTGGGCGTTTGTGTGTGTGTATGTGTGTGTGTTTGCATGTGGGGGGGGGAGGGGGTTGCGGGTGGCTTTTGTGGTCATGTGGTTGGGGAGTTTGCCAGCAGTCTGTAGCAATTCCTAGGCAGGGGGAGGAGTACAGAAACACTCCCCTTGCCTGGGTCGTTGTTTGTTGGAGGGGGTTGCCAGTTGGTAGGGGTGCCTTTATGGATCCCTTTACTCTCTGTGTTCCGCCCTCAAGGGCGGGGCAGAGAGACATGGTGAGTTGGATGACTTCACCACCATGAACTTACGAACTGTTTAGGAATTTTGCAGATGGCTTCAGCAGATTGTCTTCAGAATGTTGAGGCAGCGTTTTATGTACAGATGGGGCGTGGCTGAGGGCGGGTCTATGAGTGAGGGTGACTGGTCCTAGCCTATGAAGACTACAGGATTTTTGTGCTTCTCTGCCTTGGAGTGAGCTTCAGAACGTTCAAGGTGGGATTTATTAATATAGATATATATCACTTGTTATATTTTTTATCTGTTTCTTTTTCATTTTTAAGTTAATATTAATGAGATTGTTGCTGTATTGTTTTTTAATTAGTTTTATTTTTTAATGTTTAAGAACCCCTGACAAAGGCTTTGAGTGCTTAAACACGGCATGTGTTGGGTTCAGTTTGTCAGCACTGCTATATATTGGATAATAACGTTTCTTTGATCACCTTGAAGATTGTGGTTGGCTACTTCCACTCCTATAGATTTTTTTTTTTTTTTTGCATATTATCATGCCAGGAATGAATCTCACTCCTAAGCCAGGGTATGTGGAGTATGATCTAAGTCTCTCAAATTTATTGCTAACACTGGAGTTCATAATGTAACATGTATGAGCAACCTATTCAAATGTGTTTGGAAATTCTTTTTTGATCGTCTGTGGCACCCAAAATGATGCACAATAGTTTTGCATCTTTCTGCAATATTTTCTTGGTCTCAATTTGGAGAGACAGACTACTCAAAAACTAAGTAATTGCTTGGGACTGACATCTCAATGATTAATACCATCCTAGTGCCTTAGTACTTGAGGATCTTCTCCCTCTTCATACAATTCACAGAAATAATCACTTGGGACTGACACCTCTATGATTAATGCCATCCTAGTGTTTTTATCACCATGTCTGGGTTTTCTTGCATTCAACTTTTTATTTGTTGTCTGTGTCTCTCTCTGAGCTGGAGGGGAGAGAGGAAGAACAGTGTAAATGAAGTATTACCCAAACCAAGGCTTCCCAAACTGTGGGTCATGACCCCAAATGAAAAATCATAAAACTTGCATTTGAGGCTCACAACAGCTTATGGAATACATGGACAAGTTCTCAATATTACACAACTCACAGGATTCCGCCCCCCACCATAGTACTGAAACTGTCCTAGTCACTCTCCTGGCCAAATTCAAGCAAGAAATAGCCACAGGTAAAAAGTATACTTCTCCTCCAATTTGACATGTTGAGCTTATTTGACATGGTTAACCACTGGTAGCACGATAGAAATTTGTAGTAGTAGTAATAAGACTCCTTGGCCACTTCGGGATGGATGGAAATGTACTTAACAGGATAAAGGGTTTTCTAACCACTAGAACTTACCAAGTAAAATCAAACTCAAATATATCACGACCGTGGAAAGCTACCTGTGGAGTACCCCAAGGATCACCATTATCACCAATACTCTTCAACATGATGATCCCACTGGCAAAGTCCCTATCTAACCGAGGCCTCAACCCGTTCATCTATACAGATGATGTTACAATCTACATTCCCTTCAGTCATGACTTGACAGAAATCACCAATGAAATCAATGACGGCCTGAGCATCATGGACTCCTTGGCAAATTCATTCCAACTGAACACTGAAAAAACACACTGCCTCATCTCAATGTAAGTACAAACCCACAACCATAAACACCCCAGAACACACCCTCCCTACCTCAGACAGCCTAAAAATACTCGGCGTCATAATCGACTGCAACCTTATCCTTCAGAGCCAAGTAAACTCCGTAATAAAGAAAATGTTCTATTCAATGTGGAAACTTAAATGAATAAAACCTTTCTTCCTGAGGGAAATTTTTCGAAACATAATACAATCAATGGTCCTAAGCCATGCAGATTACTGCAACAGAATCTATGCGGGATGTAAAGAACAACTCGCAAAAAAACTCCAGACCGCCCAAAACACAGCTGCCAGGCTGATATTTGGTAAAACACGCTTTGAAAGTGCTAAACCCCTCTGAGAAAAGCTACACTGGCTCCCAATCAAAGAATGGATCATCTTCAAAATTTGCACCTTGGGACACAAAATTATCTACGGCGTAGTCCCAGGATACATGACAGACCTCATAGATCTACCAATCAGAAACAGAATCGGATCATCATGATCATACCTAAACTTACATTACCCAACTTGCAAAGGACTTAAATACAAAACAACTTAAGCATCCAGCTTCTCCTACATAAGCGAAACTATGGAATGGACTCCCAAAAGTTGTGAAAAAAATCCATGACCATCTAAACTTCAGGAAATCACTAAAAACCACCCTCTTCAAAAAGGCTTACCCCACCGATCCAGCGTAAATCCCCACACCCAGCAACACAACATAACCAATGATCGTACTGGCCAATATACAATCTTCATTCCCTTCGACCCTCATGGTGCCTGATACACACCTACCTCACTCGACCACAATATAACCTTGTATTTGTTATCAACCGACTGGTGAACGCCTTACGGTACTATGTAAGCCACATTGAGCCTGCAAATAGGTGGGAAAATGTGGGGTACAAATGTAACAAAAAACATCCTGCGGAGTCCAGTGCTATAATTAAGTCTGTCTGGGGGCTCCATGGAAGGCAGGGAATGACTAACAGCAACTGCTGCAACTCTGGAAGAAGGCTGGGGGCAGCAGAACAGATTGGTCATGTGCTTTCTATGGCTGCACTAATGTCACAGCCACAGAAAGTTTAAGCATTGCAAATACTGTTGTTTTGAAGTCTATTCAAAGGTGAAATTTATTCTTACCTGCTAATTTCTTCTCCTCGAGTCCTGCTAGACCAGTCCAGGTGAGTAGGTGATGGAGGCAGAGAATGCAGTTCTCAGTAATGTCATCACAAATATCAGGAGCACTGCAACCCTGAACTTGCCAGTATATTATTCTCAAAGTATATCTGAAAAACCTGAACACATTAAGTTCTCAACCAAAATTCATGCTCACCCCTAGGAAAGCACTGATTATTCAACACCGGAGGAAATGGAGAAAAAAAGCAAAAACTTAGTCTTCTCAGGTGGGCTGGTCTTGCAGGACACCTGGAAAGAAAATTATCAGGTAAGAACAAATTTTACCTTTCTTGTACTACTCAACCAGTCCAGATGTGTGGGATGTACTACCCAAACCAAAACAATAAAATCCCTGGTGTGAGGAAGACAAGGCCCCTATGCACCCTGTCTCTAAGGTATCATTCCTCTCACCCCAAACATGTGATACCTAAGTGTGTGTGTGGGGGGGGGGGGGGGGGGGGGGGGGAGAGATATCACTGACCAAGTTGATGTCCAGCCTATAGCCTCACACTTCTCCATTTTAGTCCTTTCTGAGGACGCTGTCCTAACTAATATGGAGAGGGGGCTGAAGAACTCACTGCCTAGCCTCCCTAGGCAGGACTCATATGCTTACCACCACCTCAGGGCATTGGACATTGGTCCTGTTGTACTCTCCATCAGGCAGAACAAAATGCAAACACGGGAATCCCCATCCCAAAGTACCAGGGTTACTACAAGATGGAAGAAGACATAAGGAGCTAGAAGGAGCCTACTTGTCCCTTACTACTGTGCCCACAACTATAAGGAAGCAGGCCAGATCCACGTGTAGCATCAGAGCCACCACTGCACCGATCAAAACGGAATCCCTATGGTGGGGAGAGGGGGACCTATAACTCAAAGAGATGCATCTGGCTGAGCCAAGAGTCCTTAAGATGACTCCCTTAAGAAGCAATGGTAAACAGAGACCACACTGGCACTGCCAACTCATGCTGAGAACCTGACAAAGCTGGGTGGGGGAAGGGGGGGTATCCAAGGTGAACTGACCCTAGGTAGATTCTGACAGTGCTTATAAAGTCTGTTCCAACACTGCTCTGACACGTCTGTCAGATCAGCGCCCACTGAACCCTGAACCAAAAGCCCAAATTGGCACCCACTCCAGCTCTCCCCTCAAGTAGCCTACCAGGACTGGAATAACCTTTCAGTAAAACCTAGCCCTTGACTATGGCTGTCAGATTGGGTCCCAAGCCCATACATCTTACGCACCATGATATAACTGCTGGTGCACACCCTAACTGTCTAACCAAAACCATAAGTCCAAACTTCAAATCTAGGCTGCAGGATTCTGCATGAATTCTGAGCTCAGAAGACATGACCCTGGACTCTTGAGATGGGAGTAAATGGTTCTGCAGGAGCAGTCAGGGCTGAGTGGCTTACTTCCACTTGTGAGGGCTGGATATTTTCAAAAAAGGTCTTAAAACTTTTCTATCTGAGGATGCTTATGGATGACCTCTCTGGATATGCCATGGTATCATGTCCTGGTTTTGATACTTACCTTACATGCTCCCTCCCTTTTTCTCCCCTTTGATTTCTATCCATATTGTAGTTCACTCCCTCTTCCTCCCTTCTTTATGCCTTGTCTTTAGTCTTTTTACCTATTGTAGATTTTCTACCCTGCCCATCAAACAAGTCATCTGGGTGGCTTACAGTCTTATTAAACTTAATACTATTAAAACATCAAAAGGAAAGGGTTAACCCACCAATATTGTTGCACCTTTTTTCTTTTGGATTGTTATTATTGCTATAGATATCTGTTGATGGTTATGGCTGTACCTCTACTGTAACCATGAATGGGTTGACAATAAAGATGAGTTAAACATAAAACATCAAAAGGACTGGCTGTATAACACCCAAGCTTACACACCTTTGGTGGTAGAGAGGGGCCTAGTAGCACCTTGGAATATGCATGTTTTAAAAACTGTATGCAGACTACTGGAAGTCACCTAGGGCTCAAAAGCATAGTATGATTTCTGATTTATTGAAAATTTGCTACACCACTAAACATAGAACTTATCAATGTGATTTGCAATATAACAATAATAGAAATAATAAGAAAGAAACTCCAATTATTTATAGGAATGACCTAAACAAACAAGACCAAACATACTAAAGAAACATGACCTTAAAATAAAATAAAAAATTATTAATGGAAATACCTGTGGAAAAAGATTAGGACATACTCCCATACCATAGTCTTCTTGTTCTGAGAGAAGAGGACATTTCTCTGGTAAGTAAACACTTATTTTGCGTTGTGCTTTGGGAACTTAAAGATTAGGGTTTAAAGGAGGAATTGTAGGTTAGTGATAGGCAGAATAAAAATATAAAAAAGCAAATTTTATCAACTGATCTCCATAGTCTTTTCCCATTAGTTTTAAAACTTGAACTTTGTACCACTGCATTAACAGATAGCCTCTAGCAGGCACTGCAGGATCTAGTTTAGGATTAGGAAAGCTGGCAAATTGGGCGCTATAATAAAGGGTGATGGCGGGGGTCCACCCCTCACTACATGGTGGAAGCCCGGGCTGCCTGACTCTAACCGGGGGGGGTACAAAGACGGAAGCAGAGCCTTAACCCTAATGCCAGCTCTGAGCTAGCATAGGGTTAAGGCGCTATTCCACCCCTACGATCAGAGCGCTGTTCTCTGATCATAGGGGCAGAATACAAGCATAGCTCATTTAAATCTAATTTAAATGAACTCTGTGGTATTGAGAGGCGTGAGCGCTGTTTGCCCGATGATAATGGGTACAAAGGTGAACGCGGGTGCTAGTGACTTCTTGCGCCCGCATTTACCTTTGATCATCGGGCTGTTTGTACCTGAGTCAATGGAGGGTTAAGTGACTTGCCCAAGAGGCCACAAAGAGTGTCAGTGGGATTTGAACCCTGGTCTGGTTCCCAGCCTCCTAGTCTAGCCACTAGGCTATTCCTCCACTCCATTGCATCAGATTGTGAGTTAAGAAACAGAAAAACACCTACTGTACCTAAATGTATACCATTTTGATAGCTTTTTGGCTTGAAAGTGGTATACAAGAAATGAAAAAAACCCAAAAAACATTTATGTTGTCATATATATTGGTGGCAGTAGTAACAATCTCTGTCCTTCATGCTGCTATGTGGTAAGGTGACTCTTCTTCTGTATTCTGACAAGGTCTTATTAAAGTTACTTCCTTGGCTGGAATGATTCTAGAAATCCAAGAAGATCAAAGCTCTGCAGAAAGTCAATAACGACTTGGGTAGCATGCAGCTGGATGTCTAGATATGATAAAACCAGTGTCTTCTGTTTGCAAAGATATGCTGGTACCACTGCCCAGGACTTAGGCCCAGATGCATCAACCAAACGTAAAAAAAAGCAAAATCGTTAAAGCCATTACCGAATTTTAAAAAAACGAACAATGCTCCAAAAAAACAAGTCGCACAAGTTCGGTGCGGTATTGTAAAGAACGATGCATCAATCCCCGTCGGTAATCGGCTCCTAAAGCATGCGCAGAGCAGCCAAGCGTTATGCTGGCTGCTCTGCGCATGCCAGAAACGTCAAAACAAACAAAAAAAAAAGAAAACAACACAAACACATGGCTCCCCGCTTTCCCCTGCATGTCTCCACAAACATAAAGGATCGGGAGGGGGCAAAGGCGCTCATAAGGACCGTCCTGTATGGACAGCCTTACCTCCCCTCCCCCCCCCCCCCCCCGCCCGAGGTCACCGCTGCTCCGTGTGTGAAATAAAAGCTGTTAAAAATCTTAACTTTTGCAGGGCCGGCCCCCCTCCCTTCCTGTCTCTCTCTTCACCTTCTGTATCCAATGCTCCGCCTCCTGCCATCCTCCGCGCCACGCCCCCCCCCCGAGTTCATCGCCACCACTCCCCCCCTCCGCCATAATGGCCGGTGCAGCGCCTCTCACCTATGTTTGAAGGCGCACGGGTTGGATCAGCTGTTCGTCGATCGCTTCTGTGACCTCCGACGTCTCTCTTCTTGTGCCCGCCCTCCTCTGACGTCAGTTATCTACGTAGGTAACTGACGTCAGAGGAGGGCGGGCACAGGAAAAAGGAGAGAGATGTCGGAGGAGACAGAAGCGATCGACGAACAGCTGATCCAACCCGTGCAGCGCCTTCAAACATAGGTGAGAGGCGCTGCACCGGCCATTATGGCGGAGGTGGGGTCCGGTGGAGGGGCGGGGCGCAGAGGATGGCAGGAGGCGGAGCATTGGATACAGAAGGAGAAGAGAGAGACAGGAAGGGAGGGGGGCCCGGCACTGCAAACATTAAGATTTTTAACAGCTTTTATTTCACACAAGGAGCAGCGGCGAACCTCGGGGGGGGGGGGGGGGGGGGGACAGTCCTTATGAGCGCCTTTGCCCCCTCCCGATCCTTTATGTTTGTGGAGACATGCAGGGGAAAGCGGGGAGCCATATGTTTGCAAAAGTTTAGATTTTTAACAGCTTTTATTTCACACATGGAGCAGCGGCGACCTCGGGGGGGTGGGGGGGGGAGCCATCCATACAGGACGCCGCTGATGAGCGCCTTTGCCCCCTCCCAATCCTTTTTTAATTTGTTTCATTTTTTGTTTTTGGCAGAGGGAAGCGGGGGAGCTCACTTTTCTTTTTTAAACATGTTTTTTATGGTGCAGGGGGCAGCGGGGAGATGACAGCTCAGGCCTTAACGACAGGTCTGAGCTCACGTTAAATTTCTGACGGTAAATAGTTCGTTGCAATCGTCGGTATGCTTAGTGCATTTCGAATTGTCCTCATTTCAATGGTAGTTTCTCGTTTGCATTCCGTTTTCGTTAGCTGCTAGCGTTGTCGGAAAATGGCCTTTAATGCATGCTACGTTCCAAAATTTCCTCGTTAAAGGGTCGTTAAAGTTTTGTGCATCTGGGCCTTAGTGGAAAAACTCCCAATGCAACTGCCAGACCAAACTCTAGCACCTTGTACTGACAGCTGGAAAAAGCTCCCCAGTTGTCCTACTATTTCACTCTGCTACTGTGAAACAAAGTTATTTACAGAAGCTTTGGTGAATGGAAATGTTGGTGTAAGCACCTTTTGAAGTCTGAACATAGTCAAGCTGTTTGCTGAAGAAAGGAAAGGCATTTGATCTTTAAAAAAACTCTTTGCACCCTGTTAAAAGAAAATACTGGTATGTTTATTTAATCATTAAACATTAAAAAGGAAGGATAGCTGGCAATTTCTCTTTCAAAAAGAATTTGAGATCCTGTCTTTTTGGGGATAAGAAAGTAACAGGAATAAAACCCCCAGTGTTGTTCCACAGTATAACAGGTTCTGTTCCTCCTCCTCCCTCCTTTAGCAAAGGTTAAAACTTCCTGTTGTAGGAAATACAGATCAGATTAGTAGTGTGCCTACCAGCAACTGACTGGGTGAAGAAGAGCGAGAGTGGAATCAGAGCCAATGAGTTCTCTTGAAAATACTTAGTGCCCATGTGTCTATGGTAATACAACATTGAAAAAAAACAGAGGGAATCCAAGATGCGAAGACAGAACAAAACAAGCACAAGGAGCCTTCTGAAATGGGTACGCCAGGGAATGTTTATTCACATAAGACCTGACACGGTCCGTGTTTCAGCAGATGCCTGTGTCAGGAGTCTATCATAAACATATATCATTACATAAGATCAATTAAAAAGTTACATAAAACTGCAAGAATGTTAAAGGTAATAACAACAACATCAAGAGTTTACTGTGAATGTTGTTAAAAAAAAAAATGGAACCACTGTGTTCTCCCCATAACAAATAGCACTGTAACACTTTCAAAAAGATAAAAACAAGACATTAGCATACAAATAACATACTGATCCATTGTTTGGTAAAAGGGCCCCATAATGTGCAATGCTCTACCTATAAATAATTTATTTAGATTTAGATCAGTATGTTATTTATATGCTAATATGTCTTGTTTTTGTCTTTTTGAAAGTGTTACACTGCTGTTTGTTTTGGGTATGGCTGGCTCAGACAATGGTGAGGCTCTGGTCCAGGGCACCAAGCGCTCAAGCCCGTGACGCTACCTAACCCATTTTTTATTCTCATATCGTGATCCCTCCTGATCAGACTGCAAAGAGGTGGGGCGGGGCGGGGCGGGGCGGCACTCTCATAGTAACATAGTAGATGACGGCAGAAAAAGACCTGCACGGTCCATCCAGTCTGCCCAACAAGATAAACTCACATGTGCCATTTTTTGTGTATACCTTACCTTGATTTGATTTGTACCTGTCTTTTTCAGGGCACAGACCATATAAGTCTGCCCAGCACTATCCCCGCCCCCCAACCACCCGCCCCACCTCCCACCACCGGCTCTAGCACAGACCGTATAAGTCTGCCCAGCACTATCCCCGCCTCCCACCACCGGCTCTGGCACAGACCGTATAAGTCTGCCCAGCACTATCCCCACCTCCCAACCACCAGCCCTGCCTCCCACCACCGGCTAAGCTTCTGGGTGTTCCAGTTCTCTGTGTGACGAATCCTCACGTGGAGCAATGGCAAACCTGCAACCCAGTCCAGCTTGTATGTGTAACCCTGATGTCACGGCCTGCGCAGCCAATCCACGGAGACGCACGGACTAATGTAAACAGTGCAGTAGTGTATTATCTGTCATGTCTGTGGCCGTGACCACCCTCAGCCTTACCTTGTTTCTGGGGGTCAGCCTCTGTGCTGGTTGTCTGTCTGTCTCTGGCTCTGTGTGCTGATTACTTCACTAGACCTCACCTGTGTGGGCTATGCCTCTCTGGGGAGCCAGCATCTAAGATGGCTGCCGCCTACTCTGTGCCAGGTTCCAAGATGGCTCCTGCTTATTTTTCCTGTGCGTTCACTTCCTATGTGTTCCCAGCCTCCCCCTGGTGTTCCCTGCTCCTGTCCTGTGCAGGTGACATCATCAGTGAGGGCCTTCATAAGGAAGTGCTGTGCTTGCATGCAGGGCCTTTGCATGGTGTTATGCTATAGGTCATCAGGTTAGTGAGTGCACTGCTGCGCTGCTACTTAGCCTTTCTCTGGGGTTTTTGCCCATCTGCTACTTTGTGTCTGTGGACTGCTTGTCCTTCAATTGCCTTGCTCTGTGTTTGGAGTAGAGAGCTGCACGGCTTCCGTCCCCGCGGGGACGGAGGCAGTTCCTGCGGGGTTCCCACGGGGATGGAAGCAGTTCTGCGGGGTTCCCGCGGGGACGGTGGCAGTTCCTGCGGGGTTCCCGTGGGGATGGAACCAGTTCTGTGGGCTTCCCGTGGAAGTGTAAGCTGCACCTGCACCAGCCTCTCATCTACCAAATACCAATTTATTTGAGTGCTGTCTCCTCCTCCTCCTCCTCCTCCTTCTTCCTTGCTTTAACAGCATAAATGTGGAAAGTCTTCCATTAAGGAGGTGGTAGAGTCACAAATGATGACGGAATTCAAAAAGGTATGGGATGAACACAGAGGATCTCTAATTAGAAAATGGAAGTTATATAAAAGCTAACCTTAAATGGCTGCATGTGTGTGGATATGTCAAGTGACACTTAGATGGCGACTCTGGCTGTGATTAACTAGAGCTGATACCTGGCAGACTTGTATGGTCTGTGTCTCATACATGGCAATCTGGTGTAGAATGGGCTGGAAAGGGCTTAGCAACTTCAGTGGCTGGAACATGAGGACAGTGCTGGACAGACTTTTACGGTCTGTGTCCCACAAATGAGAACATGAATAGGCTGGAGTGGGCTTCGATGGCAACTCCAGCAGTTGGAACATAAGGATGGGGCCAGATAGACTTCTGTGGTCTTTGTTCCAGAAACACGAAAGAAAAACCATAATCAAGTATATAATATCACACTCGTTGATTTAATGATGAATTGATCATGAGTGTGACTATTGGGCAGAGTGGATGGACCGTTCAGGTCTATTTGCTGTCACTTACTATGTTACTATTAATCCTCTTTGCTCCCAGGCTGGTGCACAGACCTCAGCTCTGACACAGGCACGAGAATCAGATGTCACCTGACCTACTGGCACGTGCATGTGGCGGCCTCTCAGCACACACTGCCAGTGAATCAGAGACAAATCTTACATGTGCGCACCAGAGTGTTCCAAGTTCCAACGTCCATTCCTTCCTTGCCTACCGTGCTGTGGCTCAAATCCAGAAAGAGACTGAGGGAGCTGACTGGAACTTTCTTTTATGTACTATTAAATTCTTACGGGGATGGGTGGGGATGGGTTAAATTCTTGTGGGGACGGGTTGGGATGGTTTAAATTTTTGCGGGGATGGGTAAGATTCCAGTGGGGATGGGTGGGGACGGGTAAGATTCCAGCAGGGACGGGCGGGGACGGGTTGGATTTCTGTCCCCGTGCAACTCTCTAGTTTGGAGGCTGAAGCTTCAGCCATTTTCTCTCTGTGTTTGGTGTCTGAAGCTTCTACCCAGACCCTGTTATCCCTGGCTTTTCCTCTGCCCATCTCTGACTATTGCCTGAACCCAGATATCCTCTGAGTGTTGCCTGGCTCTGACTATTGCCTGAACCCGGATATTCTCTGTTTGCTGCCTGTCTCTATTGCCTGAACCCAAATAGTCTCTGCTTGCTGCCTGTCTCTGACTAGTCTTGTCCCGATACGCTCTGTGTGCTTTTGCCAAGCTTGTCTGCATATCCTGAACCCCGCTTCAGCCAAGCTTGTATGTAGGTCCTGACCCCTGCTTCTGCCTAGCTAGTGTGTACATCCTGAGTGTATATCCTGAACCCTGCTTCTGCCTAGCTAGTGTGTATATCCTGAACCCTGCTTCCGCCTAGCTAGTGTGTATATCCTGAGTGTTTATCCTGAACCCTGCTTCCGCCTAGCTAGTGTGTATTTCCTGAGTGTTTATCCTGAACCCGGCTTCTGCCTAGCTAGTATGTATTTCCTGAACCCTGCTGCTGCCTAGCTAGTGGGTATATCCTGAGTGTATCTCCTGAACCCTGCTTCTGCCTAGCTAGTGTGCTTTTCCTGAGTGGTTATCCTGAACCCTGTCTCTGTCTAGCTAGTGTGTTTATCCTGAACCCAGCTCCTGCCTAGCCGTTGTGTACGTCTTTTCTCCTTAGTCTGTCTTGTGTTTCTTGCTAGTGGCTGCACAGCAGCTTTCAGTCCGAGGCTAGTATTTAGTCTAGCTTCCTCGTGTTTCCCAGACCCAGGGTGAGTCCTCTGGATCTTCAGTTCCTGCCTTGCCCTGCAAGTCCTGCCGGCCACCCGCACTCCAGAGCTCAACTCCGGAGGAACGGTGGCAAGCGCAGGTGAAGCTGTTCCTGTTCTGCCTGTTCTAGTTGCCTGCCTCAGTTCTACCCCAGTCCAGAATTCCAGTCTTGCTCTTCCGTGTATCCAGTCCCAGGGTGGTCTTGCCTGCCTCTGCCGCTCCTCGGCAGTGGCCCAAGGGCTCACGTACTCTGGTTCCGCCTCGAGGACCCGACAGAATGCAAAGGACCTCGAGAACCCAACATTATCCCATATCTCTGGGGTTTTTAGTTTCATATTATTAGATTAGTAACAATCATGATACACACTACCTTATAGCCCCTTTACAGAGAGGTTCAAGCACAGTGTCTACAGCAACTGCAGCCTACAAGAGAACCTGAGCCAAGACTGCAAGACAAAACACACCCCATCATTAGGGCAAGAGGCTGTTCCCCATCCACAAAAGGTTCCAATAAATTATTCTGGTTTTTGTAGCCACGGTTATGCACAAAACATTATAGTTCATATCTTCAGAGGTGACTAAAATTACAAACTAGTTACCTGATTTCACATGTAGGGAAAACCACCTTCAGGAGATTTACCATCGTAGCAGCTCCTATAACTCCAATTGCCACTACCTCCATGATGCTGATGTAGATAGGGAGAAATGCAAGCCAGAATGGACACAACTCCTTTCTCAGCTGTTCCACCCACTGGCACATAACCTGTAAACAAGGACACACATTTCAGTAGAGAATGACACTGCACATACTCTTCACAGCAAAATTTGTCTAACCACTAGCTAGGTGCTGGGTTTTTTTCTGCATTTATCTTTATTTCTCTCCCAGGACTCAGTCTTGTCTAGACATTTGTCTGCAAGATGCTCATATCTGATATCTTCCATCCTCTAACCCAGTGTTTCTCAAACTGGTCCTGGATTACCCCCTAATCAGTCTACTTTTCAGGATATCAACAATGAATACTGTATATATGAAATAGATCGTGTGCATTGCCTCTGTTTTCTGCTTGGATCAGTACTAACTGACTACAGAGTTCTTCATTTAAGATGGCTGATGTATCTTTAAACCTTCAACAAGTTTCCTGTATGCTGTGAGCCAAGATCACCTCCCACATCATTCTTGAAACATCAAAGGGAGTACTTTCAGCAGGTTTTCCTTTGTGAACTACTGTTTAAGCATGTTTGTAAGACTGTTGAAGGGAAGATCTTACAGGTTAAAAGACTGATAGGCTGGTTTCCATTCAAATTTTAAGTCCCATTCTGGCCTCCACATATGCCCCTGATTTTCTAGGTAATTTCTGATTGTGATTCATGTTTAAACAGATTGGACATGGTATTGTCCTCTACTCTATCCTACTCTCCTGCAAGGCTGGTCTCTCTTCACCCTGCTGCCTCCCTCAGTATAGTTATACTATCTCTTTACCACTTCCTTATTTCTAATTCTCAGACATGAACACTAGCTGCTTCAATTGTTTCCAAAATGCATCAGGAAAGCATGACAGGCTCATGAGGATTAGAGCTACAAATGAATTAAAAAAAAAAAAAAAAAAAAGAGACAGAACAAATAATACTGGAAGAAATTTGAAAAAGCAACAGACCATCATGGGAAAGCAAGAAACAAGCTCTGGTATGGAATGGGGCAGCTGGACACTACTACTACTACTACTATTAAACATTTCTATAGCGCTACTAGACTTACGCAGCGCTGTAGAAATTAACATGAAAAGACAGTCCCTGCTCAACAGAGCTTACAATCTAAATTGGACAGACGAACAGACAGCTAGGGGTGGGGAAATTGCAGTGGTAGGGGTGATAAGTGAGGGTGTTGAATAAGAGAGTCATGGTTAGGAGTCGAAAGCAGTAGCAAAGAGGTGGGCTTTAAGCCTAGACTTGAAGACAGCCAGAGACTGAGCCTGACGTACTGGTTCAGGGAGTCTATTCCAGGCATAGGGAGCAGCGAGATAGAAGGAACGGAGCCGGAAGTTAGCAGTGGGGGAGAAGGGGGATGACAGGAGACATTTAACCAGTGAACGGAGTTCACGGGGAGGAGTGTAGGGAGAGATGAGAGCGGAAAGGTACTGAGGAGCTGCGGAGTGGATGCACTTGTAGGTCAAAAGGAGAAGTTTGAACCTTATGCAGAAGCGGATAGGGAGCCAGTGAAGCGACTTGAGGAGAGGGCTAATGTGAGTATAGCGACTCTGGCGGAATATAAGACGTGCAGCAGAGTTTTGGACAGATTGAAGAGGAGATAGATGGCTGAGCGGGAGACCAGCGAGAAACAAATTGCAGTAGTCTAGGCGAGAGGTGATAAGGGTGGGGTAAGGGTTTTGGTAGCGTCCTCGGAGAGGAAAGGGCAAATTTTGTTAAAATTATAGAGAAAAACGGCAGTTTTTGGCAATCTGCTGAATATGAGCAGAGAAGGAGAGAGCGGAGTCAAAGATGACTCCAAGGTTGCGCGCAGACGGGACAGGGAGGATGAGAGTGTTATCTACTGAAATAGAGAACGGGGGGAGAGGAGAGGCAGGTTTAGGGGGAAAGAGGAGAAGCTCGGTTTTGGTCATATTTAGTTTCAGTTGGCGGCGAGACATCCAGGCAGCGATGTCAGACAGGCAGGCCGATACTTTGGTCTGGATTTCAGCTGAGATATCCGGTACGGAGAGGTAGATCTGGGTATCATCAGCGTAAAGGTGGTATTGAAAGCCATGGGATGAGATCAGAGCACCAAGGGAAGAGGTATAGATGGAGAAGAGGAGAGGTCCTAGGACAGATCCTTGGGGTACACCGACTGTTAGCGGGATAGATGTGGAGGAGGAACCACCAGAGTATACGCTAAGAGTACATTGGGAGAGATAGGAAGAGAACCAGGAAAGAACAGGGCCCCGGAATCCAAGAGAGGATAATGTATCAAGGAGTAAGGTGTGATCAACAGTATCAAAAGCAGCAGTTAGGTCGAGGAGGATGAGAATAGAGTAGAGACCTTTAGATTTGGCCAGTAACAGGTCATTGGAGTCTTTGGCAAGCGCCGTTTCAGTCGAGTGAAGAGAGCGAAAGCCAGACTGGAGCAGGTCAAGAATAGCTCGAGATGAAAGGAAGTCGAGGCAGCGGCGGTGAACAGCACGTTCAAGTATCTTGGAGAGGAAAGGGAGGAGGGAGATGGGCCGATAGCTAGAGTGGCAGGTAGGGTCCAGTGAAGGTTTTTTAAGGAGCGGTGTGACTACAGCATGTTTAAAGGCATCAGGAACAATCGCAGTGGAAAGCGAAAGATTGAGGATATGACGGATAAAAGGGATGACAGTGGGGGAGATAGTGTTAAGTAGGTGAGTGGGAATGGGATCAGAGGGGCAGGTGGTACGTTTGGATGAGGAAAGAAGATGTGCAGTTTCTTCATCAGTGACATCAGAGAAGGTGGAAAAGGAGGGAGGGGTTGGAGGGTTGGGGGAATGGACTAGGGGAGGGGAGGGTGGAGGTGGTTTGATTGAGAATTCAAGGTTAATCTTTTGAACCTTGTCATGAAAGTACTCGGCTAGAGTCTGAGGAGAAAGCGAAGGGGGAGTAGGGGGCAAAGGCACTTTAAGGAGGGAGTTCAGCGTTGCAAAGAGAAGGCGAGGGTTAGAGCCAAGAGAGTTGGAAAGCTGGATGTAGTAGTCCTGTTTGGCAAGTGAAAGGGCAGATCGGAAGGAGGTCAGCATGAATTTGAAATGAACAAAGTCGGCAAGGGTACGGGATTTCAGCCAGAGGCGTTCGGCAGCACGGGTACAGGAACGTAAATAGCGGATGTCAGCGGTCAGCCACGGCTGGGGTTTGGCACGCCTGATAGGCCGAGACACGGGAGGCGCAAGGGTGTTCAGAGCAGAAGAGAGAATAGCATTGTAGGAAGAGACAGCCTCATTGACAGACTCCCGGGAGGGAGTGGAAAACATGAAAAAGGATTTGAGGAAGCTAGAAGAATGGTCTAAGGTTTGGCAATTAAAATTCAATGCGAAGAAATGCAAAGTGATGCACTTAGGGAATAGAAATCCACGGGAGACGTATGTATTAGGCGGGGAGAGTCTGATAGGTACGGGCGGAGAGAGGGATCTTGGGGTGATAGTATCTGAGGATCTGAAGGCGACGAAACAGTGTGACAAGGCGGTGGCCGTAGCTAGAAGGTTGTTAGGCTGTATAGAGAGAGGTGTGACCAGCAGAAGAAAGGGGGTGTTGATGCCCCTGTATAAGTCGTTGGTGAGGTCCCACCTGGAGTATTGTGTTCAGTTTTGGAGGCCGTATCTTGTTAAGGATGTAAAAAGAATTGAAGCGGTGCAAAGAAAAGCTACGAGAATGGTATGGGATTTGCGTTACAAGACGTATGAGGAGAGACTTGCTGAACTAAACATGTATACTCTGGAGGAAAGGAGAAACAGGGGTGATATGATACAGACGTTCAAATATTTGAAAGGTATTAATCCGCAAACGAACCTTTTCCGGAGATGGGAAGATGGTAGAACGAGAGGACATGAAATGAGATTGAAGGGGGGCAGACTCAAGAAAAATGTCAGGAAGTATTTTTTCACGGAGAGAGTAGTGGATGCTTGGAATGCCCTCCCGCGGGAGGTGGTGGAAATGAAAACAGTAACGGAATTCAAACATGCGTGGGATAAGCATAAAGGAATCCTGTGCCGAAGGAATGGATCCTCAGGAGCTTAGTCTAGATCGGGAGGCGGGGATAGTGCTGGAAAGACTTGTACGGTCTGTGCCAGAGCCGGTGGTTGGGAGGCGGGGCTGGTGGTTGGGAGGCGGGGATAGTGCTGGGCAGACGTATATGGTCTGTGCCCTGAAGAGCACAGGTATAAATCAAAGTAGGGTATTCACAAAAAGTAGCACATAAGAGTTATCTTGTTGGGCAGACTGGATGGACCGTGCAGGTCTTTTTCTGCCGTCATCTACTATGTATGTAGATGACATAGCGTCAGAAAAGAGATTTGAGACATTGGAGGATAGAGTAGAAGGGTTAACAGCTTGAAAATTTCTAAATGTATTGGTCAGAATCGGACGAGACTGGGAAGGAGGGTGTTTAAGAGTGAAAGTTATAAGATGGTGATCAGAGAGGGGAAGAGGTGAGGCACAGAAACTAGAGGGCGAGCAGTTGGATGAGAGGACAAGATCAAGACAGTGGCCATTCTGGTGAGTGGAGGTAGTGGAGCACAGTTGAAGATTCTAGGATGATATTAAAGCAAGAAATTGAGAGGCATAAGAGTCAGAGGGGTCATCGACATGAATGTTGAAGTCACCAAGAATGAGGGAGGGAGATGAAGGCTCATGGAAGAATGAAAGCCAGGCATCAAAATCAGTGAGAAAGGAGGAAAGAGACTTATCGGGGGGTCGATAGATGACAGCTACTCGGAGAGGCAGATGGAGTGGACTTCAAAGGAGGAAAAACAGTGAGATTGAAGCGGGAGAAGAGGTTGAAATTTGCAGGAGGGTGAAAGTAGGATTCCAACGCCACCACCACGGCCAGCTGAGCGAGGAGTGTGAGAGAAGAGATGACCTCCGTGGCATAGGGCAGCGACTGAGGCAGAGTCGTCAGGGGGGAGCCAGGTTTCAGTTAGGGCAAGCAGATGGAAGGAGCGGGAGATGAAGAGGTCGTGGGTAAATGAGAGTTTGTTGCAGACAGAGTGGGTGTTCCAGAGGGCAAATGAGAAGGGAAGGGAAGAGGGGGAGAGGAGGGGAATGGAGATAAGATTTGAGAGATTCCAGAATGGTCTGCAAGGAGAGGGTGAGGACAAGTGAGGGGGACCTGGACTGGGATTGACATCACCAGCGGATAGGAGGAGGAGTAAGAGAGTGCGGAGGAGGGTAGGGGAGGCTGGGCGACGAAGGCGACGAAGTCGGGATGTGGTTAAAAAGAAAGGGGAAGGGTCAATGGCCGGAAGGAAATGTTGGACACGAGAGCTACTGTGGCAATATGGCCAAGAGATGAATACAATAAAAGCAATAAAACTGGTATTTGCAAGCCCCAGTAGTTCTTCCAAATTAGGCCTCGACGCTGTAAGTGGGGTGCTAAAATGGTGCAGTATTCTACTGTGCCAGCAAAAATAGTGAAGTTAATCACCTGTAGCAGGTGTTAAGAGTATAGCAAGCCAGGTATTCTCACATGTGGGCGACGTCATCCAACAGAGCCCGGTGTGAAAGATGGCTAGCGTGCAGATGTTTCAAGAAAATTCTAGCAGCATCCCACAGCACATGCAGGGTGCCTTCCTAGTGAATGCGTGAGTACGGATCCCTCAGTCAGGTAATATAGCTACAGGAATACAATTCCTAGGGGAGGTAGGTGGGTGGGTATATGAGAAATACCTAGTCTACTGTCCTCGGAGAGCACCCACTACAAGTAACTTCACTTTCTCTGAGGACAAGCAGGTCCAGCTGTATTCTCACAAGAATACTCAATGAGTAAACTCGAATTTGTTGCCAGAGAATGTTGTAAAAGCAGCTAGCAGGGTTTAAAAAAAGGCTTGCATAATTTCCTAAAAGAAAAATTCATAAGCCATTATTAAGATGGACTTGAGAAAATCCACTGCATATTCTAGGATAAGCAGCATAAAATCTGGGATCTTGCCAGGTACTTCTGACCTGGATTGGCCACTGTTGGAAACAGGATACTGAACTTGAGGGACCTTAAGTCTGTCCTAGTATGGCAATGATTATGTTGTTATGTAATCAGTCAATTAACCTAAAATACACATACTAATTGTGAAAATGCAGCTTGGAACATAACAAAACTGGACCTAGGCGGGTAAAGTTGGATTCTAGACACCAAACATATTCTGCAGGACTGTCTGAACGAACCAGCTGTCACGTTGGGTATCCTGCTCAAGGCAGTAGTGAGATGTGAATGCACAGACTGAAGACCACATCGCAGCCTTGCAAATTTCCTCTATGGAGGATGACCACAAGCAGGCTACCAATGTAGCCATGGCTCTGACATTATGAGCCTTGACAGGACTCTCAAAATGACCACAAGCAGGCTACCAATGTAGCCATGGCTCTGACATTATAAGCCTTGACAGGACCCTCAAGAGTCAGCCCAGCTTGGGCATCAATGAAGAAGATGCAATTTGCTAGAAAACTGGAAATTGCATGTTTGCCGATGGCTACCCACATCCTTTTTGGGTCAAAAGAAACAACAAGCTAGGTGGACTGGTCTATGGGCTTTAGTCCGCTCCAGATAGGATATGGCTTGCTTGCAGGATATGCAATATGCTTTCGCCAGGACAGGTGTGTGATTTTGGGAAAAATGTTGGCAGAACAGTCGACTGATTAAGATGGAACTCTGACACCACTTTAGGAAGGAACTTAGGGTGTGCGCAAAAAACTACTCTTATTATGATGAAACAGTGTAAAGTGGATCAGCTACTAAGGCCTAAAGCTCACGGACTCTGCGAACTGAAGTGACTGTCACCAAAAACACAGCTTTCCAGGTCAGATACTTCAGATGATAGGAGTCAAGTGGCTCAAAAGTAGATTTCATCATCTGGGTGTCAGGTTCTCTGGTTCAGAGCCCACGGGACTGGGCTCTGGAGCAAACGTGAGCCCTTGGGCTGCTGACGAGGAGCGACAGCAGCAGGCAAAACCCACCAACCAACACTGGGTAAACACACCGGCAGGGACTGCAGGCACTGCCCAGCGAACCGGAACACATGGACTGGAATCCCCCGGACTGGAGGACACAGGACTGGAACACTGGACTGCAATCCCCCGGACTGGAACACACACCGGACCGGAATACACTGGACTGGAGCACACCGGACCGGAACACACTGGACTGGAGCACACTGGACTGGTCCGTACAGCTTCACCTGCACTTAGCTACTAAGCCCCCCAGAAGTTGAGCTCCTGAGTTCGAGTAGCCGACAGGACTTACTGGATACCGGATGACATAGGGACCAGGACTGGAAACAGAAGTGCTCCTAAACCTAAACTGATCTACGTGCTCCCAATCCCTAAACCAGCAGGAGTGTTCCTAACAGTAAACTGACAAAAGGACTTCCTCAGCCCTATACTAAACAGGAGCTCCTAATCCCTGCTCAAGAAAGGGACTTCCTCAGCCCTAGACTAACAGAGCAGGGAACTAAACACAAAGCTAACACAGGTGCCACTAAGCACCAAGCTACAAGCAGAGCTTTACACTAATAAGCTAAACACAGAACTAACCAGCTACCTAAGCACTGCTCTAGCAAGCTAGATACAACTAACAAGGTGCTTCCTAAGCACTACTCTGGCAAGCAACCAGAAGAGCTCCTAGCACTAAAAGGGAAGACAGGGGAGGCACAAGGAAAAGCAGGGAAGCTAACACATAAGCCAAAAGTGATTCTAAATCACCAAACACCAACAGCAAAGACTGCAATGCTCCCAATAGCACAAACACCAGAAGTACTTCTAACAGCAAACTCTGCAGTGTTCCTAACAACACCAAACCCAGGAGTACTTCTAATAGCAACAGAGCTTCCAAAGCCCTACACATAGCAATGCTTCCAAAACCAAGAGGGAAAAGCAGGGGAACCAAGGGAAAAGCAGGAAAGCTAAACACATAGACACCAGTGCACACTGCACTAACACTAACCTGGACCTTAGCAAAAGCAAGCAGGGACCCTAGACACAATGTCAGAAGTGCACACTGCACCACCCTACCTAAAGCAAACACAACTGTTGCAAAGGCCCTGAAGGAAACAACACCACTTCCTTATCAAGGCCCTCCCTGATGATGTCACACTCCCTAGACCTAGGCAAAAGCACACTGACCCAGAGAGGCCCAACCCACACCAATGCAAAACCGTGAAACACTTGAAGCCAGTACACCCAAAGAGAGTTAGAGCAACTCAGACTACCCACACAGGTGCAGTATAATGAAACAATTAGAGCCCTGCTGCTGGAAGCTGCAAGCACAGAGAGACAGAGCCAGCTCAGAAAGGACAGAGAAAGAAACAGAAGCCAGCTAAGAAGCTGACTCCCAGGAAAGAGGTAAGTTTGAGAGGGGTTCAGACCCCAATCATAACAGCACCTCCCCCTCAAGGCTCCCGTGTCCCCACGGGAGCTCCAGGTCTCAAAATACAATTTAGGTCTCCATGGGTAGCTGTGATGAAATCTCCCAATGGGTTTCACAACATAAATCTGGATGGCTGGGCAGGAAGTAACTAGTACATCTGGAACTTGGAAACCAGAATGGATTTGGCCGCCACGAGGCTCTTTAGAACGGCTGCTAGGCAGGATCAGAGTCTTGGATGCAACAAGTGGAGTCCTATTCAACAGGAACCATCTCTTGAAGGAGTCCACAACTTCCTTGACTTCCTGGCACTCCACTGTAGCAGCCAGAACTGGGCTAGAGCCCACACCCATCCTGGAATCTAAAGCCGGACAGGAACTCGAACAGGACTTCAGACTGGACCTTGCCTCTTGGCTGGAGCTGGAACTCAGGAGGGGTTCAACATCTTGGTTGAAGTGGGAACTCAGAGTAGACTCAGCATCTTGCCTGAGACTGCAATCTGATCCGGCCTCAGCATCTTGGCAGGAACTGCCACTCAACTCGGACTCAGCATCTTGACCGGAGTTGCAACTTGACCCGGACTCAGCATCTTGCCTGGAACTGGAACTCCAACTTGGCCCGGACTCGGCATCTTGCCTGGAACTGGAACTCCAACTTGACCCGGACTCAGCATCTTGGCCGGGACGGCAACCCTCACCGGACTCAGCATCTTGGCCGGGACTGTAACTTGACCCGGACTCTGCATCTTGCCCGGGACTGTAACTCAATTCTGATTCGGCATCTCGGCTGAACTCTGCACTCGGTGCAGACTCAACACTCATCGTGGACTCGTCATCTTGGCTGGGCTCTGCACTCGGTGTAGACTCAGCACTCATTGTGGACTCATTGTCTCGGCTGGACTCTGTACTCAGTGCAGACTCAGCACTCATCGTGGACTCAGTATCTCGGCTGGCCTCTACACTCAGTGCAGACTCAGCACTCATCATGGACTCATCATTCGGTGTAGACTCAGCATCCCGGCTGGGACTGCAACTCGATCCAGACTCAGCATCTTGACTGGAACTACAACTCGATCCAGACTCAGCATCTTGACTGCCAATGCTGCAACTCACTCCAGACTCAGCATCTTGACTGGAACTACAACTCGATCCAGACTCAGCATCTTGACTGGAACTGCAACTCAATCCAGACTCAGCATCTTGACTGGAACTGCAACTCAATCCAGACTCAGCATCTTGACTGGAACTGCAACTCGATCCAGACTCAGCATCTTGACTGGAACTGGCACTCCAACTCGACCCCGACTCAGCATCTTGCCTGGGACTGGAACTCCAACTTGACCCAGACTCAGCATCTTGACCGGGACGGCAACTCTCACCAGACTCAGCATCTTGGCCGGGCCTGTAATTTGACCCGGACTCAGCATCTTGCCCGGGACTGTAACTCAATTCTGATTCGGCATCTCGGCTGAACTCTGCACTCATCATGGACTCAATATCTCGGCTGGGCTCTGCACTCGGTGTAAACTCAAAATCCCGGCTGGGACTGCAACTCGATCCAGACTCAGCATCTTGACTGGAACTACTACTCGATCCAGACTCAGCATCTTGACTGGAACTACAACTCAATCCAGACTCAGCATCTTGACTGGAACTGCAACTCGATCCAGACTCAGCATCTTGACTGGAACTACCACTCGATCCAGACTCAGCATCTTGACTGGAACTACCACTCTCAGCATCTTGACTGGAACTCCAACTCGATCCAGACTCAGCATCTTGACTGGAACTACAACTCGATCCAGACTCAGCATCTTGACTGGAATTGCAACTCGATCCAGACTCAGCATTTTGACTGGAACTGCAACTCGATCCAGACTCAGCATCTTGACTGGAACTGCAACTCAATCCAGACTCAGCATCTTGACTGTCAATGCTGCAACTCACTCCAGACTCAGCATCTTGACTGGAACTACAACTCTCAGCATCTTGACTGGAACTACAACTCGATCCAGACTCAGCATCTTGACTGGAACTACCACTCGATCCAGACTCAGCATCTTGACTGCCAATGCTGCAACTCGATCCAGACTCAGCATCTTGACTGGAACTGCAACTCAATCCAGACTCAGCATCTTGACTGGAACTCCTACTCGATCCAGACTCAGCATCTTGGCTGCCACTGCTGCAACTCGGAGTGGACACAGCATCACGGCTGGCCTCAGCACTCGGTGTAGACTCAGCCCACAGCGTGGACTCGGCAGCTCGGCCAGGACTGCAACTTGACCTGGACTCAGCATCTTGGCTGCCACTGCTGCAACTCGCTCCGGACTCAGCATCTCGGCTGCCACTGCTGCCACTCGATCCGGACTCAGCATCTCGGCTGCCACTGCTGCCACTCGATCCGGACTCAGCATCTTGGCAGGCAAAGCCCTTCAGGCTGGACTCAGAAGTTTGGCGGGAAAAATCAGGAAGCCACCTTCTTTCAGCTTGGGCTTCAGGAGTATCCCGCAGGGCTGGATCCGAGAGAAGCTGGAAGCGGTAAAAGAACAGCTTGGTAGAAGGGTCAATAGCAGAAACTGGGTTCTCTTCGAACCCAAGCCAGGAGACACGCCTTCTCTCCGCTGCAGCTTCAGGAGTATTCTTCAAGGCTGGATCAGACAAAAGTGCAACCCGGTAATCCTGGAGTGTCAGAAACGGATCCAGATCAAAAATGGGGTTGGAGCTGGGATCCAAACTTGTACTAGGAGGCTTGGTTTGAAGCGCCACTTGAACTGGACTCCGAGGCTTGCGTGGAGGCGCCATCTGGACTGGCACCGGAGGCTCGGTGAGAAGCCCCTCTCGGACTGGAATCGGAGGCTCAGCCAGCAGCGTCCCACGGACTGCACTCTGAAGCTTGAGTGGAAGCGCCACTTGAACTGGCATCGGAGGCTCGGTCAGAAGCGTCCCTCGGACTGGACTCTGAAGCTTGGCTGGACGTGCTGCTCGGACTGGATTCAGAGGCTTGTCTGGGCGCGCTGCTTGAACAGGACTGGACCCTGCTGGGCCCAGAGCGTGGTATTCCCAAGACGTCTCCTCTCAGCGACCGCTTCAGGAGTATCCCACAAAGCTGGATTCAAGACAAGGCTGCGGCGATACTCAGCGAGCGTGATAAAAGGGTCCATATCTGAAACTGGGTTTTCAGTGATTCCAAGCCACCTGACACGTTTTCTCTCAGCTGCCGCTTCAGGGGTCTTCTTCAAAACAGGATGAGACAAAAGTTTCCCACGATACTGACGAAGAGTCATAGAAGGATCAAGAACAATGACGGAGCTGGACCCCAGCTGGGTCAGCTGGGCGGGGGTTCTTGCCGGGCTCATGGCCTTTGCAATCTGTCAGGTTCTCTGGTTCAGAGCCCACGGGACTGGGCTCTGGAGCAAACGTGAGCCCTTGGGCTGCTGACGAGGAGCGACAGCAGCAGGCAAAACCCACCAACCAACACTGGGTAAACACACCGGCAGGGACTGCAGGCACTGCCCAGCGAACCGGAACACATGGACTGGAATCCCCCGGACTGGAGGACACAGGACTGGAACACTGGACTGCAATCCCCCGGACTGGAACACACACCGGACCGGAATACACTGGACTGGAGCACACCGGACCGGAACACACTGGACTGGAGCACACTGGACTGGTCCGTACAGCTTCACCTGCACTTAGCTACTAAGCCCCCAGAAGTTGAGCTCCTGAGTTCGAGTAGCCGACAGGACTTACTGGATACCGGATGACATAGGGACCAGGACTGGAAACAGAAGTGCTCCTAAACCTAAACTGATCTACGTGCTCCCAATCCCTAAACCAGCAGGAGTGTTCCTAACAGTAAACTGACAAAAGGACTTCCTCAGCCCTATACTAAACAGGAGCTCCTAATCCCTGCTCAAGAAAGGGACTTCCTCAGCCCTAGACTAACAGAGCAGGGAACTAAACACAAAGCTAACACAGGTGCCACTAAGCACCAAGCTACAAGCAGAGCTTTACACTAATAAGCTAAACACAGAACTAACCAGCTACCTAAGCACTGCTCTAGCAAGCTAGATACAACTAACAAGGTGCTTCCTAAGCACTACTCTGGCAAGCAACCAGAAGAGCTCCTAGCACTAAAAGGGAAGACAGGGGAGGCACAAGGAAAAGCAGGGAAGCTAACACATAAGCCAAAAGTGATTCTAAATCACCAAACACCAACAGCAAAGACTGCAATGCTCCCAATAGCACAAACACCAGAAGTACTTCTAACAGCAAACTCTGCAGTGTTCCTAACAACACCAAACCCAGGAGTACTTCTAATAGCAACAGAGCTTCCAAAGCCCTACACATAGCAATGCTTCCAAAACCAAGAGGGAAAAGCAGGGGAACCAAAGGGAAAAGCAGGAAAGCTAAACACATAGACACCAGTGCACACTGCACTAACACTAACCTGGACCTTAGCAAAAGCAAGCAGGGACCCTAGACACAATGTCAGAAGTGCACACTGCACCACCCTACCTAAAGCAAACACAACTGTTGCAAAGGCCCTGAAGGAAACAACACCACTTCCTTATCAAGGCCCTCCCTGATGATGTCACACTCCCTAGACCTAGGCAAAAGCACACTGACCCAGAGAGGCCCAACCCACACCAATGCAAAACCGTGAAACACTTGAAGCCAGTACACCCAAAGAGAGTTAGAGCAACTCAGACTACCCACACAGGTGCAGTATAATGAAACAATTAGAGCCCTGCTGCTGGAAGCTGCAAGCACAGAGAGACAGAGCCAGCTCAGAAAGGACAGAGAAAGAAACAGAAGCCAGCTAAGAAGCTGACTCCCAGGAAAGAGGTAAGTTTGAGAGGGGTTCAGACCCCAATCATAACACTGGGAGAGGACAATGTTGAGATCTAAAGACACAGTGGGAGGTCTGATGGGGGGAGGGGGCTCTCAACATCAACTAGAGGCTATACGGAGATGGGTTTACCTCCTACATAGAGATGGTAAATACTAACTGCACTAAGATGAACCCTTACAGATTTGGTTTTCAAACCAGACTCAGAGAGGTGCAGGAGGTATCCAAGCAGTTTTTGTGTAGGACAAGTAATCTAGGGCCTTGTCTTCACACCAAACAGCAAACCTCTTCCACTCAAAAGAAGAACACCTCTTAGTGGAGAATTTCCTGAGACACACTCAGGCAGATTCAAGGACTGAAATTCTATGCCCTCAACATCCAGGCCATGAGGGCCAGAGTGGAGGTTGGGATGCAGAAGGGATCCCTCGTTCAGTGTGATGTGGGTCGAAAAACACTCCAATCTCCATGGTTCTTCAGAGGACAACTTCAGAAGAAGAGGAAACCAGATCTCTCGCGGCCAATAAGGGGCGATTAGGATTTTAGTTCCCCAGACTCACTAGAGTTCCAGCAAAGTCTTCTCTATGACAGGTACTGAAAGATACGCATACAGAAAACCTGTCCCCAAGGAGAATAGCATCTGACACTAGTCTGCCGTGTGACCTGTGCCTGGAACAGAACTGACGGATTTTGTTGCTGAGATGAGTGGCAAAAAGATCAACCGAGGAAGTGCCCCAGTCTCGGAAGGTCTTGCGGGCTATGTCCATATTGAGAGACCAATTGTGAGGTTGCATTACTCTGCTCAGTCTGTCCGCCTGGCTGTTGTCCTTTCCCACTAGGTATGTGGTTCACAGGACCATCCCATGAAAGAGGACCCACTACCATATCCCTACAGCTTCCTGACATAAGGGGTAGGATCCAGTACCCCCCTGCCTGTTTACATAATACACTGCAACCTGTCTGTTTGGATGAGCATAATTTGGTTCTATAGCTGATCTCTGAAAGCCTTTAGAGCGTTACAAATGGCTCTCAGCTCAAAGAGGTTGATATGGAGATCTGTTGTCTGAGTAGACCATATCCCTTGGATGTGAAACCTATCGACATGAGCTCCCCATCCCAGGCTGGACAAATCCATTGTCAACACCTTCTGAAGAGGCAAAATTTGAAATGGTAATCCCACAGTCAAATTAGACCAAATTGCCCATCAGAGAAAGGAGTGACCCAACTCTGGAGGAACCTGGATGACATCTGCTAGGTTCCCAGTTGCCTGAGACCATTGGGAAGCTAGGGTCAACTGGGCTTCTCTCAAATGGAGACGTGCCATGGGCATGACATGCACTGTTGAGGCCATGTGGCCCATCAATCTCCACATTTGCCATGCTGTGTCCTGCTTGCTGCTTCCAACCTGCAAGGTGATTTCTACCAAGGCATTCACTCTCACTTGGGGCAGAAAAGGTCAAGCTTGCACCACAACAGGCAGGGATCCTATGTACTCCAACTGCTGAACTGGGAGAAGGTGGGACTTGGGGTAGTTTATGACGAAACCTAGTAGCTCCAGCACCTGAACAGTTCTCTACATCGACTCTTGTGCCCCCTCCTTTGATGTGTTCTTGACCAGCCCATTGTCCAGATAGAGAAACATGTAAACTCCCAGTCTGCATAGCGACGTTGCAACTACTGATAGACATTTGGTCAATACCCTGGGAGCTGACACGAGGCCAAAAGGCAGAATGCGATACTGGTAGTAGTGTTTCTCTACTCAAAATCTGAGATACTTCCTGTGACTGGGAAGTATCGAGATGTAGATATAGGCATCCTTCAAGTTCAGAGAACACAGACAATCCTGTTCCTGAATCATGGAGAAAAGGGTGCCCAAGGAAGTCATCCTGAACTTTTCTTTTTTTTAATTCTTTATTTATAATTTTCTAATTTTACAATCACATAACATGACTGCAAAAGCAGTAACTGAATTTTACAAAAAACTGAAAAAGAAATATAAATCTAATAGGTTTAACCTCCTCTAGGTAAATACTTTCATTTATTTAGTCCACTATTAAGTGAGGCAAAACACAATGCAAAAATTCAAAATAAGAAATACTATAAACATACGAGCAGGAGAACTAAGCAGCACACAATTGAATTTAACAGCATTAGCCTACAGGATTGTTCTGATTAGAACGATTCTCTTCCTGAGGAAGGAGAGAAGGAGCCCTGCATGGTGCAGAACGCTGGAGAAGCCTCGTGGTTTCAAGACCCCCAACTTCCTGCGCCACAGTGGCTCAAATAACTGCAGAGCCCAGCTGTGCAGGGAGAGATAAAGAGCATCGAGGAAGGAACCCTGCTGTAGAAGAGCGGGTCAGCGTTACAAAAAAACAAAAAATTGGGCCGCGTTAATATGTGCAGCCTGCGTTTAAACAGTGTTGGAAAGACTGTGCCAATAGGAAAAACAGCACCCACTCTATGGCAATTTACAGTGGTTTATTGCATTAGGAGCAAAATGTCTCCCTTACTGTCAGTGCATGAACAGACATTGGCTCACAAACCTTATAGGAATGGAGACATTATAAAAAGATCAGTCAGACTCCTTGAACCCCCCTCCCCTTAGAAAAATTGCTCGAAGGCCCAAAGGGAACTACCTCCAGTTCCTCCTCCCACCTCCCCTAAATCTAGTCTAGAGCATGTGGTACAGGGAAGCCCTTAACCAGAGTGACTCCAAAGCAGCTGGACTATCTGGGTAGGCATGAAGCACAATCCCTTTAATCATGCTGCCATCTTGGAAAATGGTTGCACCTGAATCCTAACAGTGCATTGGGTGGGAGGTGGGGGAGGGAGGAGGAGGTGTCAAGTGTCACGATTTTGGAAAATGGCAATATCAGAGACAGGAGCATCACTCTTGCTTCCCCACTTCAGAGATGGTTGGGGGAAAGGGGGTCTGTCCGCTTGGGCCACCAGCAATCTAGACTGAGCAGGGTCATTTGAGGTGAAATGTCTCACTGCACCTCAGATGACTCTCTTGCTTTCATGCAGCAACCTTACTTCAGCCCTGAAAAAAAGCTAAATTTTAGCATTTTTTTTTTCTTTTAAACATTGGGAGCAATTTGGAATTCAGCATTTTGCAATTACTGCTGATTTTCTCATAACAAAAATTCTTAACTGTATCACGTGAAAATCAGGAGTAAACCGCTGTGCTGCAAGATATTACAGCTCACTACAATATAGCCTCCATTTTTTTGCTCTAGTCAACAGACTACACTCAGCAGAAATTAGAACTCTACCTAATTTAAAAAAGGTTAAATTGTTAAGGTTGGTGATGGGACAATTCTGGTACCTCCTGTCTCACCATTCATAAAACAAGACAAAAAACAAAGGAATGATGCACTTCCTTCAATAAATCACCTTGTAAGAGGAAGGAGATGCTGCCCTAAGCGGCGTCTCAGGTAACTTGCCAGGTGCTGTGTCTTCTTCAACTGTTGTCTCCATTTGCTGGAGAAGGTACTGACTTGTTGTCTGTAGTGGTGCTTGAACCTCTGTAAAGAGAGCAGTTGCTAAAACCTCATTCCTACTTTATATAATACACTCTTTCACTACTAAAAACACCTCTCTTCTCCACCTCTTTGACACATTTGCACAGTCAAAGAACGGACCAGTACATACTCCTACTACTCTAATTGCCGAGTTGGGGTTTTCTATATATGTTTAAAAAAAAAAAAAAAGATATTCCCCAGCTTCCAGAACAGTATTTATAATCTGAGACGTGGCGGGGCATTTTTGAAATCCTGCAAAGGTGAAGCTTTTTGTAGACTTGACCAGGGCCGTGCCAACACGGTAAGCACGGCAGGAGGGCGCCGTCCTCTGGGAGGCGCCCCGCCGCGCCATGCTTACCTCGCCCTCTCCCATGTCCCAACTGCCCGCCCTCTTCTCCCCCCCCCAACAAGATCTCTTTTAAATTTACCTCCAGCAGCGAACGAAGGCGCAGCGTCAGTGAAGGAGGCGGCGCTCCCGACGTCTCTACTAGTCTTCCCTTCACTCAGTGTTCCGCCTCCTTCACTGACGCTGCGCCTTCATTCGCTGCCGGAGGTAAATTTAAAAGGGATCTTGTGGGGGGGGGGGGGGGGGAGAAGAGGGCGGGCAGTTGGGACATGGCCCAGGGAGCGGGAGGGCAGCGATCACCTTCACGGGGGGGGGGGGGGGGGGGTCGCAACTGTTCGTCGGCGGGGGGGGGGGGGGGGGGGGGGGGGGGGGGCGGGCGCCAACTGATCATCTGCAGGCGGGCGCCACAGACCCTTGGCACGGCCCTGGACTTGACTCTGACAACATTGAGAAAGAGGCAGGAGATAAGACAGCACACTGACCACTTAGTTGAACCTTCCCTTTTGGGCTGTGTTTTATGACTGAAGGTAAATCATTTAGGGTCCGAATATGGGCTGAGGCCCTTCAGCAAGCTAGCATGTAAGTAGCAGCAGCTCTGGCATCAAGATTGCAGAAACTGCACAGAAAGCATGTAAAGCAACAGCATGTAACACCAGGGAGAAGACACCTTTGGAGAAATTTTGACAGAGAAGGCGAAGACTGGGTATGATGCCCCATTTTGATAACTGTACCCAAGATAGAACTGTACAATTATTAGAGTTTGTTAGGGGGAATGGGACTTCACTTGGGACTTGTTGCAATGAGCTGGAGTGTGCAAGATAGTGATTTTAGGGAGTGAACATAGGACTGTGTATAAGGGTGTGTGTGAATGTGTATGGTGGAATGTATGAGTGTTTTTTCTTCTTTGAATTAGTGTGCGGGAGGTTGAATGGGGTGTATATAAGTTGAGGTTGAGAAGATGACATTCATGCCTCTGTGAGTAGGGTCTGTTCAAGTGAAACTTTGGACTGTATTAAAAGGGAGAAGGCGAGGAAGAATAGTGGGTAAGAGGTAGGAGGATGGAAGAGGGAGGGGCAGACTGAATGGGTGGGGGTGAAGATGGAGCACAGTAGGAATCAAAAGCGATGTAGGAAGTTAAGTGAAATTGATAGGGATTGCTTCCATTAATGTGAAACACTTAAACTAGGTGTAGAAAAGGCAGATGGTAGTGTGAGACATGAGCAACTTGGAGAGACAGGTCTATCTCTTCTACAAAACAAGATGAATGCGTATTTTGTTCTGGGACCTACTTGCATATATTTTATACTTTCAATAAATGTGAAAGGAAGAAGGGCAGGGTAGGGGTGATGTTTGCAAAAGATGTGCAAGTGGAAGTCCAGGAGGTTACAGTGGTGGAAATAAGTATTTGATCCCTTGCTGATTTTGTAAGTTTGCCCACTGACAAAGACATGAGCAGCCCATAATTGAAGGGTAGGTTATTGGTAACAGTGAGAGATAGCACATCACAAATTAAATCCGGAAAATCACATTGTGGAAAGTATATGAATTTATTTGCATTCTGCAGAGGGAAATAAGTATTTGATCCCCCACCAACCAGTAAGAGATCTGGCCCCTACAGACCAGGTAGATGCTCCAAATCAACTCGTTACCTGCATGACAGACAGCTGTCGGCAATGGTCACCTGTATGAAAGACACCTGTCCACAGACTCAGTGAATCAGTCAGACTCTAACCTCTACAAAATGGCCAAGAGCAAGGAGCTGTCTAAGGATGTCAGGGACAAGATCATACACCTGCACAAGGCTGGAATGGGCTACAAAACCATCAGTAAGACGCTGGGCGAGAAGGAGACAACTGTTGGTGCCATAGTAAGAAAATGGAAGAAGTACAAAATGACTGTCAATCGACAAAGATCTGGGGCTCCACGCAAAATCTCACCTCGTGGGGTATCCTTGATCATGAGGAAGGTTAGAAATCAGCCTACAACTACAAGGGGGGAACTTGTCAATGATCTCAAGGCAGCTGGGACCACTGTCACCACGAAAACCATTGGTAACACATTACGACATAACGGATTGCAATCCTGCAGTGCCCGCAAGGTCCCCCTGCTCCGGAAGGCACATGTGACGGCCCGTCTGAAGTTTGCCAGTGAACACCTGGATGATGCCGAGAGTGATTGGGAGAAGGTGCTGTGGTCAGATGAGACAAAAATTGAGCTCTTTGGCATGAACTCAACTCGCCGTGTTTGGAGGAAGAGAAATGCTGCCTATGACCCAAAGAACACCGTCCCCACTGTCAAGCATGGAGGTGGAAATGTTATGTTTTGGGGGTGTTCTCTGCTAAGGGCACAGGACTACTTCACCGCATCAATGGGAGAATGGATGGGGCCATGTACCGTACAATTCTGAGTGACAACCTCCTTCCCTCCGCCAGGGCCTTAAAAATGGGTCGTGGCTGGGTCTTCCAGCACAACAATGACCCAAAACATACAGCCAAGGCAACAAAGGAGTGGCTCAGGAAGAAGCACATTAGGGTCATGGAGTGGCCTAGCCAGTCACCAGACCTTAATCCCATTGAAAACTTATGGAGGGAGCTGAAGCTGCGAGTTGCCAAGCGACAGCCCAGAACTCTTAATGATTTAGAGATGATCTGCAAAGAGGAGTGGACCAAAATTCCTCCTGACATGTGTGCAAACCTCATCATCAACTACAGAAGACGTCTGACCGCTGTGCTTGCCAACAAGGGTTTTGCCACCAAGTATTAGGTCTTGTTTGCCAGAGGGATTAAATACTTATTTCCCTCTGCAGAATGCAAATAAATTCATATACTTTCCACAATGTGATTTTCCGGATTTAATTTGTGATGTGCTATCTCTCACTGTTACCAATAACCTACCCTTCAATTATGGGCTGCTCATGTCTTTGTCAGTGGGCAAACTTACAAAATCAGCAAGGGATCAAATACTTATTTCCACCACTGTATTTGTGATGTAGGGAGTAGATTATCTGGGACTAAGGGCAATCATGGTGTATGTGTGGGGGGTGAGAAGAGGGGGTTGTCATTACAATATAGTTAGTATTTACATTCCAAATAATGGTCATGATTCATTACCTTGGATTAGAAATGTTTGAAGCCAGGGGAGGGGCAATGAATTGTGGTGGGAGATCTCAATTTAGTGCCATCCTATGGGTTGTATACCACCTTTGGCACCCTAGGAAGGCAATGGAAAAGAAAAAAAAAATGTGAAGTAACTGATGGATAGATGGAGAGTGGTAGATATTTAGAGATTTACATATCCCGGGAGGTGAGACTACACATTTTTCTCACACCCACATGGGACATACTCTAGGATAGATTTCTTGGCAGATAAAACATTAGTTTGATAATATTAGCTATAATGTATCTGCAATACTTTTGAAGTAAATTTTTGCATCAAGATTTATGAATGATAGCAGACGGTAGTTCTGAACTAGGTGACGGTAGCGGGTGGGAAGTGGAACGCATGTGCAGAGAAGCAACTGACAAGCTACTGGTACACACACAACTACATAAGCTACTGATGCCCTCGCCACGTCTTAACTGTAAAATATTATTGCAATTTCACCAAACTGTAAGGCACTTTGAAACAAAACCTGTTTTTGGATAACAGTGGGATACAAGAATGCATAAATAAATAAATAAATAAACTATTATAATGGCATCGATGAAGGTTCCCATGCACCTCCCCAGATTGAATTAGAGGGGTGAAAAAGGAGCTTAGTATAGGGCCTAATAGGGATTGGAAAACAATTTAGAATTCTAAATTGAATTAATCGGGCTTTTTTTTTTGTCATTTTATTTAGTGATTTAATAACATCTTGCTCCTTAGAGATACAAGAATATTTTAAATACAACACCCTCCAAGACACTTGGAGGATCACTAGGTGGGATGCTTTTAAAGCTTTCATCCGTGGGGCTATAATAAAATTTGCTGCATCTAACAAAAAAGCAGACTTTCTGAAATCCAAAATTTAGAACATTTAATCAAACAGCTTGAACAAAGTCATCAACATCAACCATCTGATCTACACATCTTAAGTCAACTGAGATCTGCTAGATATAAAAATAATTCCTTACTAGCACAGCAAGCGAACAGAGAAATTTTTATGAAATCAGCTCACTACAGTAATAAAGCTGGTCATATATTTGCTAATTATCTAAAATCCAGAGCCGAAAAAAATTGTATTTCTGCTATCAAAGATGAAAATGACTTAGCAATTACCTCAAACCAGGACATAGTTAATACATTTAAACTTATTCTTCTTTGTGCACTTCGGAAGTAACACTCAAAGATGAAGACTTTTCGTTCCTGAATAGTCTTGACAACCAAACTTTGAACACAGATAATGAGTTGCCAACTTCCCCTATTATGTAGGCATTTTTGAGTGGATGGTTTTTGTTTTTGCACTTCTTCTGGATGTCTTTTTTTTTTTTTTTTTTTTTTTTAATAATGCGTAAGGGCAGTTTTGATACTACAGACTGCTGCGGCAGCTTCTGCTCATCATGGTCTTACATGGAGAGTAACTTACATTTCAGTTTGAACCATCTGAACATGGGTTCGATAGAAGACCAGGCTTGAAGATCCTGAAAGATCTGGTGAACTGGCATAGCTATGACCTCGTGGGGGCACTGTAGGACAGAGTGGCTTGCAAATCCTTTTCATTGCTAGGAGTTTAGCTGTCGCTGAAGGTGAGTGCCTCCGATATATTTCCCTTACGCCAAGCCCCCTCCCTGCCCGTCTTCAAGTCTTTGCTTAAAGCCCACCTCTTCAATGCTGTGTTCGGCACCTAACCCTTACCGTTCAGTGAATCCAGACTGCCCCAATTTGACTGCCCCTATCGGACCGACCGTTCACTTGTCTATTAGATTGTAAGCTCTTTGAGAAGGGACTGTCTCCCTTTGTTAAATTGTACAGCGCTGCGTAACCCTAGTAGCGCTCTAGAAATGTTAAGTAGTAGTAGTAGTAGTAGTAGCAAGAATTGTGGATAGGAATATTGCTTCAGAGAAAGCTCCTCTGTAAGAATTGTCAAATGTTGTGGACTTAGTAAAACAGGTATAAGGGGGAGCAGGGAAGGGCTCTGTAAAGACCATGTGTAATCCTTGTGGGGAACGTGGGGCACAGGATTCATAGGTTCTGTGGTCCAGTCCTCATAAGAAGTGTGGCCTTAACTGGGGTGAGGACAGGACTCCAGGGATAATTTCACATTCGGTAGGATAGCTGCAATGTAGTGAACAAATCGTTTCAGCTACTGAATAAGGGTACTTTTTGAGTGGCTGAGGCCATTGTATAAGAAGGCATGGGGGGGATTCTGGCAACAGGACAGGTATGGCCAAGCTGGAGTCTTGCCGCTGGCATGTTTGGCAGAGGGTCCCTCAGCTGAGGAGCTCTCAGCCCCTTCGCTCCTTTTATGCCCCCCCCCCCCCCCAGGGCTGTGACTTAAAGTGTAGAAAGGAACCTTTGCTTTTGTAAGGTGTGCTTCATTTTCTCTCGGTTTGTTAGAGACAGGGCAGCCTTGAAAGCAGTGTCGTGCTCGTCTCAGGAGGTCCCAAAAGGAGGAAGAGGAGAAGCCTTTCTCTAAAGCAGGGCAGGAAAAGCTTGAGGTGTCAATTTCAGCAGGGTGTGTATGGTGGAGTAACAGTCCTGATCCTGCAGCCAGCAGTAACAGCTGTTGGCCATATGGTTGTGACATGAGCCCTTGATGCTTCCCCTGCCAAAGCCTAAGCTGGGACTTGCATGGTATTGGCTGTGACAGAAGCACTCTTTTGCAGCACTGTGGCCTTTATAAGTGCATCTTTCAGGGCAAAAGCAGCAAATGCTTCCTTTCCTTTCAATCCCTATATCTAAATCTATTCGTATCTATTGCTGGGATTATTATTTTAGTGTTATGAAAGGCTCAAAATAAAATGTGAGGTCAGGAAGAAAGCTGTAGATGTGCCGAGTTGGGGATGAAACTGGGGAAATGTGGGAAACCCATGCATGCTAACTCCATTGATGACATCACCACAGAAGCACGCCTGCATTCCTCTGCTTGTTTGCAAAGAACATAATTTACAATGAAAGGGATCATAGTTGGGGCCCAGGCATTACAGGCACCATTTGTACACCTGTAATTGATTTGGTTCTGGTCCAGATGGGTGAGATTCTTTTAGCCGCTAAGGGCTTTTTACTGGGATACATCATTGAACAAGACGGCCATGGCACAATCAAGTGAAGATTTTGAAGTGACACCATTCGGGGTGCCCGAGGTCCTCTATAGAGGCCTACACTGGGCAGAACATGAAAAATGAAAGGAAACTTTAAAACTGTCAATAACGTCAGGCGCTAACAGGAACTGGCACTGCATGTAGTAACAGGATTTAAAGGAAACATTTTCAAAATAGTGTGACATAAGCTACAGCGAATTGTGGCCCACTGGCTTCACAAAAAGATGAAGACTAAAGTGGTATCGAACAGCAGCAGGAGGAGAGAAGTGACACGCATATGCGAAGTGGCAGCTCAAACGTTTTGTGAGAGATCGAAGCTGGAGTACTGTTCCTGCAGAGGGCTCATTTGAAGATGTCACCTGTACTATGAGGACTTGCCATCCTGCTTATACTCTGAGAAATAATCATGACCCTTAAAACAGCTCTTTGTTCACTCTTTACTTTGAATGTGCTATACATTTTCAACAATTAAGGGGCAACAAAACTACGCACTTTCAGATTTCTGTCTTTTTTTTTTTTTTAACACACTACCTGTATTTCAGCAGCTCAAGAAGCTTATCTCAGGGCTTTATATATTTGCAATCTATTAGTCAGAGGACCTCATACAACATAGAAAACAGTGATGATATATACTTGGCTTTCAATGGACAACAGTCTTGATAGTGATGTTGACTGAAAGGCCTCATTTGTAAAAAGGAAATACGAAACTGTCATTCATTAGTTACCCAGATACAGCAATTAATACATGTAGATGGATGCAACACAAATGGTGTTCCCTTAGAATCCCCAATTTCCCACCCCTCACAGTGCCCCTATTATATAGAGTGGGCAATCACTGAATTATTCTGGGATCTCTGAGGCTGAAGGAATAAGTTCTCCATATGGTACCTTTTCCTGAGAGATTAGGAACTGTAAACAGGATATCTTTATCCCTTGAGATGGAATACAGCATGCTTTCCTTCAAAGAAGTGCTGAAACTCGAGTATCTGAGCACATGCATCTCTTCATTAACCAGAAATTCTATCTCTGTGGTGTCTTCTTGTTGAACCTGCAAAAGAAATGCAGAATGTAACACCGGAGTTCATGTTATATTTCAAAGGAGACCAGGCTAGAAGGACTAAACTTGAAGCCAAAATATTTACAGTATGCAAGTTAATATATCTGTATCGCACGCACGCACGCACACACACACACCTTAAAAAAAAACAAAACACAACTAATAACCTACAATTTCAGCAGTATCATAGAATTCATAGTTTGAAGATACTGAACACTAGAAATAACACTTCCAGTAGAAAAGCTGTAGTCCTTGCCAAGTCTCAGTGAAAGAGTTAGATCACTTTTCTACAAAACAACTAGTAAAGATCCCATATCTTCCTGTAGAATTCTAAGTCTCTCCAAGGAAGAGGCAAATTTCTCCAGCGAAGCTATATCTGCTCTCCTTTTCTTCCAAAAATCGAACTGCAGTATATGTTTCCAAACAAGGCAATGGTTAACTATATGCAAGTACTAACTGGGTCCCCAGCTTCTTAATACTATGAATACATCATTCTCCAAAATCCCAGAAAGCACAGAGAGGCTTAAGTACAATTGGGAAATCAGTAACTGAAGAGATTGCCTGCTCCACCATTCTCCAAATATCTTCAACCAACCAACCTACCACATCCTCTCTATCACAAAGGTCTGGATTTACTATGTTACTTGAATTTAGAAAACTGGGTATTCTACATATGAAGTGGAAGAACCTATACCAAAGATCTTTGCTATTTTTCAAGTGGTGCCAGTTTGTCAAAAAGACCTTCAATGTGAGAGCTGAGACCATCACCAGACAAAACAGTAGAGACCCTGTCAACTTCTACCATCATGTATCCACCTTCATTCCCTTCAAGCTGGCTTCCCCCCCCCCCCCCCCCCCCCCCCCCCACCATTCCAGTTTTTAAACTCCCCTCATTCTGTCTCGTCATCCAAAAAAGGAAAACCAAACACTTCCACAGATCACACCATAAAAAGTCAAAAGACGAGGGATGGGGGTGGGGACACTAGAGAACCTTGGATTGAATGACAGCGTGATCGGAGAGCTCTTTCCGAAGGATTCCTAAAACATCATTATTATTTATTTTTAACACCAATTGCATCAATTATTGTCCACAACACCAGCTGGTCATAAGTCCCTGACCGGAGACCACCGGCTCAACAAGGATGACTGTAGGGGCCGCATATGGAACTTTGCCAAAGGCAGAACATCCAAAGTTGCCACCACAGAACTTAGAACTTGAGCACAATCCCACGCCTGCGGGCAGGGAAGAGACAGAAGCCTGAGAATTTGCTGTTTGAGCTTGAGCTGAAAAGGCTGAGGCAGAAAAACCTTCCTCGCCTGGGTACTGAAGCACATTCCCACAAACTCTAGGATCTGGGTAGGGACAAGATGACTGTTGTTGTAGTTCACCACCCAATGCAGCGCATAAAAAAAGAGACAGGACTGTCTGTGTACTACGAAGGCTCTCTTGATAAGAAGGCGCCCAAATTAGCCAATGTACCTGGATCCCTTGCCAGCAAAGAAAATCTGCCACCACCACCACATTTGAAAATGTGCAAGGTGCAGTAGCAAGGGCAAAAGGCATGGCCCTGAATTGAAAATGATCTCCCAGGATCGCAAACCGCAGAAATTTCCTGTGAGGAGGCCAAATTGGGATATGAAAATAAGCCTCCCTGAGGTCCAATGAGGTGAGAAACTCGCCTGGCTGGACCGAGGCGAGGACAGAACAAAGAGTCTACATGCGGAACTGCAGCACACTGAGAGACTTGCTCACCCCTCTGAGATCCAGAACCAAGCGAAAAGAGTCTTCTTTCTTTGGATGACAAAATAGATGGAATATCAACCCTGTGCCCCTCTATCATAAAGAGCGTCTGACAAATAAGACAACCCCGCCTCTAGGGTAGGGAGAAAGGCTGAAGGTGAATCCAATGTGGACAATTATTGAATCCATGATAAAGAAGACCTGGCTACAAAAGAAGAAGAAATTGCTGCCTGATAATTTAACGCAGATAGTTGAAAGGCAAGCTTCAAGGAAGCCTCAAGCTTGTGGTCATGCATATCCCTTAATGCAGTGCCTTACGCAGAGCAAAGTGCTCTAAATCAGATGGCAGAAGGGGATATAATTTGGATATAGCGCAAGCCACCAGGTTAGAATCAGGGGTCTCCACTAAGCTGCAATAAACTCCTGAATAGCCTCATGATTATGGAAATATATAGGAAGTCTCTTGACATAATAGATGGAGCAGGACCAGAGGACTAAGAAGCAGGAGAAGAAATGTTTAAAGCTTCCACAGATTTTGTGATCAAAAACAGCCTAGCTACAGTAGGATCATCACCCCCAACTGCCTCTGAAATGTCCAAGTCAGGCCATCAGCAGAAGTAGGACAGTCAGAATACACAAATAAAACCTCCTCTGAGTCTTGAGGAGGAACATTCTCCAAATCCTGTGAAATAGAAAGTTTTCATTTCTTAGGAAGCTGCTCCTCAAAAGCAATGTGAGGGGAAGAAGGAGAAGCAGCTTGAGCTGACTAATAAAAAGGCCTGATGTAGTAAAAGTAAAAATTCAGGTGAAAATGGTAGGGCAGAGACTTCTACCCCCACAAAATCAACATTCCGGGACACAATAGTGGGCGAGAAACCTGCTGACAAAACGACCACCAAAGCCTCGCGGAGCTGCTGGCGCTAAGCCTGGCAAAGCTACCATCGGAGCAGGGCCGGATTGAACTTCCAGAGACAAGAGAACTGACAGCCAAAGTAGGCAAAAGCAGCATGTCCACAGAAATAAAGCAAAGAATGCAGGAATCAGTGGTCGAGAGCTTACCCCCGCAGCACACACAAGACTTAATAGGCTCAGACAGAGAATAATAAAAATACTCACAGAAAACAGCCAGTCCCATGAACCCCAAGGCACTGAGGCCCCACAATCTTCCCACAGCACAAGCGCTCTTAAAAAGAACTGCAGTGGCTGCTTTAAAAAATGTTTTAAAACTTAATGTTATTTATTTTTTTAGATAGAGAAAGGAGAAAGAGAGAAGAGAATACGGAGATAAAGAGGTAGAAAGTGGCAATGGGGGAGCAGGGAGGGACCTAGATCACTAGGTTTACACCTGAGGTACAGGATATTCTCAACCCCAAACTCAAATGATCCTGTAAGCAGAACAGGAGGCCACACAGAAGTCACCACAGAGAACAGGAGCTGCTATCCCGTCTGCTGCAGATAGAGGATACTGGCTTGATTGCTAAGCATAGGAGCTTATGAGGCACAACTCATTAGAGTTCTTTATCTCCACCTGCTGGTGGATAGTAACAAACCCATTCGTCTGGACTGATCCTTGGGATGTAATGCAAACAAAGTTGTATCTGTAGGGCAGGACGTGGAAGAAGAATCCAGCATCAGCTCTGGCTGCTTGTATGTGCTGCTGCCACCAATGCTGACAAAGAAGAAAAGTTTAAAGGACAGGTGGTAGTGGTGGTGGTGGGGGGGCTGAGGTAGGACAAAAGAGAGGGACTGGACTCATTGGGGGGGGGGGGGAGGGAGGCTGCGGAGAGAGAAATGCAGCACTGGTGGGGGGCAGAAAAGAGAAGCAGAGAAAGAGGTGCTGGACTGGTGGGGGCTGAGGGAAAGGCACTAGACTTGCAGGGTGTGGAAGAGAGGGAGAGGTGCTGGAACCAGGGGAAAGGGAGAACAAGAGGTTCTGGACTTCTGTGGAGAGGGGGACAGGGGGGATGCCAGACTGTGGAGAAAGGACAAAAGTAAGAGATGCTGGACTGTGGGGCTAGAGGGTAGAAAGGGGGAAAGGGAAGGGAAGAGAGACAGGGAGAGATGCCAGACTGTAGGGAATGGACACAGGAGAGGTGAGAAATGATGGGGTGGGGGCAGAGAGGAGCAAGATGTTGGACCACAAGGATGTGGGGGGGAAGCATAGGGCAGAGAGAGAGAGAAAGTGACGGATGATAGGAGAAGTTGGATCCAGGAATGTATAGGGACACAGAAGGGGAGCACTGGGAAATGGACACACAGGGGTGATGCTGGATGGGGTAGGGACACAGGCGATGCTGGGCATTGGGGGGGGGGGGGGGATAACGACACAAAAGGGTGATAAAAGGGTGATGCTGGACTAGGGTTACCATATTTGGTCCCCCTAAAAAGAGGACACATGCCCCATCCCAACTCTCGGCGGCCATTTTGAATTGGCGCTGGGAGTCCGGGATCGTCAGAATTGCAAGGGGAAGAGAGAGAATGCAGGGCAGCGCTCTGGGCAGGAAAGAGCCAGGAAAGAGGGGGCTCTTTCCTGCCCCGAAGAGGTCACTAGACCACCAGGGCACTAGAGTAAGGTAAGGGGGACATGTGAGCATAGTCTAGTAGCGCTATAGAATTGATAAGTAGTAGTAGTAGCATAGGGAAAATGGGGACAATCCTGAACAGGGGGGGGGGGGCAGGCACATAGAGAGGCAATTCTGGATATGGGGGGGATGGGGGACAGTGCTGAAAATGGGTGGAAGATAGGGAAACAGAGAAGGGACACCCTGAAACTTGAGGGAGGATGTACGTGGAGAAAGAAAAAATGTACAGGAAACAGTGGCAAGAGAAGACAGAGGAAAGAAGAAACCTGAGTCTGCAACCAATACAATTAAAAACATAAAGTGACCAGACAGCAAAAGTAGAAAAATGATTTCATTTTCTATTTATTGATTAGAATGTTTGTTTTTAGAATATACAACTGCCAGAGATGGTATTAAACATAGGTGGAGCTCAGTGCAGAAATTTGGGAGGGGACTCCAAAAGCTCACTAAGCTACGCATTTTTCAGGTTCAGGCTTGGGGCTCTCTCTGGCCAGAGGTCAAGAGAAATTTTCTTTGTTACACCCCTCCTAACACCACCCCTGACAACATTTATGTTTATATTTTGCACAGCACAGGGGGAAATGCATCTCTTTCTATTTCTCTGGTGTTGTGCTACCTGCAAGGTCTGGGTTCTTGGGGTTTCTGTTTAATTTGTGCTCAGTTATTCTGTGTTTGGTATCTATGTTCTGTGTGTATGACCAAGACAAGGTATTCTTGTAGCATGAATTTTTTATTTAGCTATCTGTAGTAATTTGGCTTGTTCAGTTTTCCACAATAGATTATTGAAATTGTGCGACCCACTAAAATATTTAGGTCACTGCCTTTTTTTAAGTAGAGGGGTTTTTTTTTTTTTTTGGGGGGGGGGGGGGGGATTAGTGCTGACATGGTGGATTTGCCCTAGGTTCTGAGTAATGTTTTGTAGGATTGATTGTTTCACAATCAACCTGGTACAAAGAGGATTTAAATTACTGTTAGTGAGATTATACTAGAATTGGAAATATTTTTGTATGATGACTTTTATAGGGAAATGTCCTAGCCATGCTCTGTACCCATTGTTGAGGGAGTGCCAGAGGGTTCTGTGGATGCAGAATTTGTTTGTTTTTAATACTATATGGGGAAGCATATATGTTTTAGGAGGCAGTAGATCAATGACACTGAAGATTGCAACCTCTTCTATTCTTGTACTCCCACCCCCTTCAGCCTTCAATATGGTTTTCAGGCACTGAATCCTGTACTGTTGCACTAGCTGCAGTTATTTGGGGAGGGCGCAGGATAGGGTGTAGAATAAAGGACAGGGCAGGGGCAGAGAACAGGAACATAAGAACATAACAGTTGCTATATTGGGTCAGACCAATGGTCCATCTAGCCCAGTATCCTGTTTTCCAAACAGTGGCCAAGCCAGGTCACAAGTACCTGGCAGAAACCCAAATCGTGGCAACACTCCATACTACAAATCCCAGGGCAAACAGTTGCTTCCTCCAGGAATTTGTCCAAACCTTTTTTAAACCCAGATACGCTAACCGCTGTTACCACATCCTCCAGCAAAGATTCCAGAGCTTAACTATTCGTTGAGTGTGGCAGGTAGCGGGTTTCTATCTTTCAGGACTTTGGGCAACCCTAAGCAACCTGGCCTTCGAGATGCAACATTTCCTTTACAGCCTTCTGTCTCCTCCACATCCTTCCCCTCCTCCCCCTCACAGCTACAATATAACCACAGGTCACTGAAGGAAGAAAGAGAGGCATGAGTCATCATTGTCATGGTGGTAGAAGGAGAATGAACCTTCTAGGTCCAATGCCTTATTTTTGGCCTGGTTAGGTGTGAGGGAAAGAGGGGAGTTCAGGAAAGTGAGAAGGGAAGCAGTGGGGCACAAAGAGTTGAGTGCAGGGTTGGGTTGGGTCTTGAAATGGTTAGAGAGAAGGAATGAAGGCAAAAGAGGATTCAGAGGGGATGGGTTGGGGAGTTCAGATGGAAGAGTTCAAAGAGGAAAGAGGGGAAGAGAAATGAATTAGGGCTGGGGCAGGATAGAAAAAAGGGAGGTGGGGTGAAAGGAGGGAAGGGTGGGTAAAAGTACATAAGTATTGCCATACTGGGAAAGACCAAAAGTCCAGCATCCTGTTTCCAACAGTGGCCAATCCAGGTCACAAATACCTGGGCAGATCCCAAAAAAGTACAAAACATTTTATACTGCTTATCCCAGAAATAGTGGATTTTCCCCTAGTCCATTTAATAATGGTCTATGGACGTTTCCTTTAGGAAGCCGTCCAAACTTTTTTTTAACTCCGCTAAGCTAACCGCCTTTACCACATTCTCTGGCAACGAATTCCAGGGTTTAATTACACGTTGAGTGAAAACATTTTTTCTCCAATTCACTTTAAATTTACTACATTGTAGCTTCATCGCATGCCCCCTAGTCCTAATATTTTTGGAAAACGTAAACAGAAGCTTCACATCTACCCGTTCAATTCCACTCATTATTTTATAGACCTCTATCATATCTCCCTTCAGCTGCCTTTTCTCCAAGCTGAAGAGCCCTAGCCGCTTTAGCCTTTCCTCATAGGGAAGTCGTCCCATCCCCTTTATCATTTTCGTCGCCCTTCTCTGCACCTTTTCTAATTCCACTATATCTTTTTTGAGATGCGGCGACCAGAACTGAACACAATATTCGAGGTGCGGTGGCACCATGGAGCGATACAAAGGCATTATAACATCTTCATTTTTGTTTTCCATTCCTTTCCTAATAATACCTAACATTCTATTTGCTTTCTTTGCTGCAGCAGCACACTAAGCAGAAGGTTTCAACGTATCATCAATGACGACACCTAGATCCGTTTCTTGGTCCGTGACTCCTAACGTGGAACCTTGCATGACGTAGCTATAATTTGGGTTCCTTTCCCACATGCATCACTTTACACTTGCTCACATTAAACGTCATCTGCCATTTCAATGCCCAGTCTCCCAGTCTCGTAAGGTCCTCTTGTAATTTTTTACAATCCTCCTCCGATTTAACGACTTTGAATAACTTTGTGTCATCAGCAAATTTAATAATCAATATCAGACTAATACCACTGTATATTACTTCTCTTATATAGTCCTTCTTATAATAGACCTCAGAGGTGTTGTTGATGTGAATTTCCACTTTGATGTAGTAAAACATCCAGAAATCAAACCTATTTAATTGCATCACTAGTTACTCCCATCTCTAGGTCATTTATAAATATGTTAAAAAGCAGAACCCTGGGGAACCCCACTAACTACCCATCTCCATTGAGAATACTGACCATTTAACCCTACTCTCTGTTTTCTATCTTTTAACCAGTTTTTAATCCACAATAGAACACTACCTCCTATCCCATGACTCTCCAATTTCCTCTGGAGTCTTTCATGAGGTAATTTGTCAAACGCCGTCTGAAAATCCAGCTACACAATATCAACTGGCTCACCTTTATCCACATGTTTGTTCACCCCTTCAAAGAAATGTAGTAGATTGGTGAGGCAAGATTTCCCTTCACTGAATCCATGTTGACTTTAATCCATGCTTTTGAATATGCTCTGTAATTTTGTTCTTAATAATAGTCTCTACCATTTTGCCCAGCACCGATGTCAGACTTCCCAGTCTATAATTTCCCGGATCTCCTCTGGAATCTTTTTAAAAAATCGGCATTACATTGGCTGTTGTATAGAAACCTATGGAACTTTGTACGCCTAAGTGCTTTGAAAATGAACCCCTTAGTGTTTTCTTCTTAGATGGTAATGAAATGTATGTAAACTCTGTAAGAGCACTCCTTGCTTGTAACCCTAATTACAATAACTGACTATAAATAAAAGACTATGGAGATTAGTTGATAAAATTTGCTTTTTATATTACCTATCACTAACCTACAATTCCTCCTTTAAACCCCAAGCTTTAAGTTTTTTGTTTTTTTTTATTTGTACCCCGCACTTTTTTCCCACTCATGGCAGGCTCAATGCGGCAGGCAATGGAGGGTTAAGTGACTTGCCCAAAGGCACAAGGAGCTGCCTGGGCCGGGAATCGAACTCAGTTCCTCAGTTCCCCAGGACCAAAGTCCACCACCCTAACCACTAGGCCACTCCTCCACTCCACAAGTTCCCAAAGCACAAAGCAAAATAGTGTTCACTTACCAGAGAAATGTCCTCTTCTCTCGGAACTTCTCAGAAAGGAAGGGAAGGGTGGGTGGTGGGCTGAGTTAAGGAAGTTCAGGGCACAAGGAGGGAAGAGTAAAGGGATAAGGACAGAGAAGAGTGAGGGTAGGATAGGAAGAGGGAGGTATGGCAACAGGAGGGGAAGAGAAGGTAGAGGGAGTGAGAGGGTGTGGGAGGAGAGGAGGAAAGTGGACAGCAGGATAAGGGGCAGCAAACTGTGGGTGCAGGAATGGGAGACAAGAGCGAGGGGAGGTGAAGGAATAAAAGAGACAGAAAAAGGAAGATGATGTTGGGTACAGTTTACATTGGAAAAGAGGATTGGGAAGTGATACAGGTGATGTTTCGTTGGGTCAAAGAGTCCCACTATCTCCAATGAGGGTGGGAACTGTTAGTTTGGGGGCCAAGCCCCTCTGTGTTCTTGCTGGAGCGGGAGGTATGGTGGTAGGAAGTACTGTGTAGGGACTGCCAAGCCCCTCTTGTTGTCTGGCATGTTTACTGAATTCCCTGTTGTAAATGTTACTGCACATCACTGGACAGAAGGGTGTTCTAAGTTATCTGATGACAGACTGAATATTGCCACCAACTGGATCAATTCTGATGCTGACTGCCTTATGTGATATTCAGTCCCAGTCACTGTCTTGACAGTGGTGCTGAACATATGGATTTTTTTTTCTGACCACCACAGTTGCTGTTTAAAAAACACTGACCACAGAAGCTGAATATTGATCCAATTAATTCCTTTTTTTCACTCTGAGGTACAAAACTGTGAATGTTAAACTAGAAAATAAAATAAAATAAAAGGTTGGTAATTTTATCTCTTATAGTTTCTTCCTGCCTCTACTGTTGTTATGTTGAAGAAATGAAATAAATTTGTTTTTACACTTTGATACAGAAGTATCTTAGAGAACATCAGAAGTTATAAAATCAGGGTACATTGGAAAGTTAAAGGCAAGCATTCATGAAATGAAACATCGTCTTCTCAAACTGAACATTGCTATCACAAAAACAAATCTTGTGTCTTTTGCCCCACATTCGTAACGAAAAGTATCAATAAAATACAAACAAATCAACAGATTCTGTGGCCTATGCCAGGATAAAAATCTCTAGTGAACACTACACAATCTTACATGCCTGACAAAATCCAAAGATGCAACATGTTATTTTTCATACAAGAAATGGATCTTTAAAAACAGAGAGCTATTTTTGGTCATCACAGTGGTCGTTCATTAATTTTGAAGTCAGGACCACTCTGGATTCAAATAAGCTAATGAAGAGCTGCCAAATATCTTCCTATTCAGAGCTGAGATATTGCTGATAAAGACATCCATGCTCAACTGCCTGCCTTTAAACTTTTCATTGGGGGGGTATCCTCAAGAAGGTATTTTCAAATTAATTCTCTTTGTTTATTCAGACATGCTTTGTTCTTTCCTTCAAGCATGTGGCTCTTCTCCCCATCCACTTCCCCCTGTCTGTCAGAAGCTTGGCTAGAGGCAGAAATTAGGAGAACAATACCTGAATGACAACCCGGTGGCGGGGAGGGGGGGGGGGGGGGGGGGGGGAGGGGGCGCTATGGCTCCAAGTCTTGCATTGAAGATACTGCTCCGGTTTTCTTTATTCACTATTATTAGGTTTATCTTTTCTGAAAATTAGAATAGAGCTTTACCTTCTCGCCTGCTATTTCCATCACCTCCTCCTGTACCACTAACAGCTTTATATGGGATCCAAGCACCAGTGGCCATTCATGTACCAGGATACGGACAGCAACCTCTTGTATGCGCCCTATGGTGCTTCCGCTTTCCACTGTCACAGAGAAAGAAGCACAAATCAGGCCCCACGTCACAGTATGGACATGCAACGGAGCAAGGCTAGATGAATGCAATCAGGGTCAAATTCCAAAAGTTTCTACAGTCACTAAAACAAATTAATTCAACATATTAATCCAGAAGCGATCAATGAACAATGTGACATGCCAAAAACACTGTTCAGAGCTGGAAGAGAATGGTTGAAACCAGGACTGCGGTCAGGGTTCACACAACCCATAGGTTGGCATGAAGGACTGAATCATTCCGTTGAAATAATCTGTGAAAGTTGAATGAAGATCAGTTCTTTTATTAATTGTGAAGGTTGTTTTTTAAGTTCAAGATAAAGAATTTCTAATCGTTATAAACTGCTTTTTGATAATTCAAAATTGAAAAATTAATTCACGAGACTTGAACAAAGTGAATGTCCGTGTCAGTAGCAGCAGCTAAGTGTGAGCCTACAAGTTTCATTTTTCCCCACATATATCAAATTATATTGGTTTTAAAAATAGTGTTCTACTGTGAATGTTAACATTTTTTTCAATTATGAATTAAATTTTCTACAATTTCTTTCTGGATGTCTGATTTTTGTAAAGAGAGTCATGAATATGATGTACCACCTTTCTCAGGTACAATCAAAGCTGTTTACATTTATTATATGTAGGTATTTTTCTCTGTCCCTGATGGGCTCACAATCTAAGTTGTAGAACGTAGTGAGTACATAATTTATATACATATCAGCATGAAGCATAAAAAAATATCAACAATGCTACCCATGTTTTGCTTCTCATTGTGACGCACAGAGTGACCCTGGATCAAACTGGGACTGCTTGCGCACACCTAGTTTCTGCAACATCATCAGTCCATCGTACCTCTTCAGAAGCAAACCTAGGAAGAGGAGAGATGGAGTGGAGGAGTGGCCTAGTGGTTAGGGTGGTGGACTTTGGTCCTGGGGAACTAAGGAACTGAGTTCGATTCCCACTTCAGGCACAGACAGCTCCTTGTGACTCTGGGCAAGTCACTTAACCCTCCATTGCCCCATGCAAGCCGCATTGAGCCTGCCATGAGTGGGAAAGCACGGGATACAAATGTAACAAAAAATTAAAAAAATAAAAAATCCACCATACTGCAGGGACTGTGAGGCACAGAAAAACAACAATAAATGAGCTGATCATCCAGCAGGGCCGGCACAACCCAGTAAGTGCAGTAAGCATGGCAGGGGGGCGCCACAAGCCATGCTTACCACTGCTGGAAGAGGTCCTCACAATCCTCACCTGCCCCGCCCTCAGCTTCCCACAACAGCCCTCCTGCCGCCCTGCCTTTAAAACTTTTATTTTACCTGAAGTTGCAGCGGCGACAGTGAAAGCGGCAGACTCAGCTCAGCTCCAGCCTTCCCTTTCCTTCACTTACCTCTCAGTGTACCGCCCCCGCGGAAAGAGGAAATAGGAAATAACGTCAAACAAGGGCGGGACACTGAGAGGGAAGGAAAGGGAAGGGAAGGCTGGAGCCGAGCCGGCCACTTTCACTGCCACCGCTGCGACTTCAAGTAAATTAAAAGTTTTAAAGGCAGGGCAGCAGGAATGAAAGGAGGGCTGTTGTTGGAGAAGAGAGCGGGCAGGTGAGGGCTGGGGCAAGTCATTGGACATGAATGGGATGGGAGCAGAGGGCAAAGCAGAATCGCTGGACATGGATGGGAGGGGCGGCAAGGGAGAATCGCTGGACACTGATGGAAGGGGAGGGCAAAGGATAATCACTGGACATGGAAGGGAGGGCAAGGGAGAAAGGATAAATCACTGGACATGGAAGGGAGGGCAGGAGACAGAGGAGAGTTGCTGAACATGGATGGAGGGGATGGCAGGAGAAATTCAGGACATAGATGAAGGAGGGAAGACAGGAAGGAGATGCACATGGATGGAGGGGAGGAGAAATGCTGGATATGGATGGGGTGGAGGGCAAAGAGAGGAGAAATGTTGGACAGGGATGGAGGGAATGAAAGACAGAAAAAGGAGATGCACATGGATGGAGGGGAGGGGAGAGAGGAGAAATGCTGGACATGGAGGGGAGGAAAGACAGAGGAGGAGATGTACATGGATGGAGGGGAGGAGATAGAGGAGAAATGCTGGATAAGGATGGAGGAGAGGGAAGAAAGATGAATACTGAACGGAGATGAGGGAAAGGGAAAGAGGAGAAAAACTACATATGGATGGAGAAAACAGGTAAAAGCTGGATCCACTCTATACCTCCTCCAGTCAGGTCTGCGGAGGACCCAGCTTTTACTTATGGATGTAGGGCAAAAAATGAAGAAGAAAGGAGAAAAGTAAAGAAATAAATGGAAAGGAAGCCCTGGAAACGGAGTTAAGAGAACCGATAGACAGCAGCAGAATCAGACACTGGGACCAACATGATCAGAAAAACAAAGTCACCAGACAACAAAGGTAGAAAAAAATCATTTTATTTTCATTTTAGTGTTTGGAATATGTCCAATTTGAGAATTTATATCTCCTGTCTTATTTTGCAATGCATAGCAATGTGTTTCTTTCTGTTTTTCTGGTATTGTGCTGCATGCAGAGTCTAGATTCTTAGGATTTCAGGTTAAAATTTCAAGAGGGGCTATCTCTGTTCTGCATGTGTGACTGCAAGGCCAAGTGTCTGAATAGGATCTGTTTGTTAGGTTCTGAGATTGTTGATGACGTGGAGGGGCATAATCGAACGGGGCGCTCAAGTTTTCATGAGGCCGTCCTCGCAGAACGGCCCCTCAAAGGGGCAGGAAAACCCATATTATTGAAACAAGATGGGCATCCATCTTTCGTTTCAATAATATGGTCGGGGACGCCCAAATCTCAACATTTAGGTTGACCTTAGAGATGGTCGTCCCCGGTTTTCAGCCATAATAGAAACCGAGGACGCCCATCTCAAAAATGACCAAATCCAAGCCCTTTGGTTGTGGGAGGAGCCAGAATTCGTAGTGCACTGGGTCCCCTGACATGCCAGGACACCAACCGGGCACCCTAGGGGGCACTGCAGTGGACTTCACAAATTGCTCCCAGGTGTATAGCTCCCTTACCTTGGGTGCTGAGTCCCCCAAAACCCACTGCCCACAACTGTACACCACTAGCATAGCCCTAAAGGGGGAAGGGGGGCACTTGCATGTGGGTACAGTGAGTTTTGGAGGGGTCACATTTACCACCAAAAGTGTAGCAGATAGGGGGGGATGGGCCTGGGTCCACCTGCCTGAAGTGCACTGCACCCACTAAAACTGCTCCAGGGACCTGTATACTGCTGTCATGGAACTGGGTATGACATTTGAGGCTGGCAAAAATTGTTTTTAAAGTTTTTTTTTTTTTAGGGTGGGAAGGGGTTGGTGACCACTGGGGGAGTAAGGGGAGGTCATCCCTGATACCCTCCGGTGGTCATTTGGTCAGTTTGGGCACCTTTTCACGGCTTGGTTGCAAGAAAAAAATGGACCAAGTAAAGTCGGCCAAGGGCTCATCAAGGACGCCCTTCTTTTTTCCATTATCGGCCGAGGACGCCCATCTCTTAATCATGCCCTAGTCCCACCTTCGCTACGGTGCCGACATGCCCCCGTGAACTTTGGTTGTCCCCGCAATGGGAAGCAGTTGAGGACACCCAAAATCGGCTTTCGATTATGCCGATTTGGGTGACCCCGAGAGATGGACGCCCATCTCCCAATTTGTGTCGGAAGATGGGCGCCCTTCTCTTTTGAAAATAAGCCTGATATTGTTTCAGGTTTGGCAAGACTGTTCTCCTAATTTCTGGTCTGTATGCTAATTTGGTTTGTGTCATTTTGGGTATACTAGAGCTATAACAGCTTACAGAAATTATTTGTAATGAAAAATAAGTTATTTTTCTTCTCCTATACTGGTGTAATATTTTCAATGATGCCTGTTTATATGCACCATGGCCGGTAAAAGGGGTGTGGCTACTGTAGGGGCGTAGCCACAGTGACCCCCTGGGTGGGTAGGGGGCGCCGACTAATAGGCTGCAGGAGAGCGTCAGAAACCCTAGCACTGGCCCTGTCACCCAGAATTAGTAGAAAGACTGAGCATATGCAGGGCGGAGTTTAGGCAAAAGGCAGGTGTATGATATTTTGATGCAACTTAGGGAAGCCTAGGCACAGCTCTGCCTGTGGTCTCCACTTTAAGGGTCACACAGAGCTCCTCTTATTGGCAAAGTCCTTGCATTTTTCTCTTCAAGACTGCGAAAACAGCAGTATGCAATGAGGCTGCATTTCATCCATAAAGGACACAAATCCCACAGCACTGCCCTGTTGCTGCTGCTCTTGCTCCTGTGAAAATATAATCTTCACAGATAGTTAATATTAGACAATAAGAGACAAGACCCCAGGGCAAGTGCAGAAAACTACTGCGGACTACAGTGCGCCCTTAACTAGCAGTTTTCCTGCTCATTAATAGCAGCTGTATGCTGAAAGGGCTTGTGCGCTGACGTGGTAGCATCAGCACACAGCATAGTAAAATATATCCCAAATAGCTGATTAAGCCACCACACAGCATACAGAACTGTGTGTTGATGTCTACTGTAGGAGCTCAATGCCAGAAATCTACTGCTAGGTCTGACGATGGCATAGAGACCCTGCAGTCAGCATTGACCCCATCTCCTTCCCTCTGCCCCACTCTGGCACCCTCCCAGCTTCCTGAAATTACCAGAACCTGTTCCATTCCACCCACTGCTGTGATATTAAAAAAGAAAAAAAATTCCCATGGCACCCCCCCCCCCCCCTGAAATGACCAGCCCCCTTCCTTCCACCCAAATTGGTTCCCTGGTGTCAAGTGGCACCCTCACTCCCCTGCCCATAATTTAACAAAAAAAAAGTCTCTGGTATCTAGTGGCATCTACCCCCTGATCCTTATCCAGGCCCCAACCTCCCCCCCCCCCCCCCAAAAAAAAAAAAAAAAAAACTTGGTAACTCTTGATGGAGCAAGAGAGAAGCACACTTGCTCTTGCCACAGGCACTGGTTTAAAACTTAGAGACAAGACTAAGTTACTTTGGGTTCATCATGTAGGGCAAAATATACCTTCAGAATTGTCTCTTTCTGGTGAACTTAAGTTAAAGGTGGACAACGCCTCTAAGATAATTGGTGTTTATTTGGACATGTCCTTATCTTTAAAGTTTCACATTGATGCAGTTATTAAATAAATGCTTTATAAATTACACTGTCTTAGAAAAATTTGCTCCCTTTTTAAAAGAAAACATTGTTTAGTTTTGGTTCAGGTGGTAATTTTGTTGAAACTAGACTACTGTGTCACGGTTGTGGCTGTGCCCCTATGTTCAGACCTACTGTTTCTCTGTATCTAGCTCTGTGACCTCTCCAGTCTGCCTTTTCCCTATTGTTGTTCCACCTGTATGCCAAGCCTCGCTTTGGTCTCCCTGCTTCTGCTTCATTTCCTACTTGTGACATCAGAAGCCTACTCCTTTACAAGGACCCAGGGAGCTTTCCTACAGGCCTTTGCAAGAGGTCTCTTAATCTTGTGTTGGTTTTGTTTCTGAGAATCTGGCTCCTGAAGGTCTGTTCTGTGTTTCTTTAAGTCTTGTGTTTCAATGCTTTGCTTTGTTTCTGTGTATTTGCTTTTGTACCTTGATCCTGAAAGCCTGGCTCTAGAGCCACACCCTGCCCTTGGTGTCTGTATCTGTTCGACTCTACCCTTGGCTCCTGCTTTTAGCCTAGCCCTGCTTTTGACTCTTGCTATAGTTAAGCTCTGTGTTTAGCCAAGCTCTGTTCCTGTTTTCCCTGTTCTGTTTCCTGTGTGTGTAGTTCTTGTCTGTTATTTCTGAGAGTCTGTAGAAGTCAGCATTGTCCCTAATTACCTCACTGCTATGCAGCTGGGTCTTCTGCTTCTCAATCTGCCTGGCCTTTTCCTTCCAGCTGTGGATGCTGGTAAGCACATTGCTTCTTTGTTTGTCTTCCCTTAGTCTGCTTAATCCTTTGCCTGCTATGTTTGCTTCCTGGCTCTTGAGCTGTTTCTGCCAAGTTCTGTTCCTGTTGTGTGTTTGAGCTAGTTCTGTCCCTGCTCTCTATCCTGAATCCTGAATGCTGTTCCAGCCAAGCCCGTTCCAGAATCCAGTTCCAGCCAAGCCCATTCCAGAATCCGGTTCCAGTCAAGCCTGTTTGAGAATCCTGAATTCGGTTCCAGCCAAGCCTGTTTGAGAACCTTGAATCCTGTTTGAGAATCCTGAATCCAGTTCCAGCCAAGCCTGTTTGAGAATCCTGTTCCTGCCTTGTGTATTGTCTTGCTTCTGTTATTCTGTTGACTAGCTCCTGCCCTGTCTTGCCTGTCTAGTTGTGCTTTGTTTTGTCTCTTTCTGTCTCGTCCTTTCCGGATCCAGTTCCTGCCTTGTCCTTGTCTTGCCCTTTTCTGGACCCAGTTTTAATCTACTGCCATGTGTTGCCTTGTCTAGCATTTCTGGGTCCCAATTTTAATCCAGTTCCAAGTCTTGCCTTGTCCTGTCTGGGTTCCAGTTCTGGCCCTTTGCCTTCTTTCTTTGCCTCGTCTGGATCCGGTTCTTGTTTTGTCCATTGTGTTTAGTTACCTTTGTCCTGCCTTGTTGAGTCTGTTAAGTTTATCTTAGTCCAGTCTGTTCTGATTCCTTGTGCCAGCCCAGGTGATTTGTCTGCCAAAGCTCCAGCTTTGGTCCAAGGGCTCACCATTCCTGACAGTTGTGACATACTGTAATGGTTTATACTGTTGGCTAGTCTAGTATCTAGATTACAGGTGATACACAATACTGCAACTAGGATGATTATGGGACAGAAGAGGTTGGATTATGTCACATCTACTTTTTTGGAATTTCATTGGCTGCCTATTAAGGCCCATGTTGGGTTTTTTTTTAATTAGTATGTTAGGTTCATAAGATGTTTAGAGGTACATGCCCAGAGTATGCATTTTCCTTATTTTCTTTTCCTTTATCTCCATCATAAGCTGTAGAGTCTTGTCTTATTTACTTCCTTTGTGAAAGTTATACATAAAAAGCTGTGTCACTCTTTTCCTTCTCAAGCAGTTTCAGCATGGTGTTGTCTACCTATGAAACTTAGGACAACTTCTTCATGTTTGTTATTTTGTAAGCGTTCAAAAGCATATCTGTTTCAATTTTTTTTAATTAGATTATAAATTTATGTTGTCCCTTTTTTTTTTACCTCCTCTATTCTGTTATTCAGTGAGACTGTATTTGGATCTTTATGTTATCTGCTTTTGAATCTGTATATGGGAGTTGGCGGAATATAAGTACCATTACCATCTTGGCAATGGAAGAGGCCACCATCAGATCCATCACTGGGAGACACCACAAGTTGACTATCAGGCTGAAGGCAAGCATCACACAAGACTCCATTCGCCAGGATCCAGCACTAGGGATATGCATTTGAGAACCCTGACAGCTTTCAAGCACTTGTTGAAGCAGCATTATGTCTGGCATATGGTTTGTCCTGACTGGACTGACAGCTGCCGCTTCAGATTAATTGTATTTGCAGTTCCAGTTTTTGTGAAGATTGTCTGTTATTACTAATGTTGTTTGTATTTATGATTATATGTGGTTTGCTTGTTCTCCACTCTGGATAAGGGCAGATTATAAATAATGAATCTAAATCCTCTCTTTGTTAGATTATTAGAAGATGAATTAATTCATTAGCTACCTTTTTTATGTTTTGACATTATCTATAGGTCCACACTGAAGTTGTACTAGCTATTTTTTCTGATGTTTTTGGCAATAATAAGCCACAATGAACTCAACAGGCTTAATATGGGATACAAGTGTCGTGGAGGAGCATTTTCGAAAGAAACATCTAAGTCAGAATTTGGACGTTTTACAAAGACGTCCAAATTCTGAAGCGGTGAGAAGGTCATTTTTGAAAAAGATGGACATCCATCTTTTGCGTTCAAAAATACCATGGATGTCCTTGGATTTGGACGTCTTTGATTTTCGGCCATTTTCGAAAGAAAAACATCCAAGTCTAAAACGTCCAAAGTCAAGCCATTTGGACATGGGAGAAGCCAACATTTTTAGTAGACTGGTCCCCCTGACCAGTGGCGTAGCTACGTGGGGCCTGAGGGGGCCCGGACCCCCGTAGATTTGGCCCTGGCCCCCTGCCGACGATCCCCTTGAACCCCCTCCCACCACCAACCCTCCCCCGCCGTCGCCGCCCGCCCCGCTGCTGCATCCGATACCTTGTTTGCTGGTCGGACCAGCCGAAGAGAGCCTTTTCAGCGCGGGAGTAGCACCTTCGTTCAAGGAACTTCCTGGTTATGATCAGCTGTTTCTGACGCCTTACGCGATGTAAGGCGTCAGAAACAGCTTCTCATAACCAGGAAGTTCCTTGAACGAAGGCGCTACTCCGGCGCTGAAAAGACTCTCTTCGGCTGGCCCGGCCAGCAAACAAGGTATCGGCTGCGGCGACAGCGGGGGAGGGTTGGTGGCAGGAGGGGGGTTCAAGGGGATCGTCGGCAGGGGGGTCCAATGCGGCGGCGGGGCGGGCAGCGACAGCGGGGGAGGGTTGGTGGCGGGAAGGAGTTTTCAAGGGGATCGTGGCAGCGGTGGCGGCTGGGGGGGGAGGCGGCTAAACAGTGCCCCCCACCTCTGGCTGTGGCCCCCGCTCCCAGCGAGGTCTGGCTACGCCCCTGCCCCTGACATGCCAGGACAGCAATCAGGCACCCTAGGGGGCAATGCAGTGGACTTCATAAAATGCTCCCAGGTACACAGCTCCCTTACCTTGTGTGCAAACCCCCCCCCCCCCCCCCCAAACCCACTACGCCCAACTGTATACCACTACCATAGCCCTTACAGGTGAAGGGGGCACCTATATGTGGGTACAGTGGGTTTCTCGAGGGTTTTGGAGGGCTCACAGTTTCCTGCACAAGTGTAACAGGTAGTGGGGGTATGGGCCTGGGTCCACCTGTCTGAAGTGCACTGTACCTACTACTAAACTACTCCAGGGACCTGCATGCTGCTGTCATGGACCTGAATATGACATCTGAGGCCAGCATAGAGGCTGGCAAGTAATGTTCTTCAACACTTTTTTGGGGGTGGGAGGGGGTTAGTGACCACTGGGGGAGTAAGGAGAGGTCATCCCTGATTCCCTCCAGTGATCATCTGGTCATTTGGGGCACCTTTTTGTGCCTTATTCATAACAAAAATAGGTCTAGCTCAAAACGACCAAGTTTTAGTGCTGGACGTTTTCACTTTGTTCAATTATGGTTCAAAGACGTTCAAGTCTTAGGAACGCCAAAGTCCCGCCTTGAACACGCCTCCAACACACCCCCTTGAGATTTGGACGTCCTTCCGACGGACTTCTGAGAAAGACGTCCATAATGCGGTTTTGATTATATTGATTTGGACGTTTCTGTGAGATGGACGTCCAAATGCCGATTTATGTCACTTTTTGGATGTCCATCTCTTTCGAAAATGAGCCCAACAGTAAAGTAAAATAAAGTAAATGGGACTCCATTAGTACAAAAGATTGCCAAACCCCTGCTACTGTGTGATGGGTGTGGCAAAGTAGCAATGAAAAACCACGTCAGGACACTCTGAACAAGATAGAAGTCTACTCTCAATTTCAACCATATCTCTGTTAAGCAGACTATATCAGGATCATCTATTAAATCAAACAGTAAATTGGTCTTCTGTTGTAAAGATCTACAATTAAGCAGCATTACCTTCAAGATGAAATTATCTGATAGGGCTGAAGGGTTTAGGGTCCGCAGCAGCAGTCAAACTAAAAAGCTCTCCTGGATGTTCGCAGGGTGTACAGTAAATCCCAGTCTGTTTCCGCAGACCACAGATATACTGAACCCCATAGGAATGGGGCAGGAAGGAAGAGAGCTTTCCAACCCCCTGAGTATCGCAAAACAAATGCAACCTGCTACATGTGAAAGTAGAGAAAATTGTACTTAAGTATTGTAACAAAGTAACTGTACTTCATTACTATCCAACCCCACCTGGAGGGGAGGAACAATCTGAATGAGATTGGTACCCAGACAAACATTCCATTTTGATTTAGAAAGAATGATAATAAAAATAAAACTAAGTGTAATGTGTTTAACCATTTGAAGTCACATTTAACAACTTTTAAGGATGGATTTTATAGTTTAACCACTACATCAACAGGAGGCAGTACACACAACAACTGGTAGCAAATTAGAACAGGACAGATCAGTTAAGTTCCTTAGTATATACTTTTTTTTTTCTGAGTTGGACTTTGGGAAGGTGCTTTATGTGGTTATCCCTAAGTGGACCATTTGTCAGCTGAAGCTGTTGATGAACATAGCCACTAGGCTGATCTGTGGACCAGGGGCGTAGCCAGACCTCGGCGGGGGGGGGGGGGGGGGGGGGGGGGGGGGGAGGGGGGGGTGTCCACAGACCAAAGTGGGGGGGGGGGGGGGACATTTTAGCCCGCCTCCCCCAGCCGCCACCAGGTACCTTTGCTGTGGGGGTCCCCAACCCCCGCCAGCCGAAGCCTTCTTCATTCAGCGCCAGTCTCCGGTGCCCTGCGTTCGCTGATCTGTGCTTTCTTGAGTCCTGACGTCCTGCACATTCCTTTAAGTGAAACTGAGCATGCTCAGTTTCACTTAACGGAACATGCAAGTGCGCCGCGTTTGCTGATCTGTGATTTGTTTCTTCCTCCTGATGTCCTGCACATTCCTTTGTTTCACTTAAAGGAACGTGCAGGATGTCAGAAGGAAGAAAGCACAGATCAGCGAACGCAGCGCGCCTGCACGTTCCTTTAAGTGAAACCGAGCATACTCAGTTTCACTTAAAGGAACATACAGGACGTCAGGACTCAAGAAAACATAGTTCAGCGAACACAGCGCGCCAGAGACCGGCACTGAAGACAACTTCGGCTGGCGGGGGTTGGGGACCCCCGCCAGCAAAACCAGGGGCCCAGACAAAATGGGGGGTGGGGCCAGGCCCCCGTAACCCCACCTAGCTACGCCCCTGCTGTGGACAAAGTGATCATGTTACAACCCTTTTGAAGTACCTTCAATAGATCCTGGTTGAATTTTGGTGCCCTTTTAAGATTTTGGTCTTGGACTTTTGGGATCAGTTTGGTATGTGCCCATATTTGTTGGTTTATTAGCCACATATCAGCCCTTACAAAAAACAGAGAAAATGAAGGCAGATAAAGATCATATGACCCTATCCAGTCTGCCCATCCATGCCATCTACTTTCCCTTCCTTTCCCTTAAAGATCCTATGTACTTGTCTCAAGCTTTCTTGAATTCAGATACAGTCTATGTCTCCACCACCTCCACCAGGAGGCCATTCCACGAATGTTATGATGGAATTTGGTGAAGTAGTATTGTCTCAGGTTACTTCCGAGCCTGTGTCCATTTACCTTCATCCTATACCCTCTCATTCAAGAGCTTCCTTTTAATTAAGGCTGCCTCCTATGCATTTATGCCACAGAGGTATTTAAATCTATCATACCTCCCCTCTCCCGCCTTTCTTCCAAAGTATACATGCATATCGAGGTACCACCTCGATATGCATTTACAAGAGGATGCAATGTGGGAGAACTGTTAAAAAAACATGGAGACAGACACCGTAATGAGGGGGGTCACACTAGGTGCACAGGATGCTTATCTGTCCATATACACTAGAAACTGGTTGTGGATACCCAATCAGGCAAAAGACAAAAATTTCTACTTGAAAAACAAAACGGATTGTGAATCCGATATGGTAGTTTATGCTGTTATTTGCCCTTGCGGGTTATGGTATATTGGCCAAACCATCAAAAAAGTCAAATTCCGGATGGCGCAACATCTAAGCAACATACGCCTATCCAGATTGGAAACACCATTAGTTGAACATTGGGTGACCTCCCGGCATGAGGTGTCTGATTTCAAATTTGTAGTGTTGGTTCAGTTTAAAGTAGAAGAGGGAGGAGATATTTTACAAAGGATGATGTGTATGGAACAAAGGTTCATATTTGAATGGCACACAGTATTTCTAACAGGATTGAATAAGGAAGTAGAATGGTCGGGGCTGCAGCTTGATTGACAGCATTAGGAAGGTGGAGCTAGTAACCTGGCTTTATAGAGATAGAGAGCGCATGCGCTGGCGTTTTTTTTATCAGCAGCGCCATTACTCTGGGATCCCGAGGTGGAACTAAACTTGTGGCAGCAGCCGGAGTACAATATAATTAAAATGCAGGTACTGAATTTAAGTATTGTTTAAGTATGGTAATAGAGTATGTTGTAGTGTTAAATCATAAGAAGTGGCTACTCCTATGGTATCTGTCTCATTGTTCCCGCAGTTAAACCCCTGATAATGCCTAGCGGTGAAATGCTTCAATGGCGTCGGGTTTAAAGAGCTGTAACAGTGGGTCTGTCGAACCCAGAATCAGTGAATTGGGATTGGCAAAGGAGTAAGCTTAGACATAACAGCTACAAGAAATAACAAACTTTGGACACGAGGAAGATACAGGACGGTTTTATATGGAAAATCACGAATCGGGACTTGGACTTGGAGACAGGATCTTTTTTGAATGGACGGACTGTGATAAGACAGCACAGGTGCCACATTTAAAGTTAAGTGGTGATACTTGAGAAGTTATAAAAAGACATCTGAATAGATATCAGCATAGACCGACTTCCTGTTAGTACTCATGTCTGTACAGCTTGTTCATATATTTTATATTTTTGGGTTTAGAAGTGTGTATGATTAGAATGAACGTGATAGGAAATGTGATATGATAGAACAAGAGGTGGAAAATAGGGTGATTACACATATTTAAGGTATTTATAATTACAGTTAAGATAATAAATAAAGATTATTTATATACATATAGTGGTTACGTAGTACATATATTACAAAGTATATATATTGAGATTTTTAAGTCTGTCCCCATAAAGTGTATGGGGACAGGACCCCTTGAAAAACTGAACTCAGCTGCATGGGGGTTACTGTGTGCACCTATACTGAAAGATATGAGGCTGCAGTTTTCCCATTTACGGGCTATTTCAGCTGTTGTGCCTAGCGCGTGAAATAATCTACCAGAGGGTGTCAGTCAGGAAGCAGATTATCTAAAGTTTTGTAAGCAGGTTAAGGCAATATATTGGGGTGTGGTAAACAGCATGGGTTTTGTTGGGTGGAAAAGTTATGTGTGGGTTATGTTTTAACTGGTTGCTCAGATGGTGTTTATGGAGGTTTTATGTTTGTGTGAGAACATAAAACATAAAAATAACCATACTGGGTCAGACCAATGGTCCATGTAGCCCAGTATCCTGCTTCCAACAGTGGCCAATCCAGGTCACAGGTACCTGGTAGAAACTCAATTAGTAGCAACATTCCATGCTACCAATCCCAGGGCAAACAGTGGCTTTCCCCATGTCCATCTCAATAACAGACTATGTATTTTTCCTCCAAGAACCTGTCCAACCCTTTTCTAAATCCAGATACGCTAACCGTTACCACATCCTCCGGCAATGAGTTCCAGAGCTTAACTACTCACTGAATGAAAAAAATATTTCCTCCTATTTCATGGAGTGTCCCCTGATCTTTGTACTTTCTGAAATAGTGAAGAAACGATTCACTTTTACCCATTCTACACCACTCGGGATTTTGTAGACATCAATCATATCCCCCCCTCAGTTGTCTGTTTTCCAAGTTGAACAGACCTAACAAATTTAGCCTTTCCTCATATGGGAGGAGTTCCATCCCCTTTATCATTTTGGTCGCTTTTCTTTGAACATTTTCCACTACATCTTTTTTGAGATATGGAGAGCAGAATTGAACACAATACTCAAGTGGTCGCATCATGGAGCAATACAGAGGTATTATAATATTCTTGCTCTTTTTGCATTCCTTTGCCAATACTTCCTAGCATCCTGTTTGCTTTTTTTTGGCTGCTGCTGCTGCTGCACACTGCACAGAAAGAGCACAGAACCAGAGAGAATAGAAAAGCTGACAGATTAAAAGTCTGCTGGGACTCTTGTTTGACTTCTGTGTGATTAAAGCTTTATGATCTGTTGCTAATCTCACTAGCAGCATTTTCAGTGAGCACAAATCACATTATTAGCATATATCCAATAAGTATTAACTACAGAATTACCATATCCAGTAAGTTTGATTATTGTCATATTACCCATGCATAACTTGTTACCTTAATGAGAATATATAAGTGATTGTATTTCCTACTTCTGTGGGCATGTTGGACGCAGACAGCATTTCTATGCAGCACTGTCTCTCTCCTCAAAGCAATTACTGATTGTATTTGTATTTGGTAAGTAGGGAAAATAAAGTAACTGATTGCTTTCACAAGACACAGCCTTTGTGTCTCTTGTCCTTACAAATTTTGGGTTGGTGGTACATACAGATTTGGGAAGGAGTGAAAAGAACCCTAAAAACAACATTTACACACGAGTGCAAGAGGAGAAATCTGAAAATTTCAATGAAAAGATTCATGCGAGCTGTAAGGGACAAACTTCAAACTCATCCACATTACTGCATAGAAATCCGGTACAATGTCAGTGGGTAAGAAGACGCGTGCCTGTGTAGTAAGCCGCTTCCAAAGGTTTCTGGAAGAACCCTGGGGAGTGCTTGCCATGCCAGGCTCTGTCAGATGATGTCACCTTTCAGTGTGGACACCGCACCCTGCTTGTCCTCATTGGGGAAGATGTGATACAGATATTCAAATACCTCTGTAGCATAAATGCACAGAAGGCGAGTCTCCTTCAACTGAAAGGAAGCTGTGGAATGAGGGGGCATAGGATGACGGTGTAAGGGGATAGATTCAGGAATAACAAGAGGAAATACTTCATGGAAAGGGTGGTGAATTTGTGGAATGACCTTCTGGTGGAGATGGCAGAGATGAAGACTGTATCTGAATTCAAGAAAGCTTGGGACAAGTACATTGGATCTCAAAGGGAGAGGAAGGGATAGCAGATAACATGGATGGGCAGAATGGATAGGCCATATGTTTGTCTGCCTTCATTTTTCTCTGTTTCTATTATTCTTTCCAAAACAAGAGAATATTTGGGTACCATTCCATTCAAACTGTCCCTCCTCTCTTTTCTTCAGATCACGCACTCACACGCAAACAAATACAACACATACACAGAGGGGTTGGAAAAAATATAAGCTGTGCTCTGCATTGTTTTCACATGTGCAATGCTATACAAAATGTATACTCTCCGCTTCAGCACACTGACAAGCTTCCACATGGGCAGCAGTAGTAATTGTCAGAAATGCATTTTTGGGCAGCTCTTGTCATTCATTATCTTTGGGTTCATTTATCTGTATCACTTTGTTCGCATTTGCATGCATGTGTTTTATAAGGTAGTGAAGGTATGTGGTACCCTGCCACAGACACTCACATATTATAGTGGGACATATGACTCGTGTAACACCATTCTTCACAGGGAAATCATTGACAAGGACCTGTCCGCTGAAAAATGAAATGTTGAAGATCACCTGCAAGAACAGAATGTAGGCATGAGATTAGTTGGATGATAAAACAATACTAAACATTCAGGAAAGCATGGGACAAGAACAGAAGATCCTTAACAACAAAGAAGGATTTGTAGAAATGATGGATTTTATGATGGACATCTTTTTTTTTTTTTTTTTTTTTTTTTTAACTAATGGGTAGCAGAGCTGAACTGCTGTACAACAGGATTCACCAGGACCTTCCCCACCTCTCTCCCACTGTTGCTGCTTCTCCAAACCAGCAGCGATAGCAGCAAAATAAGGTAATGCCATCGAAAGGCTGCATTCTGCATATAGGTGGCTTCCTGTCTTGCACCTTCTGATGTCACCGTCCTGTTCTGCTGCAGAGCCAGCCCCATGATGCCTTTACTTTGTTTTGCCACTGCTGTTGCTTGTCTGGAGAAGTACCAGCAGTGGCAGGGATGTCATGGGGTGGGGGGAGGACTGAGAAAGTGAGACACAGGGGAATAAGAGGAATTTGAATAGGAGAGCTGGGGTGAAAGAAAGAAATGGAAAGCTGTAGGTAGACACAGTAAAACGAGGGAAACTGAAGACTGGATAATTAAAAAAAAAGTTAAATCTGGACAGAGACACAGTAAAATAAATTGAAGAAAGCTAAAAGGAAAAGGAGGAGAGAGAAAAATGGACAGGAAACCCTGGCAAGAGAAGATGAGGAGAGCAGAAATTGGAGTCTAGAACGAACACAATTAAAAAAAATAAATGGCCTGACAACAAAAAGGTAGAAAAAAAGAATTCTGCGCCCGATATTAAGCCGGTGGCAATCAGCGTATTGCTTATCACTGCCTATATTAAACCCAGAAATTCAATGCTGGGCCATGTCTGGGCACCAGCACTGAATTTCTGGGTTTCTGGAGGTGGCTAATATATAGCTGGTTAAGTGTGATACTCATGGGTTACCGCACAAAGATAAGTCTGACTTTTATGTGGTCTTATTCATGTGATTAACCTAGCCGGTTAAGTGCCAAATATCAACACTTAACCAAACCAGTGCTGCCTCCACATCAGAACGCTTCCAAAATAGCTGGTTTTCAGTTTGGCTCTAACCAGTTAAGTACCGCTGAAAATTAGAGGTTAGCCTTGAACAGACGATTTAACCAACCAAGAGCCATTTCTGGTCGGTTAAATTGCTTTGAATATCGACCCCTTTATTTTTAGTTTAGGATATGTGGTAGCCGTATCAATAAATGTTAATAAATATAAATAGAAAATGGAAATAAGGTGATACCTTTATAGTGGACTAATTTTAATATATTTTTTACTAACTTTCAGAGTGGACAAATACATTAGTTTTCAAAGACTAAAAACTCCTTCCCCTCAGGTCATACCATAACAGCAGTATACTGTCCTGACCTGAGGAAGGAGATTCTGGCCTCTGAAAGCTAATTAAAAATGTATTTAGTCCAATAAAATGGCATTTTATTTTCCTTTTTTTTTTTGTATTTCTTAATTTGTAATGTAGTGATTGAATAGGTCAGTTTTTGAAATTTACTCAGGGGGACATTTATCACTGTTTCTCTTTCTCTGCTGTTGCACTGTATGCAGAGTGTGGCTTCTTGAGTGTTCAGCTTAATTTTTGTTGACATATTTCTAGTTTTAGTTTGTTGTTACTTATTCTATACTAGGTGAGGGTCTGTTCTGAATGTGTGAGAGACATGGTTGAGGATAAAAAGGTGGTCCAAGCAACAGAAGTCATTAGTCGTCTGCAAATATTTAAGTAGTGCATGCTGCACATCGAGAAAATGCAACACGCAAAAATCACCATCGTAATCCTGTGGTCAAAAAGAAGGTAGAAACAGGGGGCGATTGACATGAAAGGCCGAAATCACCTTTGGAAGGAAAGATGGCACTGGTTGCATAGAGACGCACGCCTCCGTGAAGCACAGAAACTGATCCCTGCAGAACAAGGCTTGAAACTCTGAAATGTGGTGAACCGAACAGACTGCCTCCAGAAAAAACATTTTCAAAGCAAGATTCTTCAAAGAAGCCTTCCTCAAAAGGCTCAAAGGGAGCTCCTTGCAGAGCCTTGAATACCAGATTCAGGTTCCACGCTGGACAAATCCGAAAGGGAGGCCGCAGAAGGCTGGCCCCCTTTAAAAACATCACCACATCCGGGTGCAAAGCCAAGGAAAAATTACTCAGTTGGCCCCTATAACGCTGTGACTTGCGCCTGGAGGGAGTTATAAGCCAACCCTTTAGAAAGCCCTTCCTGCAAAAAAAAGCTAGAATGGGCTGAACCAACACCGTAAAGGGATCAGCAGCCATCCCAGAACACCATGAATCAAAGAGCGCCCAGTCTCTCATGTAGGGCGTGGACAACAAACATTTCTTAGCCTGAAGCAGGGTTGAGATCACCGACGGTTGTGGCCGTGCCCTTATGTTCAGACTTACTGCTTCTCTGTATCTAGCTCTGTGACCTCTCCAATCTGCCTTTTTCCCTATTGTTCTTCCTGTAAGCCAAGCCTCACTTTGGTCTCCCTGCTTCATTTCCTGTTGTGTTCTTCCCGTTAGCCAAGCCTCGCTTTGGTGTCCCTGAAGCCAACCCTCATTTCCTACTTGTGACATCAGCAGCCTACTCCTTTAAAAGGACCCAGGGAGCTTTTCTACGTTGCCTTTGCAAGAGGTCTCTTAATCTTGTGTTGGCTTTGCTTCTGAGAATCTGGCTCCTGAAGGTCTGTTCTGTGTTTCTTGAGTCTTGTGTTTCAATGCTTTGCTTTGTTTCTGTGTGTTTGCTTTTGTACCTTGATCCTGAAAGCCTGGCTCTAGAGCCACACCCTGCCCTTGGTGTCTTTATCTGTTTGACTCTATCCTTGGCTGCTGCTTTTATTCTAGCCCTGCTTTTGACTCTTGCTATAGTTAAGCTCTGTGTTTAGCCAAGCTCTGTTCCCTGTATGTGTAGTTCTTGTTTATTAATTCTGAGAGTCTGTAGAAGCCAGCATTGTCTCTGATTACTTCACTGTTATGCACCTGTGTCTGCTGCCTCTCAGTCTGCTTGGCCTTTCCCTTTCCAGCTGTGGGTGCTGGAAAGCAATTGCTTCCTTGTTTGTTTGTCTTCCCTTTGCCTGCTATGTTGCTTCCTGGCTCATGAGCTCTGTTTCTGCCAAGTTCTGTTCCTGCTCTGTGTTTGAGCCAGGTTCTGCTCCTGCTCTATGTTTGAGTTAGTTCTGTACCTGTTTCAGCCAAGCCCCTTTCAGTATCCTGTTCCAGCCAAGCCAAGCCCGTTCCAGAATCCTGTTCCAGCCAAGCCCGTTTTAGTATCCTGTTCCAGTCAAGCCCATTCCAGAACCCTGCTCCAGCCAAGCCTGTTTGAGAATCCTGAAGCCTGTCCCTGCCTTGTTTATTGTCTTGCTTCTGTTATTCTTGTTGCCTAGCTCCTACCCTGTCTTGCCTGTGTAGTTGTGCTTTGTCTTGTCTCTTTCAGTCTAGTCCTGTCTGGATCCAGTCCTTGCCTTGTCCTGCCCTTTTCTGGACCCAGTTTTAATCTACTTCTGTGTTTTGCCTTGTCTTGCATTTCTGGGTCCCAGTACCAGTTTTAATCCAGTTCCGAGTCTTGCCTTGTTCTGTCTGGGTTCCATTTCTGGCCCTTTGCTTTCTTTCCCTTGCCTCGTCAGGATCTGGTTCTTGTGTTGTCCATTGTGTTTAGTTACCTCTGTCCTGCCTTGTTGAGTCTGTTAGTTTATCCTAGTCCAGTCTGTTCTGATTCCTGCCTGTGCCAGCCCCGGTGATTTGTCTGCCAAAGCTCCGGCTTTGGTCCAAGGGCTCACCATTCCTGACAGTTGTGACAGCACCAGGGGGATAAAGATGCCTCATCGCTCTGGAAGCCTGCAATCCAGCATCTGGAGAAGACCACTGGGCTGAGGTGAGCTCCTGAATCGCCTCATGCACTGGAAATGCCTTTAAGCAGTCACCTAGTGCTTGGCATCTTGGAATTTGGAATAGTCTGTAGATATATTATACGTCTGCAGTGCCTTTAATAAGTACATAAGTATTGCCATACTGGGACAGACCAAAGGTCCATCAAGCCCAGCATCCTGTTTCCAACAGTGGCCAATACAGGTCACAAGTACCTGGCAAGATCCCAAAATACATTTTATGCTGCTTAGTGAAAGGAAAATGACTAAAAAGGGAATTGTGAGACTGAAAGATGCTGTGAATCGCTATGTAGATAATGATAAAGAAAAAGCAAATTTGCTAAATAGATACTTTTGTTCTGTTTTCACTGAAGAAAATCCTGGAGAAGGACCGCGATTGACTGGCAAAAGTACATATGAGAAAGGAGTGGATATAGCACCGTTCACAGAAGAGAGTGTGTATGAACTAGGAAACCTAAAGGTGGACCAAAGCCATGGGACCGGACGGGATCCACCCCAGGATATTGAGGGAGCTCAGAGAGGTTCTGGTGGGTCCTCTTAAAGATTTGTTTAATAAATCCTTGGCGACGGGAGAGGTTCCATGGGATTGGAGAAAGGCGGATGTGGTCCATCTTCACAAAAGTGGTGATAGGGAAGAAGTTGGAAACTACAGGCCGGTAAGCCTCACTTCGATTACTGGAAAAGTAATGGAAGCGATGCTGAAGGAAAGGATAGTGAATTTCCTGGAAGCCAATAAGTTGCAAGATCCGAGACAACATGTTGATGGCTCTCTCATTCTCCCTGTCTCCTCAGCTCGAAACCTTGGGGTCATCTTTGACTCTTCTCTCTCCTTCTCTGCTCATATCCAGCAGACCGCCAAGACCTGTCGTTTCTTTCTTTACAACATCCGTAAAATCCGCCCCTTTCTTTCCGAGCACTCTACCAAAACCCTCATCCACACCCTTGTCACCTCTCGTTTAGACTACTGCAATCTGCTTCTTGCTGGCCTCCCACTTAGTCACCTCTCCCCTCTCCAGTCGGTTCAAAACTCTGCTGCCCGTCTCATCTTCCGCCAGGGTCGCTTTACTCATACTACCCCTCTCCTCAAGACCCTTCACTGGCTCCCTATCCGTTTTCGCATCCTGTTCAAACTTCTTCTACTAACCTATAAATGTATTCACTCTGCTGCTCCCCAGTATCTCTCCACACTCGTCCTTCCCTACACCCCTTCCCGTGCACTCCGCTCCATGGATAAATCCTTCTTATCTGTTCCCTTCTCCACCACTGCCAACTCCAGACTTCGCGCCTTCTGTCTCGCTGCACCCTACGCCTGGAATAAACTTCTGAGCCCCTACGTCTTGCCCCATCCTTGGCCACCTTTAAATCTAGACTGAAAGCCCACCTCTTTAACATTGCTTTTGACTCGTAACCACTTGTAACCACTCGCCTCCACCTACCCTCCTCTCTTCCTTCCCGTTCACATTAATTGATTTGATTTGCTTACTTTATTTATTTTTTGTCTATTAGATTGTAAGCTCTTTGAGCAGGGACTGTCTTTCTTCTATGTTTGTGCAGCGCTGCGTATGCCTTGTAGCGCTATAGAAATGCTAAATAGTAGTAGTAGTGGGTGACCGGAGAATTGAATAAGGGACGTGCTATAGACATAATCTACTTAGATTTCAGCAAAACTTTTGACATGGATCCCCACAGGAGGCTCTTAAATAAACTGGACAGGCTGAAGATAGGACCTGACGTGGTGAACTGGATTAGGAACTGGTTGATGGACAGACACCAGAGGGTGGTGGTAAATGGAATTTGCTCAGGTGAGGGAAAGGTGAGTAGTGGAGTGCCTCAGAGATCAGTGCTGGGGCCGATTCTGTTCAATATATTTGTGAGTGACATTACAAACGGTTAGAAGGTAAAGTCTGCCTTTTTGCGGACGATACTAAGATTTGTAACAGAGTGGAAAACATGAAAAAGGATCTGCAGAAGCTAGAAGAATGGTCTAAGGTTTGGCAATTAAAATTTAATGCGAAGAAATACAAAGTGATGCACTTACTACTACTACTACTACTATTTAGCATTTCTATAGCGCTACAAGGCGTACGCACTTAGGGAGTAGAAATCCACGGGAGACGTATGTGTTAGGCGGTGAGAGTCTGATATGTACGGACGGGGAGAGGGATCTTGGGGTGATAGTATCTGAGGATCTGAAGGCGACGAAACAGTGCGACAAGGCAGTGGCTGTAGCTAGAAGGTTGCTAGGCTGTATAGAGGTGTGACCAACAGAAGAAAGGAAGTGTTGATGCCCCTGTATAAGTCACTGGTGAGGCCCCACCTGGAGTATTGTGTTCAGTTTTGGAGGTCGTATCTTGCTAAGGATGTAAAAAGAATTGAAGCAGTGCAAAGAAAAGCTACGAGAATGGTATGGGATTTGCGTTACAAGACGTATGAGGAGAGACTTGCTGACCTGAACATGTATACCCTGGAGGAAAGGAGAAACAGGGGTGATATGATACAGACGTTCAAATATTTGAAAGGTATTAATCCACAAACGAACCTTTTCCGGAGATGGGAAGGCGGTAGAACTAGAGGACATGAAATGAGATTGAAGGGTGGGGCAGACTCAAGAAAAATGTCAGGAAGTACTTTTTCACAGAGAGAGTGGTGGATGCTTGGAATGCCCTCCCGCGGGAGGTGGTGGAGATGAAAAAGGTAACGGAATTCAAAAATGTGTGGGATAAACATAAAGGAATCCTGTTCAGAAGGAAGGGATCCTCAGAAGTTTAGCGGAGATTGGGTTGAGAGGCGGGGCTAGTGCTGGGCATACTTCTACGGTCTGTGCCATGAGGATGGCAGATACTAATCAAAAGGTAGAACATATGAGTTTATCTTGTTGGGCAGACTGGATGGACTGTGTAGGTCTTTCTCTACTGTCATCATCTACTATGTTACTATTCTAGAAATAAGAAGTGGATTTTCCTGAAGTCCATTTTAATAATGGTCTATGGACTTTTCCTTTAGGAAGCCATCCAAATCTTTTTTAAACCCCGCTAAGCTAACCGTTTTACTACATTCTCTGGCAACAAAATCCAGAGTTTAATTACACATTGCGTTAAGAAATATTTTCTTTGATTCGTTTTAAATTTACTACTTTCTAGCTTCATTGTGTGCCCCCTAGTCCTAGTATTTTTGGAAAGAGTAAACAAGCGATTCACGTCTACCTGTTCCACGCCACTCATTATTTTACAGACCTCTATCATATCTCCCCTCAGCCATCTTTTCTCCAAGCTGAAGAGCCCTAGCCACTTTAGACTTTCCTCATAGTGCAGTCATCCCATCCCCTTTATCATTTTCGTCTCCCTTCTTTGTACCTTTCCTAATTCCACTGTATCTTTTTTGAGATGCAGTGACCAGAAGTGAACACAATATTCGAGGTGTAGTCGCACCATGGAACGATACACAGGCATTATAACGTCCTCATTTTTGTTTTCCATTCCTTTCCTAATGATACCTAACATTCTATTTTCTTTCTTAGCGGCCGCCACCACTGAGCAGAGGGTTTCAAAGTATTATTAACGATGATGTCTAGATGCCTTTCCCAGTCGGTAACTCCTAATGTGGAACCTTGCATTACATAACTATAATTCGGGTTCCTCTTTCCCACGTGCATCCCTTTGCACTTGCTCACATTAAACGTCATCTGCCATGTGGAGGCGTATTTTCAAAGCACTTAGACTTACAAAGTAAGTTATAGAACTTTGTAAGTGTAAATGCTTTGAAAATGAGCTCCTTAGATGCCCAGTCTCACAAGGTCCTCTTGTAATTTTTCACAATCCTCTTCATTTGTAATAAAGGAAGGCAGTTCTTCCTTGTGGAAGATCCAGACTGACAAAGTTTTGTCCTGCTTGTCCGGGAGCAGCAACTCCTCTTCCAACTCCTCCGCCAAAAGCGCTGGACGTGACGAGGAAGAAAATGCCGCCTCCAAATGGGGGAGGGAGGGATCAAGTCCTCCTCCAGAGCTGGGTCCATATGCCTCAGTTTAGGGGAAGACTAACTCGGCAGAGGCGGAGGCGAAAAACCATGGTCAGAAGTATGGAACACCACAAGGGACACAGAAGAAGCCATGTCAGCCGGACTCTCAGCTTGCCTAAGCAAAAAAGCTTGATGAAGAAGCAAAGCAAGCTTCAAAGAAAAACCCTGCCCCAAGTCCATTGACGGCAATGCAGGCAACTGATTGAGGCCCTCCAGGGCCTGAGAGACGCTCTGCTGACTTGAAGGCAGTGAAAGCGTGGGTTGAATCAACTGAGGGAGAAACCATGGGAGCAGGCAGGATTGTATCCAAAACGCTGCCAGCACTGCAGCCGCATCAGGAGAGCTGTGCCACGGAGAGTTCGCCAATGAACTTCCCGTGTGGGAAAAGCCTCTGTCGTCCATGCGGCCCACATCCTCTCCCACCAAGAGCTCTGTACACTGCCCCTGAACAACTGCCCGATGCTGCTCGCTGCTTCTCAGTGGGAGTGGCGTTTGACCATTTCAGCCGCCATATTCTCACTGACTGACAATCTGCGAAGGAGAAAAACAGCCACTCAGAAGCTCCTCTTAATTCCAGCAACTGCCAACAAGGCAACTCGACCCTCCATCTCACTCAGCAGCAAAACCCCCAGTGAAAGGTCGGTGCTGCACAACGGGGCCTCCCTGCAAGGAGCACAACCAGCCCTTCACTCTTGCTGACTGACTAAAAGAAAACCCAGAGCCTGGTTTCTCACAATTCTCTTTTGCTTTTTTATTTTTTGGTATTATCTTTGAGGAAGGAGAAAAATCACCACAGAAAAGAGTAAAAGAGGGGCAAGCAGTGTTGAGGGGTGGAGGAGGGATCTGGCACCACCAGGTGTACCCCTCTAAAGCCGGCACTGCTTGGTCAGACACCCCCAGGCTCGACAGAGCTGGACAAACCAGAAATGGAGCACAACCACAGCAGAGACCAGGAGGATGACAGAGACTGTCTATTGCCTGCTGGAGGTAGAGATATACTGACTGATCAGGAGGAGTACCGCCCTATAAGACAGTTCAGATCTCTGTATCTCCACCTGCTGGTAGATGGGCACAACCCACACGTCTCTAGATTCATCTGATGCAGATGCTAAGGAATGTAGAATTGCTCTGTAGGTCCTGAGTGACCTTTGTAGTGTTTTGTATTACTTCACAGTATGGCTGGTACTGGATTTTAGATTTAGATCACACCTTTCTCAATAGTAGCTCAAGGCAAGTTACGTTCAGGTAGAGTATTTTCCTTATAATTTAAGTTTTCAACCTGTTCAACCTGAGACAGTGGAGGGTTAAGTGACTTATCCAAGATATCAAGAAGTGGCAGTAGGATTTGAATCCTGGCTTCCCTAGTTCTCAGCCTGCTACGCTAACCATTCGGAGGCTTGTACTGAGTCAGTAGAAATTTTGTGAAGAGTTAAGATTTCAAAATTTTGCAAAATGTAAGGTAGTCTGTTATCTCCTTATGTTTGAGGGTAGGGTGTTCCAGGATTGGGTTGCGAGGTAGGAGAACCTTGTGTTGTACAGAGATTTATATACTACCCCTTTACAGTTAGGGAAGTGGAGTAGAAGGTAGTTTTGAGAGTTTGTCAGGGCATTTCTGAGCGGAGGTTGATTAATGAGGTCATGTAGGTGGGGGATAGTCCCTGGAGGATTATGAAGATAAGCGTGAGGATCATGAAGCTTATTCTGGCTTTTATGGGTAGTCAATGAAGTGTTTGTAGTAGGGAGAGGCTTTTTCATAGCGGGGCGACCTGAAGATCATGCGGGCCGCTGTGTTTTGGATGGTTGTAATTTTTTCAGGCTCAGGTCTTTGCAATCTGTGTATAAACCGTTGCAATAGTTCAGAGGGATAACATCAGAGTTTGGAGTAGGAGATGAAAAGTTGAGATAGGGAAGAAGTTTCTGATTCTTCTCAGCTTCCAGAGTGTTTTGAAGACTTTCTTTGCGACTGAGGTTATTTGGTCGTCAAGTGCCAGGTTTTGGTCTAGAATGACTCCCAGGACTTTAAGATTGCTTTCTAGTGAGAAGCTTGTTTGGACAACAGTAAAGTCTGGTAGGGGATGGGGTGAAAGGAACTCGATATAACTAAGAATTTGATTTTCTCTCTGTTTAGCTTTAACCTGAAGGTGGAGGGCCAGGTCTCCATTGTGTCTAGGCCAGTTCAAATCCTGTCTGTGATGACGGTTAGGTCGCCTGAGAAGGGTATGTATGCAGTCACGTTGTCTACGTAGACATGTGATTTCAGTATCAACTCTTCTAGATTGCTGTCAAGTGGTGCTATCATAATATTAAATAGCGTTGGGGAAAGTGGACAGCCTTGTGGTACACCACAGCCAGGTGACCAGGAGGGTGAGATGGCGCCGACTTGACTTGGAATGATCTGGATTTAAGGAAACCGGTGAATCATCTGAGTATCAGGCCTCAGAGGCCAACGTAGTCCAGTAGGAAGAAGAGGAGTACATCATGATCAACTACGTCAAAAGCGCTTGACATATCAAATTGGATTATCAATACTTTCTTTCCTTTGCTTGTCTCGGTTTTGATGTCATCGACCAGTGATGGAAGAACAGATTCCATGCTGTGGTGGTGTCTGTAACCTACTGGGAGGGGTGGAGGATAGAGTGCCAAGACAGATAATCCATTGTTTGGCGACTATCCCTTCCATGACCTTGACTAGGAGTGGGATGGACGCCGCAGGTCCGTAATTCGTTATGTCATTCTTTTTGGCTATGGTGTTATTTAGGATTGGGGTAAGAATTATGTTTCCCTTGGTTTCTGGGAAGTGACCTTCTTGTAGCGAGTAGGAGATGTGTTCAGTTAATAAATCTATAAACCAAGAAGAGGCATCTCTCATTAGTGGGGTGGGGCAGACATCCAATACGCAGTGAGATTTTGCATATTATTTTTTAAGGGAGATTTGAGTTTCGGAAGTTGATGGTATTGTGAAGGCGGTCCAGGTTCAGTCGGCTCATACTGCTTCGCTATGTAGCGTCCTGTGGACTAGGTAGTACTGTAGAGGGAGAGTCTACTGTGTCTGAAATAATGGGCTAGGCCCATGGCATTCGGAAACTTCGTTTGTGGCTGCCACGGTTTGAGTGTCAAGTAGGTTGTTTACTAGTTTGTCGAGTTTCTTGAGGTTGGGGAGGCCAGATCCTATGTGTTGTAAAACTTTGATTTCACTTGTTTGATAGGGAGTTTGTAGGACCTTATTGCTTGTCTCTATGTGTCTTTGATTTCTGTTGTGGCATCGGTAAATAGGAGGTGAAGTCGTCGGTGTTGCATTTAATTGTTATCAGCTGGTGTTTAGGGTTTTGTGTGTGGCTGTGTTGGTGCTTTCGAGGCCTTCCTTTGGTAAACTGGCTTCCAGTGTGTGGTGATAGGGGGTATTCTTCCAGTTAAGCCTGGGTTGCTAGGGTCTGGTCTGATGTTGTTCAGTCAGTACCCTAAGGGTGACAGAACAGGGATGTGGTATTTTGGCTTGAGCAACCATGTTAGCTTGTTAATCAAACAGGTTATTAAGCATTGTGAGCAAAAGATACCTTCATGCAATCATCATGGTTGGTGATCTGGATTGTCGATACATTTTGTAGATTGCTGTTCCCAATCAGCATCTGGTGGTGTGGGTCAGGTGGTAGGTGGATAGGGATGTCTGGGGCTGGTAGCGGTGGCATGTGATATCTTTGGGCCATCAGATCAGAGAACCAGTGCTCTGACGTGCTTGCGATGTGTAACCGAAGGTGTGGATCTGGTGGTGGGTAGATGGGGGAGCCAGGAGGTGGTGGCAATGGTGGTGCGCCAGAAGTCCTCGCTGTTGAGTGGAGGTGAGTAGTGTCTTTCAGTGTGCAATGGTTTCTTCAAGTTGTGTGGGCGGCTTCTCTCTGGTGATCTATCAAGGTCCAGGTAATACTGTGTACAGTGTTTCGTGCAAAGGGGTGTATAGAGGGGCTGCTGTTCTTCTCAGGGAGTCGTGCAGCTATTATTAAAGAACTGTCAGGATCGGGCATGGATCAAAGCGACTCTCCTCACGCTGAGTGGCGCATGGACTCACACAGTGTGAGCTGTGTCTTTTGTGGAAATCCTCCAGCTGTGTGGTGCACCGGGATAAACTGCAGTCACACTGCAGGCTCAGTTTGTGCCGGTTGCACTTTTATCAGGTGGGAGAAGCCTCTTTGCTGGGAATTCCTGGTGGCAGAGAATGCTGAAGAGGCACTCTGTGACTCACTTTGTGGGGTTCCCTATATGGAAAACTTTGAGCAGCACCTGGTGCTGATCACTCTGCACTGCATTTGTAATGGAATTCTCCAGTGGGAGGAAGGCTATGGTCTGCGCCCGACCTTGGGAGTGCTGGGTAAAGCTCGCAGGATTCACTGGTGGGAAAGCGTGTCCGAGTGGCGCTCATTGTTGGGTATGTTGGCCTACAACGGGACAGGGATAGGGCCATGCAGGAAATATCCTCTGTGATGGTCTTGTTCCTCGGATGGACCTGTGGGGATCACCTGGGTGTCGTCTGGTAGGTCCAAGGATCAACGTGGGATTGTGGACATTAAGGACCTCTGCGATTCTCCTGACTCCGTTGAAGAGTGGACCTCGGTTCAGTAGGAGAGTGGACCCTCGAGGCACCTGCTGCTCCCTCTGTAGATTGATGCAGTCTGGACTGGCCACATACAATAAGGTAAGGAAAGGCCAGCACTCTCTAGTGATAGGTTCCTTCGTCAGGGTCCTGTTAGGCAACTCGTGCTTAGGGGGATTCATGTGACGGAAGTATTCCAGCTCTCCATGCTCCCCAGCGAAAATGATACACCGGTGAGATCTGAAACCCATGTGGAGGGACCAATTGCAATTACAGAGAGTGAACATGTGCTGAATCCACAGTTTCTCAGCCTGCAATTGCTCAGGAGCACCTGCATATATTTCCAGAACACTGCAAATACTATTCTGCTTGATATGTTGTATTATTTTGCAATGCGCCATTTTAGATTTTTTTTTTGGTACATAATTCCTTGGCGTATATACAGTATGTTATTGTATGCATAATACCATCAGTAACAGAGGTACTGGGAGAGGCAGCTGGTAAACATTGAAGGGGTCCTTCTCAGCTGTGATGAAAAGTGCCCCTACTGTCCCACTTTTTTTTTTTGTAAGAGTAGTGCTCATATTGGGGGGGGGGGGGGGGGGGGGGAGACAGTGATCCCTCTATGTGGTAAACATCCAGTAACTGAGTAAAAGTCAAAGTACCTATAAACATATAATTAAACTACAAGCAAGTAGGAAAAGCATGCAGAACACAACTCACGGAATTCTTTCCAACCTCCCTGCAAGTAAGTAAGTAAGTGTGTGTAGCTCACATCAGCTCAGTCCTTCAAGGGACCATAACAGGGACTAAAACCAGTAAAGTGGGTTCTGAGATGAAATCCTGATACAGACACTTAAGTGGATCACAACAGGGACTAAAACCAGTAAAGTGGGTTCTGAGATGAAATCCTGATACAGACACTTAAGTGGATCACAAGAACATACAAACTAGGATGAGATGTAAAAAAAGTTTAATTTGCATTTTAAAAATTAAAGTTATTTTGCGAGGGGTCTCACAGTTCAAAAGCAGGCTTGTGGATGCAGACTTTTAGTAAGTATTAAACTAAACAAAGCATATTTTGAACTGAAATTGAGTGTAAAATGTTAGCAGTAGATGTTTTTTATTTAATTTATTTGTAACATTTGTATCCCACATTTTCCCACCAATTTGCAGGCTCAATGTGGCTTACATTTGCTGTAATGGCGGTTGCCATTTCCGGGTAGCAGAATTACAAATGGTTTTGCATTAAGGTGCATACATATATGGTAACATACATGGAACATAGCATATATGGAATAGATCATGGTATAAATATATATCATGTGCATATATACATGGTAAAGAAAATAAATTATGGTCTTGCATGAAGTTTCTGAGAATAAGTTGGATTGTAACATACAGTAGGTCGTCGATTATAGAGAGTTGGATTATATAAATTGGATTGTAATATACTTTAGGTCATCGATTATAGAGAGTCCCCGTTCATCATAAGGTTAAAGTGGTAATGCTTGATCATGAATATCAAAGAGGTGATGAGTCATGAGGTAAAAGATCGGTTATGTATAGATCGTGTGTAGCGTTGTTATTTAGTATTTAAGATGGATGTTTGTGGTATGCCTTCTTGAAAAGATCTGCTTTCAGTAGCCTTCTGAAGATGGTTAGGTCTTGCATTGTTTTTATGGCCTTCGGTAGTGCGTTCCATAGCTGCGTATAGATATACGAGAAACTGGTCGCGTATGTGGATTTATATTTAGTCCTTTACAGCTAGGATAGTGGAGATTAAGGAACGTGCGTGATGATCTTTTCGCATTCCTAATAATTCCTAATTCCTAAAAGAATACGTATATAAAAATGAAAAAGCATTGTTATTGACAGTAAACAAAATGTGTACCTGTTCACGTATGTCTCCAGTTGATTTCAGACTTGTAACATTAATTCTGATGCTCTCCTGGAAAACAATAATATATATTGAAGAAAGCTTGTTTACATCTCATAAAAACAGATGTTCCAGTGGAAACAACAAGAGAATCTTGGAAACAGTTCATCAAAAAGTATTTCAGCAGGAATGGACCATCCAGGGTTTCAATCTACAGTATTCTGCTGTTATAACACAAATAATGGAAATAACATGCTACCCTACACAGAGCTAAAGGAGCCTACTTTCAGAAATGCACATCTACAGATATGCATGGATATAAAAAAAATGCATGCCTTTCAATTCATCATCCTCCCTTCCCCGACAATCTTTCAAGTATCAAGTGGATAGGACACACACCACAAAAAGAAAAGTTGCTTATCTATAACCAATATTACAGGTAAAAATTCTGTTAACAAGCAGGATTGCATCATCACAAATTACCAAGCTCTCCTGAAAATGTTTGTCTGCTTCAGATACTTGGGCGCCAGGCATGGCCTTGACCATTGTGTTTTATGCTCTGCTCTGACCCTTAGCTTCCAGTGGGATTGTCTCCAACTATTGAGATATAGAGGCAAACACAGGGACCTCCTCAATGATGAGAAGCAACTGGAGAGAAGGTCTGCAAAGGCATCAGCTGACTCTGACCTTCTGCTCACTTCCCTCTTCCTTGGAAGACCTATCTGTGCAGTGGCCCTGAGCAAAGTTTGGAGCCATTCCTGTACTGCTCTAGCTCCCAAGGTGCCGCCCTGCAGATCTCCTTAGGAAACACCGACCGGGCTTCAGCCCTGGAAATGGCCTGATCGCTAGTGAAGTGGGCCTTCAGCCCCTGAGGCATCAGATGATTCTTGCAGAAGGAGGCAGATGCAATAGCCACCATAAACCATCTCAAAAGGAAGGCCTCAGTGGCTGTCTGTCCCTTTCATGGGTCCTGGAAAGCACCAAGGGGTGATCAGAGAGATGAAACTCATTTGTCCCCTACAGATACCAGAGAAGTGCCCTCTGGACATCCAACTTGTGGAGCCTCCGGTCCACCGAAGCCGAATCCTTTGCCACAAAAGAAGACAAACAGACCTCCTGCTTCACATGAAATGGAGACACCACCTATGGCAGAAAGGAGGGAACCATACACAAGGACACTAAAGCTGATAGACTCAGGTCCCAACCCAAAAGGGACTGCAGCTTGGAGACTTTGCAAGCAGGAGGAGATAGCTATCAAAGAGTCTTACTGACCTGAACATGTATACCCTGGAGGAAAAGAGAAACTTAGGTGATATGATACAGATGTTCAAACATTTGAAAGGTATTAATTTGCAAACAAACCTTTTCCAGAGACTGGAAGGTGGTAGAACTACAAGACATGAATTGAGGTTGAAGGGGGGCAGACTCAGGAATAACGTGAGGCAGGATTTATTTTTACAGAGATGGTGGTAGATACTTGGTGGTAGAGATGAAAATGGTGATGGAATTCAAAAATGTATGGGATAAACACAAAGGAATCCTGTTTAGAAGGAATGCATCCACAGAAGCTTAGCGGAGATTGGGTAGCAACACTGGTAATTGGGAAGCAAAACAAGTGCTGGGCAGACTTCTACAGTCTGTGCCCTGAAAACGGCAAGGACAAATCAAGGACAGGTATAAAGTACCACATACAATCAGTTTATCTTGTTGGGCAGACTGAATGGACCGTACAGGTCATCTACTATGTTACTATGCTTTGAGAGCAAGATCCTCGCTAGAAGCCAGGCACAGGAGTTCAGAGTCCTGGATAGCCCCTGGAGGACCAGAGAGAGAGGTCCTACCACTGGAAGAAAAGACAAGCAAGGGACTCAGGGGTGCCACTCTTTCAGGAGCACAGCCACTGCTCTATGCAAGGTTAAAGAGGTATCCTTTACCTTTCCCCTGAAACTAGCCAGATTAGCTACCTGGACCCCAGTGAGCCAAAACCTAACCTCCACTCCAGGCCATGCTGCAGAAAATCCAAAATATTAGGGACCTGAGCCCACCACTGGGGGGGGTGGGGGGAGAGAGAGCGAGAGAGATCACCCTTCACACTAGGATTCAAAACTACACCAATCCCACAGAAGTCAGGGACATAGAGAAAGTTGGACTAGCACTCCCTCCCTCCTCTGTGGGCCCACCTCAAAATGGCGGTGCCCTGCCCAGTGAATCCGCAATAAAGACGGACCCAGTGCAGCACTCTCCCTATCAGGGGTCATGGTGGAAAGAGAGATGCTTCACCTCCGGCCACAACTGGAAGAGAGCATTCAGTCCCTCCGAAACAAACTCTTCTTCTGCTGAAGAACCATTGTACTTTGGCATGCAACCTGGTCACTATGAGGTCCAGGAACGGTGAGTGCCCCACTTCTGCATGATAAGCTGGAAGACCTCTGGCAACTCCCATTCCACCAGATTCAAAACACTCCTGCTGAAAAAATGCACCTGAACTTTGAGACGCCTCGTTAAGTGAGCCACTGAGAGATACTGCAAATGCCTCTCTGCCCATAGCAAGAGAAGGCGCACCTCCTCCACCAGGGCCAGACTACGAGTACCTCTCTGGCGTTTGATGTAGACTACCGCTGTCATGTTGTCAGAGAGCACCTGAACCGGCTTGCCCTCCAGGACAGCGGAAGGCTTTCAGAGCCCTCAAAACTGATCTGAGCTCCAACCAATTGACCAGCCACTGTGCATATTGATGCAGGCAATGTGTCCCCCAGTCAGACAGACTGGTGTCCATCAACACTACGACCCATGGAGGGGATGCCAAAAGCACGCTCCGCTGCAAGTTTATGGAGAGGAGCCACCAGTTCATGCTGTGCCTCATCTACGGAGTCCAATGGAGTCGCACATTGTATTCCTGGGACACTGGCGACCACCGTCTCAACAGTGACTGCTGCAATGGACACAAGTACACACTCGCCCAAGGCACAACTTCCATGTGGAAATGCTTGATCCTCAAAAACTGATTCACTTTCTTGAGGTCCTCTACTGGACAATAAGAACTGTCCTTTTTCAGAACCATGAAGCAAATGGAATATCAGCCCAAGCCAATCTCTTTGCGGGTGAACCAGTACCACTCTCCCGAGGTCTAGCAGCCCTCAGAGCATGGACTCCACTGCCACTCTCTTGGAAGTAGTGGTGCACAGGGACTCCAAGAAAAAATCTCTGATGCAAGAGGAGAACTCTAACTTGTAATCTTCTCTGATAATCTCTGATCCATTGGTCCACAGTGATTTTGGTCCACTCCTCGTAAAAGAGAGATAGCTGGCCCCCTGTGCCAAGTTTGGAAGCGTAGACCAGTGCCCCATCATTGGGAAGATCAAGCCACTGAAATGAGGCCAAGGCATGCACCCGACAGTACCATCTTGCCTTCCCTCCTGGATATGAAGTCTTGCCACTTCTGACCAAGAGGGCATCCGTGGCTTGTCTTCTGGCAACCGCTCTGTCTTCGAGTCCCCTAAATCCTTAATAGATCTTCGCCAAACAAAAGCTTGCCCCAAAAGGGCAACTTGGTGACACACTGCATGGAGGCTGTGTCCGCTGCCCACTGACGAAGCCACAACAGATGGCGCCTCACGACTGCGAAGGCCATGTGCTTCGCGGAAGCATGCACAAAATTGGAAGCATGCGGAAAGTTGGAGGACAGAGAGGTTGCTGAACCCGAGGCCACCTCCGCCTCCTGTTGTACCCAACTAAGATGTGCTCTGGCCGCATAAGATCTACAAATGGCAGCTTGTAGAGATAGTGCAGAAACCTCAAACGAGAGCGTCAGCGAAGCCTCCAATTTCTGATCCTTCACATTTTAAGGGCTATTTTCACTTCACCGGGAGGGTGGTCTTATTGGTGACAGCCACCACCAGGGCATCAACCTTGGGAACACAAAACCTCTCCAGGTGGTCAGTCGACACCAGATAAAGTCAGAACACAGCCTTTGCCACCTTGAGCCTGAGATCAGGGGTGGTCCGCTGTACAGTGATAAGTTCCTGAATGGCTTCATGGCCTGGAAAGGCCTTCAACAGTCTCCTAGTACTAGCCATTTTAGGTTTCATCTTGGTGGAGGCCTGTGACTCCAATACTCAGGGTCTCTAGTGCCCTAGTAATTAAGGAAGGCAATTCCTCCCTATGGAAGATCCACACCACCGAGGGATTATCTGATTCCTCATGAGCCACACTGCTGAGGGATCATCTGACTCCTCATGAGCAATCTCGCCCTCCTCCAAATCCCAGCTGAGGGTCCCACAGCTTGTCCATACACATGGCTGATTCAGGTGGAGAGGGGGGGGAAGAGAGGCCCAACGACCCTACCTCAGCCATCTCCCCCATGTGTCTCCTCTTAACAGTGGGGTCCGAGGCTAAAGGCTAAAAAGCCTGTTATGACCCTCCCCCTATGGCCCCCAAATGCTGGGCAGCTGCACAGGGGACCAGGCCTGCTGATGAGTCCTGTTCAGTATGCTGTAATAATAAAATAAACTCTGGAGTGAAAAGCTCCACCGTTTCAGAAGCCACAGACCCATTGCACCCCCCCCCCCCACACACACACCATGCCTGGCATCACAGAAGGCCCCCCATGAGGAATGCTGTGAATCTGAACCCGAGAGGGAGCTCGGAGCCGACTGCAGCTGACTCTGCAGGGCCACAGAAAAATCAAGCAGTACCACATCAGCAGCAACAGCACGCTTGAAAATCAGCAGTACGCGGTTTCCTGTGCTTCAGAGGGAGTCGCACCAACCATCACCAAGATCTCCAAACACACTGCAGAACAGACCGCAGCGGGAGCAGTGTTTCATAGTCTCTGCAGCCATACTGCCAAAAGAATAAAAAAAAAAGAAGCCACGATTCTCGACTTCTGTTAAAGATTTAAAAAGGCCACTCTCCCCAAACACCCGTTGATGTCTTCTGGTCTGGGTCTCCATGTCTACAAGCTGCCCCAGCTTACAAGGCCTAACCAGCTAAGCCACCAAGCCACTAGTGCCCAAAATCTCCCAGCAATGCCCCACTGCATTAAACTTTACTCCCTGAATTTTTTTAAACATCTGTGAGAAAGGTTTATAGCAGAGGCAGGCAAGGGGCACTGGGGAAAAAAAAGGGTACATGTGTCGAGAGGGACCTGGCACTGCCCCTAGAGTTGGCACTGCACAACCAGACATCCCCTATACTCAACTGAGCTAGGAAACCTAGGCCAGGGGCTCCCCTCCAAATGCATCCAGGAGCTGGTGAGAACCCATCCACTACCTGCTGGTGAAAAGAGACGAATTGACTGTCTGGGGAGCTGGCTGTCCTATGGAACTTTGGAAGGCTAAGTGCTTTGAAAATGAGCCCCATAGTAACATAGTAGATGACGGCAGAAAAAGACCTGCACAGTCCATCCAGTCTACCCAACAAGATAAACTCATATGTGGGTCATTCCATGCCAAGTGGTCTAAACCTTCCCACCATCATGTCTCCAATTTTGTTCAAATTTTATCTGTTGCACGAGTCAGGTGTTAAACAAAGTTTCCCAAAATTTGAGGTCTCTAACTGCAATAGTTGCAGATCTAGACCCCCTTTTCTGAAAGGTTGTCAGTCCATGAGCATGTGACATTTACCAAAAATGCCATTTTTGGGGTCTAATAAAATCCAAACACATTTATAAGAATGGCTAAAAAATTCAAATCCTGTACAGTTTTTGATGCTAATTCCAATGAAATACATTTTAACATTATGGATGCAAAATCCAGTCAAACAAGTTGACTCAAAGTGTGCATCAAAATTGGTCGTAACTCATCGGAACATATTTGGACCAATATTCAGACCGCAACAACTTCCATGCAAACAAAGATACGGACTTGAAATTTTGAACAAACATTATGCTTGTGCTGGACATAATACTGCCAGATTTGCAACTAACCAGCATCTATAACCGCCCTGCAGGATCTCTTCAAAGTTGGCACTGTCAGCACAAATGGTAAAATGTACCAAAGTTCAAAGCCAATTATTAAAAACTGCCAGATTTGCAACTAACCAGCATCTATAACCGCCCTGCAGGATCTCTTCAAAGTTGACAATGTCAGCACAAAAGGTAAAATGTATGAACAGTCTGGCGCCAAATAGATGCAGCTTTTTTGCCACTGCTGCTACTCATCTAGAGAAGTGGTAGAAGCAAGGATGGGTGTGGGGGGGGGGGGGGGGGGGGAGTAGACAGAGAAGGCAGATGCTGGATTGGGAGGAGCAGTAGCAGTTCGTGTGGCAGCGGGAGGTCAGGATTTTCCGAAGCACCCCTGAGATTATGCTGCAGCACACCAGGGTGCCGAAGCAGAGTTTGGGAACTGATGAATTAGGTGTTACTATTTTAAAATTTTTAACTGGTGAAAAAATCCCTGCGTATATGCTGAATTTAGTATCACTGTTACAAGGATCTTCTACTAGATATAAGATCCAAAATCTTTTTCAACTGAGTTTCCAACTAAAAATCAGTTAAACACCTTTCATTGTGTATCCAGAATAACTTGTGGAACCAGCTTCCTTCTTCACTAAGATCTCGTGCTCATTATTTTCAGCTCAGAAACTATTTAAAAGCTTTCCTATTTTGTAAAGCTGGTTTATTGACTGTTTAACACACCATATTAGTTTGTTTTAATTATTTGCAGTTCCTGGATAGATTAGTCCGGCTCTTGTTTATTGGAATTCATCCTTGAACTGAATAGGTAAAGGCGGAATACAAGAACTGGAGTAACACAACATAACAGCCAGCTCCCCTCCCCCCCAAAGCTGATGAGCCCCAACCTGCTCATCTTTTCGTCTTAAGGGAGTTCTTCCATCCCTTTATAATTTTGGTTGCACTACAGCATTGCAGTAGCTTTTTCCAAATGGGATAGTGACAAAAATATTTTTTTATCAGCTTTTATTCCTGAAAGTGCAGTGTTAATGACTGCAGAATGGAGCCTACAGTAATGGATTTTTAGGAGAGTGCTATATAGAGGCATATTTTCAAAGCACTTAGGCTTCCAAAGTTCCATAGGTTTCTATGAAACTTTGGAAGGCTAAGTGCTTTGAAAATACGTCTAATAGTGATTGTAACGGGGCGAAAAGAAAGAACATTACGAGCTTGAGATGGACGGATGATTTCAGTACGAGAAGACATAGTTAAAATGTCTGTGACAGTAAAACAGTAAACAAAAATTCAGAAAACAAATTATGCAAGTGTAATAGAAGGCACAGTACATTCACATCCCTTTCTGGACGGATGTTCAGTCAGGAGGATAGCTGGAAAAACAGGCAACCCTTCCTGAATTAGTTCCAATTATTTGACACGAAGCGGTAAAAGCTCCTCTTTTTAGAAGAAAGACTACGAGACAAATATTTGCTTAACCCCCTGATCTCCAATGTCCGCATCCTCCTCTGTCGGTCTAATTCCCATTAGCGTCCACCCCAGCTTTTCCGTACGCTTGTCTAGCCGACCGCTCCATCAACAGACGAGGACAATTCTCCAGGCAGCATTAAAGACAAACCGGCTGGCACAGAGCAGAAGCCTCTAGTGACAGTGCCAGCTCCTAAAGCGAACTCTGAAACACGCAGGCACAAGCAATCAAGCAAACCGTTCCGCAGTACCTGGGGGTGCAGAGCAGCATCTGCCAGCAAAGGGCTGGAGAACAAGAGCCTAGGAAGCAGCCAGAGGAAGAACCAGGACCAGGGAGGCCAAAGCACGGTTTCCATCTTCCATGGGAGTCCCAACAGGGAGGCGGAGACACGAACTATGGAGCTCCACTACCACAACATCCGGGGACACCGACAGGGTAAATGCGCACGTGAGCGCGCGACCTGTTTCCAGAGCGCCCGCCCTACCCGTCTCACACATCCGGGTCACGCGTCACGCCGTGTCTGATAATAATACAGATTGGCTTGGCTACTAAGCATGCGCGTTCTCTCTCTCTCTCTTGGTCTCACACATCCAGTTCACGCGTCACGCCGTGTCTGATAGGAATGCAGATTGGCTACTAAGCATGCGCATGCTCTCTCCTGTACAGTGGCCGCAATAGCGGCCATTTTTGACTGGGGCAGGGAACTCCGCCCAGCACGTTGGGAAATAATTCGTTGACCTCAAGTGGCCAGCCCCAGAAGAAAAACGGAAGTTTGGTTTGAAATTATACATTGTTAGATTCCACAGAACGCTGGCTGTTCTAGCTTGTTTCTTTCTTCTGTGTTTTTTTTTTTTTGGTCGTTTTCGCAAGAACCAATCGGTAGTTCCCATGTTTATGCAGTTTATCGTGTCTAGAGGTTATTTGCCCGCCAGCGCCAGAGAAGGACGAAAACAGGTTGTTTTGACGAAACACCACCAGCACTCCGGCCGTTCGGTGGCGCGCGCCTTTACGAGATTGGGGAGACCTCAGTAGTGGCAGAGTTTTTGCTGCTGCCGCCATGGCCGTGTTGCTGGAGACCACGCTGGGAGATCTTGTCATCGATTTATACACAGAGGAGAGACCGAGAGGTGAGTGTTGGGACACCGACACCCGTGGGATTATTAACTTGTATTTGTTAACTAATCAAAAGGAGGATAGAGCCCTCTGATGACCAGTATAATTATTGTCAACCAAGATTTCTGACCTTTATAAACTGAAATTGTGATCATCTGGATATTCTCGGACCAGCCAGTAAAGGACAGCCACAAGACATTTAGCACTAGTAAGAGATGTTAGCTGTTAAGACGCCACCTTAGCCATAGGAGCCAGCTCTGTGGGTGCAACAGTGAGTGCTGAGCACCCCAGTACAGAGCAAACTCCTTCACTGTGTCCAGGAGAGTAATTTTTGTTGCTGACTTTACTGACCTCACCACCCTTCCCTTTCCCCCTTAACCTAGTTGTCTTCTTCCTATTTCCTATTTTTCTTTGACAATTATGACAGTGTGAATGATTGACTACTCTTTTTCTTTGTCAATTGTAGTTCCTTTCCATGTTTTATTATTTGTGAGAATTGTTCACTGCCTTGGTCTGCCCCATAGTTAAGGAGGTATATAGTACGTTTGCATAAAGAAATAAATGATCGCCAACAGTGTCAAATGCCACTGATACATCAAATTGCAATAATATGATTTGACCCTCTCTACTTAATTCTTTCTTAACATCTTCAAACATGCGTGGGATAAACATCAAGGAATCCTGTTTAGAAGGAATGATTCCGTGGAATCTTAGCAGAGATTGGTTGGCGACATGGGTAATTGGGAAACAAAATGGGAGCTGGGCAGACTTCTACGGTCTATGCCCTGATTGTGACTGAATAGATAGGGATGGGCTGGAGTGTAAATTTTAAGGGGCTTCGATGTTAGCTTCAGAACTTAGTACAAGAACAGTGCTGGGTAGACTTCTATAATCTGTGCCATGAGAAACGCAAGGACAAATTAAACTCGGGTATACATATAAAGTATCACACACCATGTAAATGAGTTTTTTATCTTGTTGGGCAGACTGGATGGACCGTACAGGTCTTTATCTGCCGTCATTTATTATGTTACTATCTGATGTCCATGCAAGCAATAGTGGCTTGGTGTTGTGAAAATTCCTAGAACTATGTTGAGACAGTAACAATATATTCAAATTAATAATAAAATTTGAAAATTGATAGACCACCGAAAACTCAGTGGCTTAGAAAAGTCTAATTCAGATGCTTTCGGGATAGGAGTTAATACAATATCTCCCAACAACTGAAAGAAAAACAGTCACAATTTAAAATCAAATTTACTAAATAAGTTAATCAAATACTCAGGAAGTTCAGAATACACATGCATTACGGGACCTGCAACACTGATTTTAAGGTGTAGAATTATTTTCTTCCATTCATTCACCTCTGGTGCGATAGATTACAGGTATGGTTCATGATAGAAATGGGTCAAATAGCACTGATTCCTCTTCTCAAGGGTTCTAATTTAGATCTAACAGTTTCAGCCTGTTATTGTCCTGAGGTGAGTATACCCATTTTTACTAATTAGCTGCCCCCCTCCCCCGTTTACTAAGCTGCATGGCAATGCCGACACAGCCCATTCAAAATGAATGGACTGTGTTGGCATTAGCGCATGGCAGCCAGTAGAGCAGCTTAGTAAACAGGGGGTTAAGTTAATTGAATCCTACATTTAGTAAACAATTCTTTGAATACCTTGATAGATACTCATGTTTGCTTCCCTCCACATTTGTTTTTAGGTCTTGACATTTTTTTATTAATTTATAATGCAAAATACAAGGAATAATCAAATAGTCATATCAAAGAATATCAATATATAAGTAACAGAGGAGGGAAAGGTAGGGAGGTAAAGGAGGGGAGGTTAGGGGAAAGCAAGTTATAAATATATTCAAAACAGAACCTGCAATTTACACTCAAATATTATGGAGAACGCTTGTTTAAAGAAAGATAAGTTTTTAAAGGCAACCACAGTTTGGGAAAATATAAAGAATTTCTAACTTTGATGGCTAAAGATAATTCAAATTTGTGTATTTGTAAAACAGAATGCCACCAAAAGTGAGAATTAAGAGAGGAATTATTTGCTAAAACCATTTTTAAGCCTATAACGTATCATACAGTTTGGAGGAATATTTGTCTAAAACATTGTCAATAACGGGTGAACCAAATATGATTTTACTGATTGAAAGCACTTCAGATAAATGAAAAATATCAGAAATCACACGCCAAATATTATTCCAAAATTTGAAGGTTTTAAAACAATCAAAAAGAATATGGTTGAAGGTTCCTATAGCTGACTTACAAGACCAACACAAGTTATTATCCAAAAGACCAACAATTTTCATTTTGTGAGGAGTCCATAATGACCTGTGATGAAGAGAAATTGCAAATAATTTGCAGATGCTATAGGTCTACTGATTCTGGTCCAGAACGATCTCCACTGCTGATCTGTCAAGTGGCATTTCAGCTCAGATTCCCATGTAGATCGTAGACTAGCTTTTCCACTGTAGAGTGAAATAATCATGAACTTGTAGAGTTTAGAGGCAACATGACCTTTTGATGTGATTGATTTGTTTTTAGACCAGTTCACAGTACGGGAAGCCTTATTGCTTGTCTTGATATCTTATTTTGCCGCTGCAATATTACTGCAATTTAATATCTCTGCCACTTTTGATGCAGTAGACCATAATCTATTGTTAAAGAAGTTGAGTGAAATGGGCTGTCAGGATCTGTCTTTAGTTGGTTCTGAGATTTCCTACTTAATAGAAGCTACTGTGTCCATAAGAATAATGTACTTTCTCAATTCTGAACTCAGGTTTGCGTGGTGCCACAGGGCTCCCCACTTTCCCCTCTTCTTTTTAACTTGTTTATGTCATCTCTTAGAACCATTAGATGAGGAATGATGAACTACTACTTTCATGTGCGAATGACATCTTTATATTAACGTCAATATGTGCTGATTTTTTGGAAACTGTAAAATGGCTTACTTTTGGTTTAGATTGAATTCAAAATTGGGCCATTGGTAATTTGTTAAAACTAAATATTAATAAAACAAAACTTGTATGATTCCACAATTATAATGTTGTCCCAGACATGATAATGTTACCTTCAGGATTATAAAATTTAGGGTATTAGATATCATTCTTGCCTCATCCTTGACTTTTGAACCACAAGTTAATCATCTGTGGCAAAAACGTTTTTCAAACTTACCCCCCCCCCCCCCTTTTTTTTACAAAGCCGTGCAGCAATGCTGACGGGCTGTGTCGGCCTTACCGTGCTGGCTAAAAAATTTGATAGGGTTACTCCCTGTTTGCAGGCATTATACTGACTTCCCATAAATAAAAGGATACTATTCAAAGCTGCTTGTATGTTATTTCAAGTAATGTATGGGTTCAGTTCTGAAATGCTGCTTAATAGATATATTTTTTAATACTTTATTGTAGCTTCAAATATTAACAATATAAATAACATTAATGAAATATGAATTACATAAATGTCACATTTGTGAGAACAATATCCTATATAATAAAACGCACCTCCAACGTTCTGAAGCCAAGAAAGTGAAGCCTTGAAGCATTCCTGCAACGTTCCGGAACTACGTGTAAGGCTCCATCTCCTCAATTGACAACACGTAGTTCCGAAACGTTGCAGTAATGCTTTAAGGCTTGAAGGCTTCACTTTCTCGGCTTCAGAACATTGGAGGTGCGTTTTATTATGTAAGAAGATGTGCTTGATGCTTTTCTGTAGCACATGGGGGGAATTTAATATATGCTGATTAAAGTGGAGGAGTGGCTGGAGGGGGGGCAGGGGAGAGAGGAGAATCACTGGGTGGCTGAAGGGGTGGCAGGGGACACAGGAGAATCGCTGGGTGGCTGAAGGGGCGCAGGGGACACAGGAGAATCGCTGGGTGGCTGGAGTGGGGGCAGGGGAGAGAGGAGATTCGCTGGGTGGCTGGAGTGGGGGCAGGGGAGAGAGGAGATTCGCTGGGTGGCTGGATGGGGGGCAATTCGCTGGGTGGCTGGAGGGGGGCAGGATTAGATAGGACAATCGCTGGGTGGCTGGAGGGGGCAGGGAACAGAGGAGACTCGCTGGGTGGCTGGAGGGGGAGCAGGGGAGAGAAGAGCATCGGTGGGTGGCTGGAGGGGAGCAAGGGAAAAAGTAGAATCGCTGGGTGGCTGGAGGGGGGCAGGGAACAGAGGAGACTCACTGGGTGGCTGGAGGGGGAGCAGGGGAGAGAAGAGCATCGGTGGGTGGCTGGAGGGGAGCAAGGGAAAAAGTAGAATCGCTGGGTGGCTGGAGGGGGAGCAGGGGAGAGAGGAGAATCGCTGGGTGGCTGGAGGGGGGACAGAGGGGAGACACTCGCACCCAGCAGTCTCACTCTCTCTGTCACACTCACACATTCACGCTCTCTCTCTCACACATTCACGCTCTCTCTCTCTCTCTCACACACACACAGTCAATCTTACACATACTCTCTCAAACATACACACTCCGAGGAAAACCTTGCCAGTGCCCGTTTCATTTGTGTCAGAAACGGGCCTGTTTTATTAGTAACCATATAAAGCACAAGAAACAAGCATGAGTAATAAGAATTAGTCTAAGGTCAAAGGTGTAGCAAGCTCAAAAGTGGATTATTGCTGACCTTGCAAATTATGGGCTAGGTTTACTAAGCGGCAGTATGGGCGCGTTAGCGTTTTTAATGCGCGTAAATGGTGTACGCATGTTAAGCGCTAATGCACCCATAGAAATGTATAAGCACGTTAGCGTTTAACGCGCCTTAAAGTTACAGGTGCGTTAAAAACGCTAAAGTACCATAGTAAACATACTCCTATAAGTTAGAAATATATGTATCTAACATTTTCCATTTTAATAATTTCCTAGAGTTTGGGAATGTATGACATCGAAGGTTGGATTCATAGTTCTTCTATAGAATAACCCATTTCCCCACATTTGGTAAGGGAGAGATGAATTATCCTTCCAATGATTTACGATAATTTTAGTGGCAATAAAATCAGAAAGTCAAATAAAAGTTTGTGAATCATCAGATAATTCAGGCATGATGAAAGGCTTCCAAATGATGATTTAACCCCATCGTTATTACGTTTATTACAAATTGTATATTTATTGTTGCTACGTAAGCCTCATTGAACCTTCCATGTGTGGGAAAGCGCGGGTACAAATGTAATAAATAAATTTGGAGGGTAGTAGATGAAATATTTCTGAAACTTTATCCCATATGTCTGACCAAAAAATGCCGAGCTTGCCACATTCATTAACACATGGGAAAGTGTGCCGCCTGTTTTGGAGCAAGACCAACATAGGTCAGAAGAGGTTTGACTTTCCTGGGTGTCCAGAGTGAACGGTGATAAACAAAGTATAAGGATTGGGTGATTGAAGCAGATATTGAAACTCTAGGACCTAAGGCCCAAAAAGATTGCCATATTTTGTTTGAAAGATGAGCATTCAAGTCTTTTTCCCAAACTTGTTGAGTTCCCAGGCTGAAGTTTTTTTTTATATAGTTGGAAGGTCTTGTAGATGATGGAAGCATGATGAGAACAATGGATAATCTTTCTGATGAAAATATCCAGTGGACATTCAATATTGAAGAATGCATAATTTTGAAGAGTTGTTTCAAAGAATGATTTATTTGTAGAAAGTGGAGGAATTCGGAGTCAGGAAGGTTGAATTTAGGTTGGAGTTAGGTGAAAGTTTTATATGTAACATTTATCAACAATTGATCTAGGTACCAAGTTGTGACATCATCAGCAAGTCCTTTATTAAGCACCTAGGAACTCTCATGTTTTGCCTTTGCAAGAGGTCTCCTAATCTTGTTTTTGTGTTACCTGTTTAGTTCATATCCCTGCTTGGCTTTGTTCCTGAGTCTTGCTCCTGAATGTCTGTTCTGTGTTTCTCTTGAGTATTGTGTTTCAATGATGCTTTGCTTTGTTTCTGTGAGTTTGCTTTTGAACCTTGATCCTGACAAGCCTGGCTCTAGAGCCACACCCTTCCCTTGGTGTCTGTATCAGTTTGACTCTACCCTTGGCTGCTGCTTTTAGTCTAGCCCTGCTTTTGACTCTTGCTATAGTTAAGCTCTGTGTTTAAGCCAATCTCTGTGTTTAGCCAAGCTCTGTTCCTGTTTTCCCTGTTCTGTTTCCTGTGTCTGTAGTTCTTGTTTGTTAATTCTGAGAGTCTGTAGAAGCCAGCATCATCCCTGATTACTTCACTACTATGCAGCTGTGTCTGCTGCCTCCATCTGCCTGGCCTCTCCCTTTCCAGCTGTGGGTGCTGGTAAGCACATTGCTTCTTTGTTAGTCTTTCCTTAGTCTGCTTAATCCTTTGCCTGCTATGTTTGCATCCTGGCTCTTGAGCTCTGTTTCTGCCAAGTTCTGTTCCTGTTGTGTGTTTGAGCCAGGTTCTGCCCATGCTCTGTGTTTGAGCTAGTTCTGTCCCAGCTCCCTGTCAAGCCAAGTCCCTTTCAGTATCCTGTTCCAGCCAAGCCTGTTCCAGAATCCTGAAGCCTGTTCCTGCCTTGTTTATTGTCTTGCTTCTGTTATTCTTGCTGCCTAGCTCCTATCCTGTCTTCCCTGTCTAGTTGTGCTTTGTCTTGTCTCTTTCAGTCTAGTCCTGTCTGGATCCAGTCCTTGCCTTGTCCTGCCCTTTTCTGGACCCAGTTTTAATCTACTTTTGTGTTTTGCCTTGTCTTGCATTTCTGGGTCCCAGTACCAGTTTTAATCTAGTTCTGAGTCTTGCCTTGTCCTGTCTGGGTTCCAGTTATGGCTCCTTTGCCTTCTTTTCCTTGCCTCGTCTGGATCTGGTCCTTGTTTTATCCATTGTGTTTAGTTACCTCTGTCCTGCCTTGTTGAGTCTGTTAGTTTCCATATCATCATGCTGATCAATCCATAGACTGGTGGGTTGTGTCCATCTACCAGCAGGTGGAGATAGAGAGCAATCCTTTTGCCTCCCTATATGTGGTCATGTGCTGCTGGAAACTCCTCAGTATGTTCTCTATCTCAGCAGGTGGTGGTCACACACAGCAGCAGCTCTGGCTAGGTCTCCAAGCCTAATTCTTAGGTTTTGTTGAGAACCTGGGGTTGAGGGCTCTTCTTGAGCAAGTGCAAACCTGGTGGTGCCAGGTCCCTCCTTTTCTCCCCCCTCCCGCTGGCTCCGTTAAACTGGGAGAAAAGCCAGCTGTGCCCGACTCAGTCCCTGGAGTATCTGGGAGTTCGTTTCGACACCCAAGTGGGCAGAGTGTTCCTGCCAGACAATCGGATTGTCAAGCTTCAGGCTCAGGTGGACCAGTTCCTAGTAGCCTCTCAAGGAGGCCATGAATCTATGCCAGTGGGCGGAAGCGAACCTGGAACAGCTGTCGGCGGCCCACATTGGGGGAGTCATGAATGTCAAGGCGGACTTTCTCAGTCGCCATACCTTGGATCCCGGAGAGTGGCAGCTATCTGCTCAGGCGTTCTTGGACATCACGAAGCGCTGGGGCCAGCCGGGCCTAGATCTGATGGCGTCATCGGCCAATTGCCAAGTGCCGCGCTTTTTCAGCAGAGGACGGGACCCTCGATCTCTGGGAGTAGATGCTCTTCCCCAATAGTGGCCGACACAGGAGCTTCTCTATGTGTTCCCGCCCTGGCCCATGTTGGGCAGGGTGCTAGACCGGGTGGCAAAGCATCCGGGCCGGATAATCCTGGTGGGTCCGGACTGGCCCAGACGTCCCTGGTATGCGGACTTGATCAGGCTGTCAGTGGACGGCCCTCTGCGACTGCCAGCAGAGCGGGGCCTGTTGCATCAGGGTCCCATGGTGATGGAGGATCCCTCCCCCTTTGGTCTTGAGCGGCAGCGTCTGAGGAAGAAGGGCTTCTCAGACAAGGTCATCGCCACTATGCTGAGAGCGAGGAAGGGCTCTACTTCTACTGCTTACGCCAGGGTTTGGCGTACCTTTGCATCGTGGTGTGAGGCAGGCTCTCTTTCTCCCTTCACTGCTCCAATTTCTTCAGTATTGGCGTTCCTGCAAGAAGGTCTGGAGAAAGGCCTGTCGCTCAGTTCCCTTAAAGTCCAGGTAGCGGCTCTGGCTTGCTTCAGGGGTCGCCTGAAGGGTGCTTCCCTGGCCTCGCAGGGAGTTAATCCCTGCGCTTTCTCAAGGGAGTTAATCACTTACGCCCTCCTCTGCACTCGGTGGTGCCTGCGTGGAATCTCAATCTAGTGCTAAGAGCCTTGCAGAAGCTGCCTTTTGAACCCTTGTCGAGGGCATCTCTGAAAGACCTGACGTTGAAAACAGTCTTTTTGGTGGCTATCACTTCAGCCAGACGAGTTTCCGAGCTCCAGGTGCTATCATGTCGAGAGCCCTTCCTGCAGTTCACTGAGGCAGGAGTGTCTATTCGCACAGTGCCTTCCTTCCTTCCCAAGATTGTTTCTCGTTTCCATGTGAATCAGCAGCTCTGTCTACCCTCCTTTCGTAGGGAGGACTACCCAGAGGAGTACTTTGCTTTCAAATATCTAGATGTGAGATGAGTCATCATCAGATACTTGGAAGCGACCAATGATTTCCGGAAGTCGGATCATCTGTGCTGTTCGCAGGTCCTCGTAAGGGTCTGCAGGCATCCAAGCCTACAGTGGCACGATGGGTCAAGGAAACCATTGCAGCGGCTTATGTGGCCGCGGGGAAGGTGCCGTCTATCCAGCTGAAGGCTCACTCCACTAGAGCACAGGCGGCCTCGATGGTAGAGGCTGGGTCCGTCTCCTTGGAAGAGATTTGTAAGGCGGCAACTTGGGCATCGGCTCATACCTTCTCCAGTCATTACCGCTTGACTGTGGCTGCTCGGGCGGAAGCCCGGTTTGGAGCTTCAGTGTTGCGGTCAGGGATTTCTATGTCCCGCCCTGGGTGAGTACTGCTTCGGTACATCCCACCAGTCTATGGATTGATCAGCATGATGATATGGAAGGTAAAATTATGTATCATACCTGATAATTTTCTTTCCATTAATCATAGCTGATCAATCCATAGCCCCTCCCAGATATCTGTACTGTTTTTATTCTGGTTGCATTTCAGGTTCAAGTTTAGTCTTCAGTTCCTGTTCAGGAGGTTTTCGTGTTCAAATTTTTTCGATTGAATTCTTCTGGAGTTGAGACGATTTTGTGTTACAGTGAGCTGCTGCATTCCTCTCCCCTCCGTTTTACGGGGCTGGTTTGAGACCTAAATTCTGCCGGCGCTCCCTCCCGCTTCGTGCGGCAGTAGGGCAGCCTTATATCCCTCCCGCTTCGGCGGTGCTAGGGTCAGCCAGCTCCTCCCGCGGTTGCGGTCGCAGGATAAGCCAGATCCCCCCCGCATCAGCGGGTGTGGTGTCCCTCCCCCGCTCCGCGGGGATGAACTGGACGGATTCCCCTCCCCCACTTGTGTGGGGATGAGCTGGGTTGATTCCCCTTCCCCGTTTCGGCGGTGGTGAGCTGGGCAGAGTGTCCCTTTGTGGGTCTAATTCTCTTAAGTGCTGAGTCCTGCGGATGGAGCTTTGATATCGACATACTGAGGAGTTTCCGGCAGCACATGACCACACATAGGGAGGCAAAAGGATTGCTCTCTATCTCCACCTGCTGGTAGATGGACACAACCCACCAGTCTATGGATTGATCAGCTATGATTAATGGAAAGAAAATGACCAGGTATGATACATAATTTTACGTTATCTTAGTCCAGTCTGTTCTGATTCCTGCCTGTGCCAGCCCAGGTTATTTGTCTGCAAAGCTCCAGCTTTGGTTCAAGGGCCCACCATTCCTGATAGTTGTGACAGACGACCCTAGTTTATTGATGGGAATTTGAAGTAAATATTTCTCAACATATAGACGTATATATGGTAATCTTAAGATGACCAGCTTTTGGTGTAGCAGACCTCCTTGAGTTGTTAAGGCCTGCACCCCGAATCCAGTGTGCCAGATCCAAATTAGTATTACAGGTGCCTCTAACTTTAACATTTCAGGCAGCCATTGTGAAAAAATAATGCCACTAGGTCAGCATCTTCATTCCGGGAGGCCCACGGTGCAAGTGTTATGCCTATGTCAGTTCTCCAGGTCATCAGTCTGTTCCTGTAAGGTGTTTTGCCTCTCTTCCAATATTCAAGTGTATTTTTTTTACCCAATCAGTATTTTCAGTGCCTGCAGTGAGCACTTTTGCCAGCATTTCTAACATATCCCTTTCCTGTGCACAATTAGTGGACCTGAGTATTCAAAGTCCTTGGGGCTGTATGATGCTGGCTATTTTGAGGAGCTCACCATCCTCTGTCATCTTTCTGTATTCCTGAATGTATGTGTTCCCCACTATTTAGCTCAGCCAAATTTATAAGTAACTAGCCGTTAAGCCCGTTAAAACGGGCGCGTATTGGAATGTTTTTTTTTTTTCCCAAGGCCCCCCTCCCGTTGCAGCTGCAAGGCCCCCTGCCATCCTCCTTCCCTGCCAGCCCCAGGCCCTCCCCCCCAGCTCCCAAGGCCCCCTTCCCTCCCTCCCAGTTCCAAGGCCCCCTACTCTCCCTCACAACTGTAAGGGGCCCCATTCCCTCACAACTGTAAGGGCCCCCCCTGCCCCCCCTCCCAGTTCCAAGGCTCCCTGCCCCCCCCCCCCCCCCCCCCCCCGTGCCTTCTTCCCAGCCAGCTGGAAGGCCCCCTTCAGTCCAGCCCTCCCAGCTCCAAGGCCCCCCTCCTTCTGAGACCTCCCATGTCCCCTCTCCCCCCCCCCCCCCAAGGTAGCCGCTACCGCCCCCCCTTCACCCGGCCCGGGCCCTCTCTTCGTTATTCAACTTACAGCAGCGCCAAAACAGCAGCAAGCAGCAGCTCCCGTTGGCCTTCCTTCACTGCCTGTGCCTCGCCCTCGTGTGACGTCACGTCGGCGAGGGCAGGGCACAGGCAGGGAAGGAAGGCCAACGGGAGCTGCTGCTTGCTGCTGTTTTGGCGCTGCTGTAAGTTGAATAATGAAGAGAGGGCCGGGCCGGGTGAAGAGGGGGTGGTGGCCACTCCGGGGGGGGGGGGGGCGGGAGCGGCTACCTTGGGGGGGGGGGGAGCGGTAGCGACGTCAGCGGTTCCCTCCCTCCCCTTCCGCGCATTTTCCCTCTCTGTCCCGCCCCCCTCCCCCCGTCATCACGTCTTGACGCGGGGGCGGGACAGAGAGGGAAGTCTCTACTGCGCATTTGCAGGTGAGTCGGTCACTTGCCATTTATAGGTTTGATGGGGAAATGTAAAGGAAAAAAAATCTTTTTCTTTTTCAGCCTGTTTGAATTTCCTGAAGCTCTGCAAAATCAAGTACTATAATTACTGTCTCATTCATAATGTTCAGGTAAGTGCTTCTTCATTATTTTTTTCGCTTACATCTTCTGCTGATTCTATATATTCTAGTAAGCTTTCGATCAAGGATCAGTTAGTGCCTGTAGAACAGCCAGTTTCTAAATGTTCATAATAACCCAATTTATGCAGTGTATGTACGTTGTAAAAAAGAGCTTCTGTTTCTTTTCTGATGTGTTACTATGATGTCTGAATTCCAAGAGATCTCATTTTAGCTCAGCTAGGGGCCCTTTTACTAAGGCGCGTCCAACGCGCGTCAATTTGGAACTACTGCCCGGCTAACCTGTGCCCTGGGCTGTAATTCCATTTTTTATGTACAGCAGAAAATATTTTCTACTGCATGGTGCTAACTGGGCGGTGATCGGCAGTGTATGCAAGCTGACGATTACCACTCAGTTAACGTGTGAGACTTTACCGCTAAGTCAATAGGTGGCAGTAAGGTCTTAGGCCCAAAATGGACGCACAACAATTTTTATTTTGCCTCACATCCATTTTCTGGCAAAAGAAAAAGGCCTTAGACCTTTTTTGCAGGTGCGCTGAAACATGGACCTGCGCACGTCCAATACACGTACCTACAACACCACAGGACATTTTTCAGTGCACCTAAGTAAAAGGACCTCATACTTTCCTGCATTCTGCTGCTCTGATCACTTTATAAATCTTTTTTCATTGTCATCAAGCAGATAAAGCCATTACGTATGGGTTGTGTCCATCAACCAGCAGGGAGAGAGAGAGAGCACTCAACTTTTCACAGTGCCTCATGGCCAGCCAGCTCCACTGCCTCTTCAGTATTCTCTATCTCCCCAAGCAGGGTGGCTGCAACTTCTTCGAGCGCCATCAAAAATCTGCCTGGGGGTGGCTCCTGGCTTGCCAGTTGTTAGCTGGGGTGTTAGAGGCTATAGCAGCTTCACTTTGAAGGCACTTAGGTTAGCCCTTTCCCTGCCTTACCCATGCCCCCGTGGATGTGGACATATTAGCTTGCTTTTCCCTGTCCTTTCCCACTCAGTGGATGCAGGCACATTGGTTCGCCTTTCCCTGCCTTTCCCACTCATCTGAGCCTCCGGAGTTCTTATTACCTAAGCTTTCCTCACAGCGTTAAAAAAAAAAAAAAATGGAACAGAGGTTTTCCTTTGATTCTTCTATGGGACTGGAGCTGTGATACTCGGTCCGGTGAGGTAAGAGTGTTTTCTAACTCCTCCGGGGTGGGCCCGCGATCGGGGCATTTTTGGCGCGAAACCGCCATTTTGAATTTTACCGCCGTTTTCGGCGATGGCTGCAGAGAATGTAAAGCGCTGTTCCCGGTGTGGCAAGCGCAAATCAGCAGTGGGGCTCTGTAAATCGTGCTGTACAGGTGTAAGAGCCGGCCCGAGCATGGCGAGCGATGATTCTTCCCGCTCAGAGCTGGCAGTGGACGCCATTTTGAATTCTCCGCATGGCGCAGCCTCCGTAGAGACGGAGAGCCCTGAGCCGGGGGGGGGGGGGGGGAGGACCTCGAATTGAGGCTATTCAGGGAGCAGCTAGCCCCGGACAGGATCTGGGTGCCCAGAGCGAGTTTTTCTCCCCTGACTTTGTTTTATTATTGCATAAAGCATACATGCTGAAAAGAGCTCTCCCTCAAGGGTCGCCTGAGGCCCCTTCTATTGTCCCCCTCCCCCCGGTGGATTCTGGCCTGGTACTGCCCGCTGAGGCTATTTTCAGATGCCCTAGAGGTCCTTTCTATTGAAGAGCCTGACAGTGGCACGGCCTCCTCTGTGAATCCTAGGATGGCTAGTACCAAAAAGCTTGCTCAAGCCTTTCCTTTGCATGACTCCATCCAAGAGCTTATTTCTGCTCAGTGGGCTGACCCCGAGGGACCTTTGAAAGTTTCCAGGGCTATGGAGCAATTATACCCTCTGCGTGAGGAGCATTTGTCTCGCTTTGCAATGCCTAAAGTAGATGCCCTAGTCACTGCGGTGACAAAGAGAACTACCCTCCCTGTGGAAGGAGGAGTTGCCCTGAAGGATATACAAGACCGTAGGCTGGAAGCAGCACTTAAACGGTCCTTTGAAATTGCAGGTCTTACTGTTTGGGCGTCTGCATGCAGTTGTTATGCTGCTAGAGCCTGCCTGGCGTGGTTGCAACAGGCAGTGGAACAGCCCGGAGATGGAGCGGAGCCCTTCTCGGATGTGGCTCCGCGGCTGGAGTCGGCCTTGTCCTTTTTGGCTGATGCCCTTTATGATATTGTCAGAGCTTTGTCTAAACAAATGGCAGTAGCAGTGGCGGTTCGTCGTCTTATTTGGCTACGACATTGGGCAGCGGACATGGCCTCTAAGCAAAGGTTGGTGAAGTTGCCCTTTCAAGGCCTTCTCCTATTTGGTGAGGAGTTGGAAAGAAAATTGTTAAAGGCCTGGGAGATCCTAAACCCCAGCGCTTGCCCGAAGATATGCCGAGGCTTTCCTCCAAGAGCCAGGCGGTCCACTCCTCTTATAGACCTCGCTTCCGTGAAGCTAGAAGGTACCGCCCGGGGCGTTCTGCTGGGTTCACTTCTCATGCCCGTTTTTCAGCAGAGGAACTCCTTTTGCTCGGACAAGCGTTCCGCAGCCACCGGCTCTAGGCCTGGAGTTCAGGGGCAACCCTCTCAATGTTGGTGCGCCGGCCCCCTCCTCGCTTCCTGTCATCGGAGGATGTCTTTCCCTCTTTGCCGAGGAGTGGGCCAATATTTCCTCAGATCAGTGGGTTCTGGACCTGATCAGAGATGGCTACAGAATAGAATTCAGCGCCCCAATAAGAGACGTGTTTGTGGAGTCCCGATGCGGTTCTGCCGCCAAACGGGCGGCGGTAGAGGAGACTTTGCAAGGTCTGATTCGGTTAGGGGCCGTGTCCCCGGTACCTCCCGCCGAACACGGCTACGGCTGATACTCCATCTACTTTGTGGTGCAGCGAAAAGGTGGGTCTTTTCGCCCTATTCTGGACTTAAAAGAATTAAACAAGTCCCTGAGAGTGCGGCATTTCCACATGGAAACCCTGCGCTCCGTCATTGCTGCGGTACAGCCAGGAGAGTTTCTCACGTCTCTAGACCTGAAAGAAGCTTACTTGCACATACCAATTTGGCCCCCGCACCAGAAGTTTCTGAGGTTTGCGGCATTGGGAAAACATTTCCAGTTCCGGGCCTTGCCTTTTGGCCTCGCCACAGCTCCCCGAACCTTTTCGAAGGTAATGGTGGTAGTAGCTGCTTTGCTCAGGCGAGAAGGTATTAGGGTTCACCCGTACCTAGACAACTGGCTCATCAGAGCAGACTCTGTAACAGAGAGCTATCAAGCTACAGCCAGAGTGGTCTCAGTTCTTCAATCTCTAGGCTGGGTGGTCAATATGGCCAAAAGTCACCTGACCCCTCGCAATCTCTAGAATATTTGGGGGCCAGGTTCGACACAGACTCGGGCTATGTATACCTACCCGAGCTAAGGCGGTGCAAGCTTCAGAATCAGGTCCGTCTGCTCCTGAGGATGCCCCGCCCGCGAGCTTGGGACATTGTCCAGCTGCTGGGATCGATGACAGCCACATTGGAAGTGGTGCCCTGGGCGAGATTGCACCTGAGACCTCTACAGTATTCCCTACTTCAAAGATGGTCTCCAGTTTCTCAGGATTATCAATGCAGACTTTCTTGGCTCCCTGCGGCCTGACTCAGCATGGAGTGGTGGCTCTCAGACAGCATGCTGCGGGGAGGAATGCCACTGGCACTCCCCGATTGGTGTCTAGTAGTGACAGATGCCAGCCTGAAGGGCTGAAGGAGTCGGAGTGGTCCATCAACCGCCTGGAGTTGAAAGCAGTGTTTCAGGCGCTTCTGGCCTTTCAAGTGACCCTGGAAGGATTGGCTGTCAGAGTGATGTTGGACAACATGACAGCAGTGGCCTACATAAATCGACAAGGCGGCACTCAGTGCAGAGCACTGGCCACGCAGGCCGAACAGATTTGCCACTGGGCCAAGCTGCATCTTCAGTTTCTGTCGGCAGCTCACATTGCAGGTCAGAGCAACGTGCAAGCCGATTATCTAAGCAGGCATCAGATCGATCCAGCAGAATGGGAACTAGCAGACGAAGTATTCCTGCAGATATGTGCCAAATGGGGCAAGCCCGAAATGGATCTTATGGCGACAAGTTCAAATGCCAAAGTCCCGTGCTTCTTCAGCAGACGGAGAGATCCTCGCGCGGCAGGGTTGGATGCCTTGACTCAGCCCTGGCCTCCGGGCCTACTATATGTGTTCCCTCCGTGGCCCTTGATAGGGCGCGTGCTCCTGCGGATTCGGCTGCACCCAGGAGAAGTGGTCCTCGTCGCCCCGGATTGGCCCAGGAGGCCTTGGTATGCGGACCTCCAACAGATGCTAGTGGAGGCTCCCCTTCCTTTACCTCTGGTACCGAACCTGTTGTCACAGGGCCCGGTAGCCATGGAGGACGCCTGCCGCTTTGGTCTTATGGCATGGCGATTGAGAGGGCGCAATTGAGGGACAAAGGCGCATTCTACTAGAGCGATTTCTTCCTCTTGGGCTGAAACTGGAGCACTCTCTCGTCAAGAGATATGCAGTGCAGCTACATGGGCTTCTAAGCTCTCTTTTGCCCGACATTACAGGCTGGATGTGGCTGCTAGGAGGGATGCGCGTTTTGGAGCACAAGTGCTAGCGCGTGGTGTGACCTGTTCCCACCCTATATAGGGATTGCTTTGTTACATCCCATTCGTAATGGCTTCATCTGCTTGATGACAAGGAAGGGAAAATTAGGTTCTTACCTTGGTAATTTTCTTTTCTTTAGTCATAGCAGATGAAGCCATGAGCCCTCCCTGTATGATTGTATGCTGTGAATCTGTTTCAGGTTCTGTTCTTGTTTCCTGAAGTGCCTTCCTTGGGAGAAAGTTGGAAAACAGTCTTCAGGATTCATGTTCACTTATAGGAGGATGAGTCTATTCCCTCCAGTTTATGTTTTGGAGGATGAGTTTATTCCCTGCAGGAGGTTGCGTGTATCCCCTCCAGTTATACAATAAGGAGGACGAGTTTATTCCCTCCAGGAGGATGTGTTCATTCCCTTGTTAAGGGGCCATCGTTCGCTGTGAGGAAAGTTCATGTTATTCCCATTGCGGTTTGCCATACTGCTTTGGAAGCTTCAAATACTGAAGAGGCAGTGGAGCTGGCTGGCCATGAGGCACTGTGAAAAGTTGAGTGATCTCTATCTCCCCCTGCTGGTTGATGGACACAATAGAGAATCCACAAAGCGTGGAGAACTCAAAGAAGACCCACGGATACTTTGTAAAACAAACAAAAAAGTGGGCACAAAACCAGGAGTCCCAGAGACTGTGATCCAGTCTCTGGGACTCCTGGTTTTGTGCCCACTTTTTTTGTTTGGTTGATGGACACAACCCATACGTAATGGCTTCATCTGCTATGACTAAAGGAAAGAAAATTACCAAGGTAAGAACCTAATTTTCCCATATGGTTAGCACAAGCAGAACTTACTGTTTGACCATGCCAACCAACTGAATTGCGAATGCCCATTCTTCCATATTTTTATTTGAGATAGAAACACCATACAATGAGACACTCCTCTTAACTTTTAAAAACTTGGTTGGAGAAATTAACTTACGTCTAGAAGACACTAATAATCAGAATACAAAAGTTCCTTGATTTTCTTGGTATTTGGCGATTCTCAGTTTTTAATAGTTTGTCCTCTTATACCAAAGGTCATGAATTAGATATATTAGCAACTAAATTTAGCGAGCCCACAAACGTTCTTATATCAGAACCTCAGTGGTCTCCTATTCCATGGTTAGATCATTAGTAGGTTAATATTCAAACTTAATTGGAAAGAAGCTATAAGTTGTCCCAATATAGCCAATAAACTTTATTACCTTTATTACTAGAAGTAAAATTGATCCAGAAAGTTTCTGGTCTAAAGATCAAATAACTAACTTGCTCATTCATCTCAGCTCCTTCCACAGACTTTATACAACAATGGAACGATACATGTAGAGTACTAGATGAGTTGGCTTTTCTAAAAGTAAAATCTAGACCCAATAAGAAATTTATATCCCTGAATTTATCTCTCTTTTAGAAATGAAGTGTAAGTGCAGACGGCAAAAAAGAGTCTGGACTAAAGGTAGAACCATTGACCAACAGATTCTTTGGGAAAAAGCTCTTAAAAGAATATAAGCACTTAAAGTTTATAGGTGAAATAAACGTTAACCCTAGGAAATTATATTCTTTGGTTAACAATTTATTTAACACTCAATCTATTTCTAACATTAATGAATCCCTGCCTTCAGTAGATCAATTGACAAACTATTTTGAACAGAAAATAATTAAAATTAGATAGGAATTATATAGCTCCCCCTCTTCCGTTGAGCATTTCCTGAATCAACATGATCAGTCATCTTCTTGCTTGCAAGCTGACAGAATTTGGTCTGCATTTCATTCTTTCAGTGTATCAAGTAAGACAGTTATTATGCAAATATGCCAAATCACAATGTCTGCTTGACATTTGTCCCAATAGTTAATGGGCTTCATTATGTAAAGCCTTAAAGACTAATAGTAAAATTTTAAACTTAATGCGCCAAACAATAGGAAGCCAATAGAGCTTAATAAGTTGTGGAGTAATATGATCCCGTCTACTCAAACTTCCAGTTACCTGGTCTGCAAAAGTTTGGGCCACCTGTTATACCCTCAAAGATGTTTGAGGAAAACTGCAAAAGAGGGCATTACAGTAGTCCAAATGAGGCATGTCACAACTCTGCATCACAGAACAAACATTTTCTGCAGAGATTAAACTTTTTAAGTGTTATTACTAATTGTATTTTAAAGAATACAGTCTTGATGGCAGCAGCAATTTGTTGCATAAATGACAGTGAAAAGTCCAAAATGACCCCTAAGCTTCTCACTAAATTCAAGATAGGAAGAGAGGCATTTTCAAACTGAAAATGTGATAGTGGACATTTTTCTCCTAAATGAGACAACCACAGAATTTAGGTTTTCTCTATGATCAGGGAGCCACCATTGGCATTCATCCAAGATTGTATTGTTCTAAGATAAAGTTCAATCAGTTTAACTCCTCTTTCAACCTTTGATAGTAAAGACATGTAAAGCTTAAGATTGTCCACAATAAACGATAGCTAATACCTAAGGGAGTCTTTTACTAAAGATTAACTTGAATTATCTGCAGGAGGGCCCCTAGAAATAAAATGGTCCCTCCTGCAGATAATTTGAGCTAATCTTTAGTAAAAGACCCCTTAAAATTATCTAATAATATGCAAACTGGAAACAAACAAACAAAAGAGCAGATAGGGAAGAGCCCTGTGGTATGCCTGACTTCACTGTAATCCAATCTGATTTAGAAGAATTTTGATTCACTTGAAAATGACTATCGATAAAAAAAAGATTTAAACCACAACAGAACTTTACCAGAAATTGAAAATGATTTTAACCACTCAGTTAATAGAGCATGATTCGCAGTATCGAATGCAGCCGCTACATCTGATATTAAAAAAAAAATGTTCACCTCTATCAAAATCCAATTAATAAAATGTCAGTAGTATGTTTGGATCTGAAACCAAATTGAAAAGTGTCCAGTAGATGATGTTGTTCCACAAAATATGACAATTGATATAAAACCAATTTCTCCATAACCTTAGCAAAAAAAATTACATTAAAAATAAGAGGAAAATGTTCACCTTTATTTGAATCCAAAGAAGGCTTTTTTTAACAACGTCACACTGCTGCCTGCTTTTATAAAGCGGGTACTTCTCCTTCTGAAAATGCTTTGTTAATGATAATCGCCATAAAAGGAGCTAAATCTGATTAAAGGCTTTCAAGACTGAAATAGAGCAAGAGTTCAGCGGACCATTAGAGTTATTTAATGCCAGAATAGCTTATTTAACCTACTGTGATTCGACATGTGTAAAATCTGTCCATATTTCTGTAGTGTCAGCAGAATCCAAATGGATACGTATCTTACACGAATTAGCAACCTTTTCTGCTTTTTCATGGAAATAAAATAGCAAGTTCTCCAAGGGCTAGCAGGCTGGATTATTCTCACTACTGGGTCGTCATCTGCGACGGCCCAGGAGACCGGGAAAAGTTTTTGAGTAGATGGAGTAAGTGGTTCATGAAGCTTAGGAGGAACCAGGGATTCCACAATAGCATGGAGACTTCATATGCTGAATTCAAAAAAAGGCCTAAAGCATTCAATTTTGCTAATGCCTTTGTAGATGCTCTGGACACATCGAGCTAATTTGCTTCCTATTCTTTCCCAGTTTTATTAATCTGCTGCAGCATATTTTTTTTAACCAGTTTTATTTGTTTATTTTGTCCGTTTACTGGTTGGTATTTATCCCTTAGTCTATCTTTCTGTTTTTATCCCTTGCAAATTTTTAAACTGCTTCTTTATTGTTTGTACATTATATCAACCATTTTGTTATTAGTTTTATGAAAGGTGACATAGCAAAATGCTGAATTAACTAAACTAAACTGTGTTTTTGGTGGTTACAGCGGGACTTTATCATACAAACTGGTGACCCGCTGGGGACTGGTCGAGGAGGAGAATCTGTCTTCTGGTGAGTGCGTTATGTTTACATATAGAAAAAATAAAATTGCTCTGATTTGCCAACTGCTCGTCAGCAATCATGTTGAATTGCTGTGTCTGCAGAGTTCTGAAACTCTTTCTGCATCATTGTCTACCATCTTATGGGATAAGAATTATTTCATCTTTACTGTGGTGATAAACTGCCTCCTCGTGTAATATATAACACTAGTACTCATCATTTTTACAGAAAATCTTATTCTTTGCCTTGAAATATTGGTGCATGAAACATTTCAGAAGCCATGTAGATTTGCAATGTATTATCCAACTTACTACTACTACTACTAATCATTTCTATAGCACTACTAGATGTACACAGTGCTGTACACCTTTTATGTCGGTACTTTCTCTGTCCCTAGAGGGCTCACAATCTAAGTTTTTGTACCTGGGGCAGTGGAGGGTTGTGAATTACCCAAGGTCACAAAGAGCTGCAGTGAGAATTAAACCCAGGTTGCCAGGATCAAAGCCCACTGCACTAACCATTAGGCCACTCCCACTTCTTGTGAACATGTGTTCAATGTAACATTTATTCCTTTGGTTAGAGTAGGTTGGTTGTGTTTCTTACGTATTCTTGGTCTTCTATTTGTTAATAACCTAGAGATTTTTGATTTTCTGCCAACCTTTAAGCCCTGTGTCATGACTATTGTAGTCTCTTCTTTTGAAGTTATGTCTTGTTTCACTGAATTTGTTTCCACGGGATTTGTAGAGTGTATGTAGTTCATTTTTTAGACCTATGTAATTTAGACTACTGTAATGCTACCTGAATACTGCAACAAGTGCTGTGCAATTTGTGCAATGTTCTGTTGCTAAATGCCGACCAGATGTCAGTGTTAACGATTCCATCTTTCTTAGGTTGAAGGCCCTACAGTGGCTTCCAATAACACAATATGTTAAGTGTGTAAAAGTCTTATTTTAAGGTTAGGGATTTTGAGAGTCCTAGTTCTTGTTTGAATTTAATTCAACTATATGTATCTGTGTGTGTGTTGCAGTCCGCTAGTAGTTCCTTCCATTGAGAGTGCTTGATGCTTGGTGACTCACAAGTATGCATTTTCAGTAACAGGACCTAAATTTTTTCTGCAAGTTACATTCTGTGAGTAATTATCTAGATTATAGGAATAAGCTGGAAATGTTTCTGTTTGCCAGCCCCTCCCCTCCCCCAACTCCACATGAAACTCCAACCATTCCATCCCTTTGAAATGGAAACTTACTTTTTCTGGACTTCTAACTTTTTAGGAGGAGGAGACCTGCCCATGCTTCTGGGTGGTGCGTCACAATAATAGGTACCTATGAAGAGCCAGACACTCTGGGAAGAGGGTTAGGCTTCTGGTGGAGGGTTTGAGAGGCAGCTCAAGGTGGAGGGAGGGGGTTACTCATTTGATGTTTTACTTTTAAGCTCCAAAACAAAACTGAAAAAATGGAGGTGGGAGGCGGGAATTGGAGATGGTGTGAGGGAGGCCCAGTAGAGGAAATCCTTTCAGTTTCTTTTTGAACTGGCTAGCATAGAGAATTTCCAGAACCAGTTCTAGGTGCAGGCTCTAGTTTCCTGCAACTGCCCAAGGGTAGATTTTGCAGCAAGAGTTAGATATTTCTTCAGAAAGTTTCTGGAATTATGTGGTAATTATATTGCATATTTGAATATATTTCTATATTAATGTAAATTTGCATTTTACTTTTTAAAAATAGTTTTCTGTTTCTTGTATGTTTTATTTGGTTCTTATTTTGAGGGGGAAAGGGATCTTGTCAAAAGGGAGGAGGCGATAGGGAAAGATGGTGGATGGAAAGAGAGACGGGGGTGAAGGATCAAGGATATGGGAATTTCAGAGGTGGAGAAGGAGGAAAGGAAATTGAGGGGATCATGGATTGGGGAGAGAAAAAGAACAGTACACTTATTGTTACTGATTTTTCTCTCTTGAACTTTGTCCCTGCACCCCACTCTGATCCCAGTTTGGTGTTAGGATGACAGCGACTGTGACATTGCAGTCCTTTGGGCTAGTGTATTTCCCTCTTCTACCATCATCCATAGTGTTGCAGTTTGAACACTGCAGCACTGTGTTGCTGCTTGGGTTTAGAGTGCAACACTGCTCCTTAGCAGCAGAGGAGAAGGACCATGCCCAAAGTGAATACTGTGCTGTTACTGTTGTCATTGTTATCTGGAGTCAGCATGAATGGAGAGGGGGAGAATTATGTGAGCTACTGCCTTTTCTGCTTTCACGTAGCCCCATAGTTCTGGCAATTCTTTTGGAAGAACAAGGAGAGGGAAATTGCAGCATAGTCACCAACAATAGCACGGACTATGTTTTGGCTAACAACTTACTCGGTTTTGAGACTTGATGCTGCTGCTTTTTGGCACACCTTATACTTGTATTATATGCCTGTTGGATGTATTGTGCATGTTTCAAACCGACCTCTGATGCAGGCTATTAGCTGAAACAGTTTGTGTCTGGTCCTTTAATATGCTTTGCTAATATTCATTCTTGGAGACCAGCTTCATGGCTTCATTGGTAATTTGTTTGACAGGACTGGCTGGACTTTGCAGTCTTTGCTGTGAATTGCAGGAGACTGGGGCACTGGTTTTAGGATTCTGTGTGCACAATAAAACTTTAACATGCACTCCAGATGCTACATTTTTGACATTACGAGTGCATGGTAAATAGCATTTGAAAGAAAGCATATTGTGCTATTTATCATGCCACAGAGACAATCCCCCTTGTAGTGACATACAACTCAGAGCTAGACAAATTGAGAAGAATCATCAAAGATCTACAGCCACTATTCCAGGAGGATGAACTACTGAAAGAGAGATTCCCATCCCCACCAATGCTGGCCTTCCGACTGCCGCCAACTTAAAACACAAACTAGTGAAAAGCAGGCTCCTGATAGAAACTCAAAAAGAAGAGAGTGGCACACATCCTTGCAATATATCTAGCTGCAAACTATGCCAACACATTTCACAGGATCCCAAAGTCATTCACAAAGGAAAAACATTCAACATAAAGGAATCCTTCACATGCTGATCTTCAAATGTGGTATATATCATTCAGTGTGAAGAAGGGTGTTATATTGGAGAAACAAGCCAGATGCTAAAGATGAGATTTAATCTACATTTCCATATCATCAAGCTGATCAATCCATAGACTGGTGGGTTGTGTCCATCTACCAGCAGGTGGAGATAGAGAGCAAACTTTTGCCTCCCTATATGTGGTCATGTGCTGCCGGAAACTCCTCAGTATGTTCTCTATCTCAGCAGGTGGTGGTCACACACAGCAGCAGCTCTGGCTAGGCCTCCAAGCCTAATCCTTAGGTTTTGTTGAGGCCTGGGGTTGAGGGCTCTTTTGAGCAAGTGCAAACCTGGTGGTGCCAGGTCCCTCCTTTTCTCCCCCCTCCCGCTGGCTCCGTTTAAAAAAAAAAAAAAAAAAAAAATTTTAAACGTCTTTAAAGGCGTTTAATTCGACGTTTCTTTAAACGTTCATTGCAGCTACTCACTGGGACACCAGTTCGTTACAGCTCGGAGCGGCAAGCAGGTAATTTTACCTTTTTATAGCGGGCAGGGGGTTCCCCGATTCTTCTCCTCGTGGCATATGGCGTCGGAGGGCGAGGGCGCAAAGGGTCGCTCCCCGGATCGCTGGAGCGCTTCTAGAGGGGATGCGGGGGTTTTACAACCTGATTCGCCCTTGATGGGTAACAGTTTAGTGACCGATGAATGTCCCGGTCGTTCCTCCGGCGTGGCGGTTTTTTCCCGCCATAAACGCCCATCCCCCGCTCCTCGCCTCCGCCATCTTGGCCGGCCACGCGGCTCGGACGGCTTCTTCGTGGGCCGCCCTTGAGGTTGGAGACATTAATGCCATGAACGCCCTTAATTTGGGCGACGGCACAAGCGGCTAAAGTTAAGCGCCGTTCTTCCCGCGCGGCTCCTTCGCGGAGTTTCGCGCCGGACGCCATTTTGGATGTGCAGCATGTCTCTCCCCCGCTATTGCGAGCGCCGGTTGAGAGTGCGTCTAGGGCTGTTGCCCAGGCTGCGGAAGTGCACAGTCTGGGGGGTTTCTCCCCCGAGTTTGTTTTGCTGCTGCATCAGGCTTTCCTCATGCAAAACGCTGCCCCTGCTCCCTCTTCTGATAAAGAGGTTGAGGTTCCCAGAGGTAAACGCCCTCGGGTTGATTTCCAGGCCTTGGAGGACTTTGTCTCCTCCGAGGTAGATGAGGGCAGCGTGTCTGAGGTCTCCCAACGGTCCTTTGCGGATTCCTTGGAGGAGATAGATCCCCGCTCGGATGGAGCGGATGACCCCTCTGCAGCGCGGTTTTTTAGCCCAGAGGATTTGCCCAACCTGTTTTTACAGGCCATGGACACTTTGAAGATTTCCTCTCCGGAGGACGTCTCTCCCTCAGCCCCTGTTGGCTCTGCCATTATGCTGGGGACGAAGCGCCCGCCTAGATCCTTCCACGTGCATGATGCCATGCACACCTTAATTGCGGCTCAATGGGATGTCCCGGAAACGAGCCTTAAAGTGGCTAGGGCTATGTCCCGCCTCTATCCTTTGGCTGTGAGTGAACGTGAGGCCTATCTGTGGCCTACCGTGGATTCTTTAATCACTGCGGTGACTAAGAAAACGGCGTTGCCGGTGGAAGGTGGCACGGCCCTAAAGGACGCCCAAGACAGAAGATTGGAGGCGGCCTTAAGGTCGTCCTTTGAGGCAGCTGCTTTAAGTTTGCAGGCCTCAGTTTGCGGCTCCTATGTGGCCAGGGCGTGCCTGACTATGGTGCAGCGGGCTTCCCCCTCGGATCTTTCCTTGAGGGCTGATTGGCCGGCCCTGGAATCGGGCTTAGCCTATTTGGCAGACTTGCTGTATGAGGTCTTGAGAGCCTCAGCTAAAGGCATGGCTCAGACAGTCTCTGCGCGGCGGTGGCTTTGGCTGAAACATTGGTCTGCTGACCACGCCTCTAAATCCCGCCTGGCTAGATTGCCTTTTAAAGGCAAGCTGCTCTTTGGGGTCGAGCTGGACAAAATCGTGACCGATCTCGGCACGTCTAAGGGCAAGAAATTACCAGAGGTCAGGGCTCGGGCTAGTACTCGTCCCGGTACCTCCAGAGGACGGTTGCTGGAAGCCCGTCGGTACCGCCCGGGCAAGTCGGGTTCCCCTGCCCCCTCTTCCTTCAAGAGGAATTTCTCCCCCAAGCAGCATTCCTTTCGCAGAGACCGCCGTCCCGGAGGTGCTCCCTCCGGTCCTCCCCCAGGGTCTCGTACCCAATGACGGGGCCTTGGTCCACGCCCCAGTGCAGATTGGAGGACGGCTGTCCTCGTTTCTGGGCGAGTGGACCACTATAGCTTCAGACGCGTGGGTGCTGGAAGTCATCAGAGACGGCTACAAGCTAGAGTTCTGCCAACCCTTAAGAGACGGGTTTGTACTCTCTCCCTGCAAGTCTCCGGTCAAGCTGTGGCAGTGCAGCAGACCTTGGACAACCTGATCCGCCTGGGTGCGGTCGTTCCGGTGCCAAAAAATCAGATTGGCAAGGGACGTTACTCCATTTACTTTGTGGTTCCAAAGAAAGGAGGTTCTGTCCGGCCTATCCTCGACCTCAAAGGGGTCAATCGGGCCTGGAAAGTGAGGCACTTTCGCATGGAGACTCTCCGCTCTGTTATAGCGGCAGTGAAGGCAGGAGAGTTCTTGGCTTCCTTGGACATCAAGGAAGCGTACCTGCATATTCCCATCTGGCCTCCTCTCCAACGCTTTCTGCGTTTTACAGTCCTGAGACGACACTTCCAGTTCAGAGCCCTCCCTTTCGGGTTGGCTACTGCTCCGCGGACCTTTTCCAAAGTAATGGGGGTCATAGCGGCCTTCCTGCTAAAGGAAGGAGTACAAGTCCATCCTTATCTGGACGACTGGTTGATCCGAGCCCCCTCTTATGCAGAGTGCGGCAAAGCTATGGACCGGGTAGTTGCTCTTGTGAGCTCCCTGGGATGGATCATCAACTGGAAGAAGAGCCAGCTGCGCCCGACTCAGTCCCTGGAGTATCTGGGAGTTCGATTCAACACCCAAGTGGGCAGAGTGTTCCTGCCAGACAATCGGATTGTCAAGCTTCAGGCTCAGGTGGACTAGTTCCTAGTAGCCTCTCCTATTCGGGCTTGGGACTACGTGCAGCTGTTGGGCTCTATGACGGCCACGATGGAAGTAGTGCCCTGGGCCAGGGCTCATATGAGACCACTACAGCTATCTCTGCTGCTGCGCTGGACTCCGATGTCGGAGGATTATGCTGTGCGCCTTCCCGTGGACCCAGCAGTGCGCAAGGCGCTGAGCTGATGGACGCAGACAGACAAGTTGTCTGCAGGATTGCCTCTGGTGACCCCGGAGTGGATTGTCGTCACGACAGACGCCTCTTTGATGGGCTGGGGAGCCCTCTGCTTGGGAAGGACAGCGCAGGGGCTCTAGTCTCCTGCAGAGGCAAGTGGTCTATCAACCTCCTGGAACTCAGAGCCATTCGGTTGGTGTTATTGGAGTTCATCCCGGTACTGGTGTTGTAGCCTGTACGGGTCCTGTCGGACAATGCCACGGCTGTGGCCTATATCAACCGCCAGGGAGGTACCAAGAGCGCCCCTCTAGCCAAGGAGGCTATGAGTCTTTGCCAGTGGGCGGAAGCGAACCTGGAGCAGCTTTCAGCGGCCCACATTGCCGGAGTCATGAATGTCAAGGCGGACTTTCTCAGTCGCCATACCTTGGAGCCCGGAGAGTGGCAACTATCTGCTCAGGCGTTCTTGGACATCACGAAGCGCTGGGGCCAGCCGAGCCTAGATCTGATGGCGTCATCGGCCAATTGCCAAGTGCCGCGCTTTTTCAGCAGAGGACGGGACCCTCGATCCCTGGGAGTAGATGCTCTTCTCCAACAGTGGCCGACACAAGAGCTCCTCTATGTGTTCCCGCCCTGGCCCATGTTGGGCAGGGTGCTAGACCGGGTGGCAAAGCATCCCGGCAGGGTAATCCTGGTGGGTCCGGATTGGCCCAGACGTCCCTGGTATGCGGACTTGATCATGCTCTCAGTCGACGATCCTCTGCGGCTGTCAGTGGAGCAGGGCCGGTTACATCAGGGTCCCGTGGTGATGGAGGATCCCTCTCCCTTTGGTCTTACGGCCTGGCTATTGAGCGGCAGCGTCTGAGGAAGAAGGGCTTCTCAGACAAGGTCATCGCCACTATGCTGAGAGCGAGGAAACGCTCTACTTCTACTGCTTACGCCAGGGTTTGGCGTATCTTTGCAGCATGGTGTGAAGCAGGCTCTCTTTCTCCCTTCACTGCTCCAATTTCTTCAGTGTTGGCGTTCCTGCAAGAAGGTCTGGAGAAAGGCCTGTCGCTCAGTTCCCTTAAAGTCCAGGTAGCGGCTCTGGCTTGCTTCAGGGGCCGCCTGAAGGGTTCTTCCCTGGCTTCGCAGCCAGATGTGGTGCGCTTTCTCAAGGGAGTTAATCACCTGCGCCCTCCTCTGCACTCAGTGGTGCCTGCGTGGAATCTCAACCTGGTGCTATGAGCATTGCAGAAGCCGCCTTTGGAACCCTTGTCGAGGACATCTCTGAAAGACCTGACGTTGAAAGCAGTCTTTTTGGTGGCTATCACTTCAGCCAGAAGAGTTTCCGAGCTCCAGGCGCTCTCATGTCGAGAGCCTTTTCTGCAGTTCACTGAGGCAGGAGTGACTATTCGCACAGTGCCTTCCTTCCTGCCCAAGATTGTTTCTCGCTTCCATGTGAATCAGCAGCTCTGTCTCCCTTCCTTTCGTAGGGAGGACTACCCAGAGGAGTACTCTGCTCTTAAATATATGGATGTGAGACGAGTCATCTTCAGATACTTGGAAGTGGCAAGATGGGTCAAGAAAGCCATTGCAGCGGCTTATGTGGCCGCGGGGAAGGTGCCGCCTATCCAGCTGAAGGCTCACTCCACGAGAGCTCAGGCGGCCTCGATGGCAGAGGCCGGATCCGTCTCCTTGGAAGAGATATGCAAGGCGGCAACTTGGGCTTCGGCTCATACATTCTCCAAGCATTACCGTTTGACTGTGGCTGCACGGGCGGAGGCCCGGTTTGGAGCTTCAGTGTTGAGGTCAGGGATTTCAATGTCCCGCCCTGGGTGAGTACTGCTTCGGTACATCCCACCAGTCTATGGATTGATCAGCTTGATGATATGGAAGGTAAAATTATGTATAATCATACCTGATAATTTTCTTTCCATTAATCATAGCTGATCAATCCATAGCCCCTCCCAGATATCTGTTCTGTTTTTATTCTGGTTGCATTTCAGGTTCAAGTTTAGTCTTCAGTTATTTCAGAAAGACTTCGTGTTCAAGTTCTTTCACTTGGATTCTTCAAGAGTTGAGACGAGTTTGTGTTACAGTGAGCTGCTGCATTCCTCTCCCCTCCGTTTTACGGGGCTGGATTGAGACATAAATTCTGCCGGCACTCCCTCCCGCTTCGTGCGGCTGTAGGGCAGCTTTGTACCCCTCCCGCTTCGGCGGTGTTAGGGTCAGTCAGCTCCTCCCGCGGTTGCGGTTGCAGGATAAGCCAGATCCCCCCGCATCGGCGGGTGTGGTGTCCCTCCCCCGCTCCGCGGGGATGAGCTGGACGGATTCCCCTCCCCCACTTGTGTGGGGATGAGCTGGGTTAATTCCCCTCCCCCGTTTCGGCGGTGGTGAGCTGGGCAGAGTGTCCCATCGTGGGTGTAATTCTCTAAGTGCTGAGTCCTGCGGATGGAGCTTTGATATCGACATACTGAGGAGTTTCCGGCAGCACATGACCACATATAGGGAGGCAAAAGTTTGCTCTCTATCTCCACCTGCTGGTAGATGGACACAACCCACCAGTCTATGGATTGATCAGCTATGATTAATGGAAAGAAAATTATCAGGTATGATTATACATAATTTTACCATACATCACATGAAAACTGTCAGTGCCCACCAGGATGGCATCTCTATGGGACAGCACTTTACAAAACAAGAACACTGCATCAGTGATTTTATGGTGAGAATACCAAAAGGAATCTTTAAGACAATTCAGGAACGTAAGACCTTTGAAGTCAAAATGATGAAATATTTTGACACCCACCAGACAGAACTTAACAAAGATCTGGGTTTTCTTGCCCATTATAAACCATAAAATTCTACTGCTTTGTCACCCTCTTATCTACTATCTGTCTCTCCCTGTCTATCATCCACCTAGCTCTCCCTGTTTCTCACCTAACCCACCCCACCCTCTTCCTGTGAGACTGTCATTGAAATGTTTTTGTTTCACTTATTTACACTAATATTTGCCAACATTTGTTTATTTCTGATCTGAAGAAGAAGTGTTACCTTTGAAAGCTAATTTAAAAATGTATTAAGTTAGTCCAATTAAAGAGGTATCTTATTTTCTTTTCTCTGTTTTGTTTTATTTCTATTTATTACCTTTAGAACGGCTACCACATCACTTTACTCATGCAGAGCCTAAATGATAATTGTCGTCTGACCCTAGATTAGCCTGAACGCTAAGCTGCTATTGTGTAGGTCTCAAAGAATGCTACTGAAATAGAGGGTCGCAGTCATTTACCTTAGGTGGTGATTGTGTTCTTGGAAAGTAAACCTGCTTTAAAAGTAGATTCTTTAAAAATTATTTTTAATGAGGTGCACTAGAAGGAACTCATAGTCTATATTAACCTCAGAAACGATCATTCTACCAGTGATAGTTATACAAGGTAAGTTTTCAATATAGTAATGTAACAGAATTATTGAAAGGAGTGGAGTGGAGGAGTGGCCTAGTGGTTAGAGCACCGAGCTTTTCTATCCAGAGGTGCCTGGTTCAGTTCCCACTGCTGCTCCTTGTGATCTTGGGCAAGTCACTTAACCCTCCATTGTTTCAGAAGCTACTACTGAAAAAGGTGTGAGCAAAAAATCCAAATAAATAAATCTCAAGCAGACTGAAGAGTTTCAAGAGAATATGGTAAAACTAGGGAATTTGGGCAGCTAAGTGGTGGATGAAATTTAGGCTCCTATCCATAAATATATAGTAACCTTTCTGTTAGGCCATGTTAGGGCTCGTGTATTTGGCTATTAATGTTAATATAGGTTAAACCACTCGGAAAAATGGTCTTATGGTCACTGTGGACATACGCCATCTATTTTGTGGTGCCTCAAAAAGGCGGGTCGTTCAGACCTATCCTCGACTTGTGCAGAGTCAACGAGGCCTTAGGAGTGCGACACTTCCGCATGGAAACCCTGCGCTCCGTCATTGTGGCGGTACAGCCAGGAGAGTTTCTCAAGTCTCTGGGCCTCAAGGAGGCGTATTTGCATATTCCCATCTGGCCGCCGCATCAGCGGTTTCTCGGTTTGAGGTATTGAGCCAACATTTTCAGTTTCGCGCCTTGCCTTTCGGCCTGGCATCTGCCCCTTTCCAAGGTGATGGTAGTGGTGGCTGCCTTTCTCAGGCGAGAGGGTATCAGAGTTCACCCTTATCTCGACGACTGGCTCATCAGAGTGGATTTGGCAGACGAAAGCCGACTTGCCACAGCCAGAGTTGTTACAGTTCTTCAGACTCTGGGCTTGGTAGTCAATATGCCCAAAAGTCACCTGACCCCCTCTGTCTCTTGAGTATTGGGGGTCCGGTTCGACACGGCTTTGAGGTTTGGTTTTCTTCCTGAGAACAGGCGCCTCAAGCTTCAGAATCGGGTCCGCCTGCTCCTACGGATGCCTCGAGCTTGGGACTTTGTTCAGCTCCTGGGATCGATGACAGCCACCATAGAGGGAGTTCCCTGGGCGAGCGCTCACATGAGACCGCTGCAGCTTGCTCTGCTTCAGCAATGGTCTCCGATTTCCCAGGAATACCAACGTAGACTAAGGTGGCTTCCTGCGGCCCAGCACAGTATGGATTGGTGGCTTTCCGACAGCATGCTGCGGCAGGGGGATACCACTAGCTCTTCTGTTTTGGTGTCTGGTGATAACGGATGCCATTCTTTCGGGCTGGGGAGCTCATTGCTGGGGACACTATGCTCAGGGTCTGTGGTCCACCACGGAAGCAGGATTGTCCATCAATCGCTTGGAGCTGAGAGCAATATTCCAGGCTCTTCTGGCCTTTCACAGGACGCTGGAGGGTCTTTCTGTCCGAGTTCTATCGGACAGCACGACAGCAGTGGTCTACATCAATCGTCAGGCGGCACTCAGTGCAGGGCTGTGACTGTGGAGGCATCTCAGATCTGTGACTGGGCCGAGCGCCAGCTAGAGCTGCTGTCCGCAGCTCACATAGTGTAGAAATATGCTAGCCCTTGCTCTCAGTAAAATACAGGCCAATGGCCCAGGCTAAGAGCTAAGCCTCTTGAAATCCAAAAATCATCTCTGATACAAAATATATTTCACTGCAGCTCAAGCTGAAATGAGTTCCCAGAGAGCTAGGCCTGTAAAAATTAGAGATCACCTTTGACACAGTTACATTTCACTGTGGCAAGTGCTGAAATGAGGTAATTGAGAGCTGGCAAGGGAGGGGGCATTTGCTCTTGTCCACAATCCTGAGACTGGCACCTGTGAGAAGTCATGAGCAAATTGTTTTGGCTAATATAAGTTGATAGAGGGTTAGATGTATGTAGGATGAGAATACCCAAAGGGAGGGGGGAGCCGAAGAGAGCAAGATGACCTGTGAAGTCATCTCACAAGATGCGCTCTGAGCATATCTTGTTTATACTTAAGAGCTTGAGAATATGATGAAGTCATCCTTATCAACTGATAAGGGCCAAGAGCCCTGGTGAGAAAGCTAGGGTCCATTGGAATCAATGGGGCCAAAATAGTATAAAGGGAGCAGTCTGAGGGGTATTAGATCAGAAAGAAGACTTCAGAGGACTCCAGAGGGCTGTAGTCGTGTCGTGAAGAGCTGTTCCACCATATGAATGCCTGATTTGCCTGTACTGCTGTTGGTGAGATTGTAATAAACTATCTTCTTATATCCCAGTGAGTCCTTCAGATTATGGAGCTTGTCAGTGCCCATTTTATATTATTATATCTACTGAATACTGGGTTTCTTCCTAATTAAGGAGCCTGCTGCTGCTCTGTGTAAAACTGTCATGAGCAGATATAAGGTTGGGGTAATTAAGTATTTAGAGGGGATATGCAGTTCTGTCCAGGATAGTAAAAGGGCCATGGCTCCGCTGCCCAAATGGAGATGGCAGACCTAATAAATAAACAATAGCCAGTCAGAGCAACGTACAAGCCGATTTCCTCAGCAGACATAAAATCGACCCGGCGGAATGGGAACTGGCAGAAGAAGAAGTTTTTCTTCAGATTTGTGCCAAATGGGGGTTTTCAGGCTTGGACCTCATGGTGTCAAGCGTAAACACCAAAGTCCTTCGTTTTTTTTTCAGCAGAAGGAGAGATCCTCGCTCGGCGGGGTTGGATGCTCTGGCATAACCTTGGCCCTTGGGCCTCCTGTATGTGTTCCTTCCTTGGCCCTTGATAGGGCGAGTACTACTTCGGATTCGCCTGCACCGAGGTTTGGTGATTCTCATCGCCCCGAATTGGCCAAGGTGTCCGTGGTACGCAGATCTCCGACAGATGCTGGTGGACGCGCCTCTTCCTTTGCCTCGGGTTTTGAATTTGTTAGTTCAGGGTCCAGTGACTATGGAAGATCCTTGCCGCTTTGGTCTTACGGCCTGGCTCTTGAAAGGGCGAAATTGAGGGACAAGGGCTATTCTAATAAGGTTATTGCCACGCTCTTGCAGGCTCGCACGCGGTCTACCTCTGCGACTTATGCTTGGATCTGGCGCGCTTTTGAGGCGTAGTGTACTCCAAAGTCTATCTCGCCGACTGGTGACAGTCTCGCTTTTGCTGGACGGGCCACGAAAGGGCCTGGCCTTCAATTCCCTTCGAGTTCAAGTGACAACGTTGGCCTGCTTCCGGTTATTGTCCGATTTCTCAGAGGAGCGCTTCATCTCCATCCTTCTTTGTGGTCGCCTTGTCCGGCTTGGCACCTGGGGCTCGTGTTGAAGGCGCTCCAGCGATCTCCATTTGAGCCTCTTAAACGGGCTTCTGAGAAGGATGTGACTCTCAAGACAGTTGTTTTAGTGGCAGTGACGTCGGCAAGAAGAGTGTCTGTGCTTCAGGCTCTTTCCTGTCGGGATCCTTTTCTACAGTTCTTGGAATCCGGGGTAACTGTTCGTACAATGCCTTCCTTTCTGCCTAAGGTGGTTTCAGCTTTTCACCTGAACCAGCTCATTTTTCTTTCTTCCTTTTTTCTAAGGAGGAGCTTCCAGACTCCTTTGGGCAATTGCGCCTTTTTGGATGTCCGCAGGGCTCTGTGGCAATATCTGCAGATATCAAATGAGTTTAGGAATTCTGATCATTTATTTATTCTGTTGGCAGGTCCCCGACAGGGGTTTCCAGTGTCTTGAGGCCACTGTAGTCCGCTGGATTAAGGAACTCATTTTTTCGGCTTATCTGCTTTCAGGGCAGTCGCGTTTAAAGCGCACTCTACGAGGGCAATGTCCTCTTCATGGGCTGAAACGGGTGTGTTTTCTCTTCAAGAGATCTGTCGTTTGGCTTCGTGGGCTTCTCAGCTCTCTTTCGTGCGGCATTACAGGCTGGATGTGGCAGCGCGGCAGGATGCGCATTTTGGAGCGCAAGTGCTTGCTCGCGGAGTTGCCTGTTCCCACCCTACTTAGGGAGTGCTTTTGTACATCCCATCAGTTAATGGATTCATCTGCTGTTGATGACAAGGAAGGGAAAATTAGGTTCTTACCTTGATAATTTTCTTTCCTTTAGTCACAGCAGATGAATCCATGATCCCTCCCTGACTGACTTTAGTTTTTGTACAGATGCTGCATACAGACATTGTGCCTCATCAGGAGTACTTGAAGACAAGCTATCAGAGTTACTACATGCTGTTCTTATTGCAGGAGGTTGATAACGTCCCTCTTTTGTTTGGTTATTGCTCTGGTTCAGGGGCATTTGTTCTCTGTGAGGAAAGTTTTATGCTATTTTGCCTTTCTTATTCACTCTGCTTTGGAAATTTCGTATACTGAAGGCAGAGGGGGCTGGGCATCCAGGAACACTATGTGCTTTCAGTGTTCTCTATCTCCACCTGCTGGTAGGTGGATACAACCCATCAGTTAATGGATTCATCTGCTGTGACTAAAGGAAAGAAAATTATCAAGGTAAGTACCTAATTTTCCCATCTGTTACAATGCAAATCTGCTTATAATGCGATGCAAGCGTAGCTTCCGATTTGATTAACAGGAGACAGCATAATGGCACAGTGCCGAAGCCTCTCCACCCACTCGGAGCCAAGCACGCTGTCTCATGTTAATCATACCTCCTTGGATTATAGAAATGTCTGAAACCTCAAATGGAAGAAGTTTAGTTTGGAAATAAAAATTGCTGCGCTTAATAGAATCAAATCTGGAGTCCAGCAAACCCAAGTGGCTAGAGACCTAGCAGTGAACAAGTCAACAGTTCGTGGATGAAAAAAGGAGGAGGAGAAACTTTGTGATGCAGCTAAGTCCATAGAAACAGACGATGGACTGAAGCGAAAACATTTGTGGCAACCTCAAGACAGCCAGTTGGATAAACCTATGTTTCAGTGGTTTGTCCAAGAAAGACTCCATCTGCAAACGCAAGCAAAAAAACATTCACAAAGATCTTCACAGAAATGAGTCAACATCATTTACAGCAAGTAGTGGATGGCTGAATCACTTTAAAAGATGACATGGGGTAACCAAAACTGATATTTCAGGAGAGAGATGTTCAGCTTATGATGAAACCACATGCTCGAACCCCGCCCAACTTCAGAAGATAATTTGAGATGGCGGCTATATCACAGAACAGGTGTATAACTCAGATGAGATCAGACTATGTTACAAAATGTTAACAAATACCATTCTGGCTTGCAAGAATGACGATCAGTGAAAGCAAGCAAATGAAAGACATTCTTTTATATGTTAACCAAACAGGAAATCACAAACTGAAGCCACTTTGTGTAGGCAAGTTTCAATCACCATGGTCTTCCACCATGTGAACATGACCTCTATGCCTTTTTCCTACAAGTTTAGCAAAAAATGCATGGATTGACTTCCAGCATTTTCGAAAACTGGTTTCATCAGCAGTTCATACCCGAGGTAAAACGCTTATGGCAACAAGGTTCCGATTCCAAAGCTTTGTTATTGCTAGATAACTGCCCTACCCATCCGTTGGCTGATAGCCTAATAAGTAGAGATGGCAAAACCTGAGTCAGCTACTTGCCCAAAAACGCCACATCAAAATTACATCTGCTCGATCAAGGTATTATATCAATGTTCAAGATGAACTTCTGAAAGACACCGATACAGCGAATAATTATGAGTGAGGATTCAGTTACTGCATTTTTAAAGAAGCTACACCTAAAGGAAGTTTTTTTATATTGGTGATGAAGCCTGGAATGTGATCACAAAAATCTGCATTACTAAATGTTGGAGAAACCTAACTGGTGCAAGTATAGTCCTGGATATCTCCCAGGTAGACAGTGATGGTGATGAAGAAAATGATTTTGAAGACCTTACAGAGGAAGATGTTGCCACCGCCAAACAGTTCTTGGAAAGATACATTAATGAAGGCCTCACAGAAAAGAGTGCTGGAAGTGTTCATTGATAGGGAGAGTGGGGCCACTATAGAATCTTGGCGACTTAAATTCTTTATTGTATGGACAAGATGGCGGTTTGAATCTCTCATTTATTCTCATAGGTTTAATAAATACAGAGTGCACTATGATTTCCTTTTTCATCTTAATTCTAGACAATTGTACAATACATCAATAAAAGATTGAAACATGATTTATATACAGTATTGTTATTCTATGGTCTTCAGTTATCACGTTGAAAAACAAGAGGCATGCAAAATTGATAGCAGGTACGGTATAAGTTGAATGCAGAAAAATGGGTAGAAATTTCTAATGCAATCCGCTTATACTGCAGTGTGATTCTTTGGACCCCAAGCACTGTGTTATAACGATGTTAATCTGTATCTTGAAATTCTCAGTTTACTTTGGCAGCAGCAATCAAAAATGCAAAGAGAATGTTGGAAATAAAGAATAAAGTAGAGACTATGGGAGCATGTTCAAAGGGTTTAACTGGACAGGAGAGGTTCTTGCCTGGTTTAACCCCACTGAGCTAGCCAGTCCCAGATATACAGCAGCACTTAACCGGTTAGTGCCACTGAATATCCCTGCTAACCGGTCAGTCTCTTAATTAGTTAGATTAGGGGCAGGCCGGGGGCAGAACATTAATTTAGCAGGTTAGTAGTGATACTCAGTCTGCTAATCAGCTAAGTAGCTGCATAAAGTTAGGACAGCAAAACAGCTGTCCTAACTTTGGACCTCTTTTATGAAACCGCACTAGTGGTTCCCGTGCAGCAGTGCTGAAAGCCCATTCAAAGTGAATGGGCTTTGTCATCATTGCCGTACCGGGAACCGCTAGTGCGGTTTCATAAAAGAGGCCCTTTATGTGGTTAGTAAACTGGTCATCAGTCAGAATATTGGCCGATGCCTGGTGTTACTTCTGTGTCAGCGGTCATACCTGGATATTCAGTACTTGAATCTGTGCATACCCCAGCATTGAATATCCAGGGTTAACTCAAACCGCAGCTGGAAGCAGCTTGCAAGCCAGTTACCACTATTCCCCCCCCCCCCCCCCCCCCTAATGCCATTTTCTGTATATTTTTAAAAATTAACATATTATTGGTCTCTTTATAGTATGTAATTATGTCATCTCTGCGACACTTTGTTCCATACTTTGTGTCATCTCTGTGATACTTTGTACCATACTTTGTAAGCCGCACTGAACCCACTCTATGTAATTATGTTATCTCTGTGATACATTGTTTCCATACCTGTATTATCTCCGTGATACTTTGTACCATACTTCGTAAGCCGCACTGAACCTGCTATCGAGCGGGAAAGAGCGGGGTATAAATGCCACAAATAAATTAAAATATAAAACTATCCCCACTTTTGTGAAGAGGGACCACCTCCGCTGTTCTCCAATCCCTCGGAACCTCTCCCGTCTCCAAGCCAATTTGCTAAATAGATACTTTTTGTTCTGTTTTCACTGAAGAAAACCCTGGGGAAGGACCGAGAGGGACTAGCAAAAGTACACCTGAGAGTGAGGTGGATAGAGCGCCGTTCACAGAAGAGAGTGTGTATCAACAGCTTGGAAAGCTGAAGGTGGACAAAGCCATGGGGCCGGACGGGATCCACCCCAGAATACTGAGGGAGCTCAGAGAGGTTCTGGCGGGTCCTCTTAAAGACTTGTTTAATAAATCCTTGGAGACGGGAGAGGTTCCGAGGGATTGGAGAACGGCGGAGGTGGTCCCTCTTCACAAAAGTGGGGATAGGGAAGAAGCTGGAAACTACAGGCCGGTAAGCCTCACTTCGGTTATTGGAAAAGTAATGGAAGCCATGCTGAAGGAAAGGATAGTGAATTTCCTGGAAGCCAATAAGTTGCAAGATCCGAGACAACATGGTTTCACCAAAGGGAAATCGTGCCAAACAAATCTCATTGAATTCTTTGACTGGGTGACAGGAGAATTAAATCAAGGACGTGCTATGGACGTCATCTACTTAGATTTCAGCAAGGCTTTCGACACGGTTCCCCACAGGAGGCTCTTAAATAAACTAGACAGCCTGAAGATAGGACCCGAAGTGGTGAACTGGATTAGGAACTGGTTGACAGACAGACGCCAGAGGGTGGTGGTGAATGGAGTTCGCTCGGAGGAGGGAAAGGTGAGTAGTGGAGTGCCTCAGGGATCGGTGCTGGGGCCGATTCTATTCAATATATTTGTGAGTGACATTGCCGAGGGGTTACAAGGGTAAGGTTAGCCTTTTTGCGGATGACACCAAGTTTTCCAACAGAGTGGACACCCCGGAGTGTGTGGAAAACATGAAAAAAGATTTGAAGAAGCTAGAAGAATGGTCTAACGTTTGGCAATTAAAATTCAATGCGAAGAAATGCAAAGTGATGCACTTAGGGAGTAGAAATCCAAGGGAGACGTATGTATTAGGCGGGGAGAGTCTGATAGGCATGGACGGGGAGAGGGATCTTGGGGTGATAGTATTTGAGGACCTGAAGGCGACGAAACAGTGCGACAAGGCAGTGGCAGTAGCTAGAAGATTTCTAGGCTGTATAGAGAGAGGAGTGACCAGCAGAAGAAAGGAGGTTTTAATGCCCCTGTATAAGACGTTGGTGAGGCCCCACCTGGAGTATTGTGTTCAGTTTTGGAGGCCGTATCTTGCGAAGGATGTTAAAAAAATGGATCTCTTATGATATTGTGCTTTTAAGAGCCTCTTCTCCTAACCTCTCTCTTTTAGAATCCGATAAGAAATTGTTTAACATTTTGTTAGCGGTTGCTTTACATTTAATTGTTTTAAATTGGAAAAATAATGTACATCTCAATTATAATGAATGGTGGAGTAACGTGTGTGTGATTAGGAAATATGAAACTATACTAGCCCATAGGCAACGTTGTGTTCAATCTGTCTTGAAGACCTGGGCTCGTTTGGATTCATTTTGTCAGACTCCTAATAGCACTACCTGATAATTGTATAATTGCTGGTTTGCTATGGGTATTGTCATGGTATGTTGTTCTGCCTTTTTATTTTTGGTTATTAACTTTGCCATGGATTATTGTTACTGTTTCTTTTTGGTTGTTTTGTGTTATACTTGTAAAACCTTAATAAAAATATGAAAAAAAAAAAAAAAAAAATGGAAGCGGTGCAAAGAAAAGCTACGAGGATGGTATGGGATTTACATTCCAAGACGTATGAAGAGAGGCTTGCTGACCTGAACATGTACACCCTGGAGGAAAGGAGGAACAGGGGTGATATGATACAGACGTTCAAATATTTGAGAGGTATTAATCCGCAAACGAATCTTTTCCGGAGATGGGAAGGCGGTAGAACGAGGGGACATGAAATGAGATTGAAGGGGGGCAGACTCAGGAAAGATGTCAGGAAGTATTTTTTTCACGGAGAGGGTGGTGGACGCTTGGAATGCCCTCCCACGGGAGGTGGTGGAGATGAAAACGGTAACGGAGTTCAAAAATGCGTGGGATATGCAAAGAGGAATCCTGTGCAGAAGGAATGGATCCTCAGAAGCTTAGCTGAAATTGGGTGGCGGAGCAGTTGGGGGGAAGAGGGGGTGGTGGTTGGGAGGCCAGGATAGGGGAGGGCAGACTTATACGGTCTGTACCAGAGCCGCTGATGGGAGAGGGGGTGGTGGTTGGGAGGTGAGGATAGGGGAGGGCAGACTTATACGGTCTGTACCAGAGTCGCTGATGGGAGGCGGGACTGGTGGTTGGGAGGCGGGAAATACTGCTGGGCAGACTTATATGGTCTGTGCCCTGAAAAGGACAGGTACAAATTCAAGGTAAGGTATACACATATGAGTTTGTCTTGGGCAGACTGGATGGACCATGCAGGTCTTTTTCTGCCGTCATCTACTATGTTACCATAATTCGTAAGCCGCACTGAACCTGCTATCGAGCGGGAAAGAGCGGGGTATAAATGCCACAAATAAATTAAAATATAAAACTTTAATATTTTTCATTAATAATTTTTTTTAAAACTATTGTTTAATTCCATGTATGAATTTTCTGCTCTTTTTATTTTATTTTTTTTCCAGTAAACTTTATGGGGACCAAGCTAGGTATTTTGAGGCAGAAAAAACACCGAGAATCAAACACAAGAAGAAAGGAACAGTGTCCATGGTGAACAATGGAAATGGCCAGCACGGATCTCAGGTGAGCAGACTAGGGCCCGTTTCTGTAACGATCAAAGAGAGGAGACTCTTCAGGAAATTACTGTCTAGTATGAGGCAGTCTGCTTTTAGGTACTGTGCTTCCTAGCTATGAACTTGCTTCTGGAGGACCTTTGACACAATGAGGTCTGTCTTTTGTTTAGAAAACAGGCAAAAGCCTGGAGGCCAGGTCTTTTCATAACTTGACTGGAGGGTGTAAGAGTAGACTGACTCCTGGCTACTTTAATACTGTAATTGGATGAACATATATAGAATGATAAATGATTGTAATGATGGCAAGCTGTATGATAGGGTGGGATCAGCTATGAAGAAAATTGATGGGGATTATTATTGTAAGGGAGCTGGGATGTAGGGAAACCATCGTCAAAGGAGATAAATTTGTTTTTGTTTTTTCTTTGTTTTGCATCTTGGTGAGAGCTTTATGATAAAGCCAGCCATTAAATGAAGGAAAATACCAAGGTAGACCCAGAGCTGGGGAACTAGATGATAATGTCTGATGTTTGGGAGAGCGTGAAAGAAGTTATTTTTATCCTCTGGGAAGGAGGAAGTGATGAATGGTACCCTGAGTTGTTTAAGCAGTCTTACTTGCTTTATTAAACACTTAAAAGAACATGGTATGCTTGCACAGAGCCACCAAAATTTTGAGCATCTGTATTAACTACATATGTGTAAAAAAAAAAGAAAACAAATTCTTTGAATTAGCCAGTTAAGTTACATGGCAATGCACAATGTTACTTCTCATTTAAAAATAAATAAAATCCAGGCTGAATTCATAAACCTGTCTTCTGTTCTGAGGCCAGCTGGGGCTGGAGCTGGTATTATAGAGAGAGTGTTCACAAGATTTCCAACCATTGCACATCAAGCAACATTAAAGCACTGGTTCCCAGACTGTGGTTCATGTCAATGAATGAGGTTAGAGAAACAAATCCATTTTCCCTCTCTCTCTCGACATCCACTATTACCTATGTCCAGAAGTGACAAGGCCTTCACCCCCTCCTCCTATGTGGGATTCCTGTTAGACTGGAAACCAGTGCAGCATATGGGGGTCTGTGAGTGCACTAACTCTCATTCTCTGTGCTGAATTCTTCCACTGTTGCTACACTGCTGCTGTTGCTGCCTTCTTACTTTGGATAAGCGAAGGAATAAGAGTAGAGACCTGCTATTTTTTTTTTCATCATTTGGGGCTAAAAGTTTGAGCAGCACCGATCTAATGGCTACATTTTAAGGTGTGTGGTGATTGGGCTAGATCAGTGGCATAGTCTGATGGCCGATTTAGGGTGGGCCCAAGCCCAAAATTTATCTCTTTCACCACCCTCCTTGCCCCTCTTGTGCCCCCTCCCCAAAACCAAAAGAAATACCTAAGCTGGAAGAAATGTGCAAGTCCCAGCAGAAGGAACACTTACACCCTTTGCAGCCGGAGGCATTGTCCTTGAGCCAATGACACAGCCAGCCTCCACTTATGCATACACACTAAGCATGCGGAAGGGGTGGGGCACAGCAGCTTGGGAACACAGCTGCACAGGGTGGAAGTGTTCCTTTTGCCGGGGGAGGTCTTCGACTGGTGGTGCTTCTGGATCTCTGACAGCCACACCAACAGAGCACTGATTTTTTGGGTGGGCCTCAGCCCAGAATGGATGGCCTTTGCTACGCCACTGGGCTAGGGGCAGGAGGAAATATTGGTTATTCTGACTGTAGACTTGTAGCACAATAATGTCTTGATTCCAGTTTGCCTGAGAGCGTGAAGGAGCAGGAAGAAACTGTTGAGCTGAAATTTTAAAGGGTTGCTCAAGTGTACCGTGTCATTTTTATATCTAGGGAGATTCATTTTTAAGAGTAATTAGGTTACATCTTCTGTAAGTGTTCTTGAAACCTTATTTATTGAAACTGTCGCTGCTTTTTCTAGAATTATTACCAGTGTTTCTCGTGTAGATACCAGTGGTTTAATATTAGGGTAGCGTTCCTTTAGTGGTATTATTAGCTAAAGTAGACTTTCAACATAGCTGACTCAGAAGTTGAAATTCTTATCTGTGACTATGTAGCTGTGTGTTACAGTGCTATACCGTATACTCGTAGGAGCTTGCTTCTCTGTCTTATTTAGAGGAATAGTTGCAGGGATTTTGTGCATGCTCATGCTCGGAGCCAACAGTGTCAAAAGTATGGAGATGAGAGCGAGATTATGGGGGGATGGAGGGAAAAATCTCCTTCCTTAGCGTCTCTTTTGACTGGCTAAGGTGACTTGTCCAAGGTCACAGAGTGTCAGTAGGATTTGAACCTTGGCTTCTCTGGTTTTCCACTTGCTGCTCTAAACAGTCAACTCCTCCTTTAATAAATACGTTGATTCTGTGAAGAGCAAATGAAGGTGTGGAGCTTTTGTGTTTTGCTAAAATTGAATCATAAAAGACTGCAAATAAAATAAATGAGTGTATTTGTATATTTATTTATTTATGGCATTTATATCCCACAATATATGAACGAGTAACTATGTGTATGTTATGTACATGAAGCACTGCATGCTTTTCATACAGACAGTGACTTATCTACAGCGCATGGTGTGAAAAAGTCATTTTTTTAATATTCAGGCCAACTCCTGAAAATGACTTCAGGCAGCAATATGAATCTGTCTTTATTGCAATCTACGTATCAGAAGTTTCTGCTGCCTAAGTTCATCGATGACGGCCACCATAGAGGGAGTTCCCTTGGCGAGAGCTCACATGAGACCGCTACAGCTTGCTCTGCTTCAGCAATGGTTTCCGATTTCCCAGGAATACCAACGCAGACAAAGGTGGCTTCCTGCAGCCCAGCACAGTACGGATTGGTGGCTTTCCGACAGCATGCTGCGGCAGGGGGATGCCACTGGCTCTTCCGTTTTGGTGTCTGCCCGCAACCTTATAGTCATCTTCGACTCCTCCCTCTCCTCTGCCCATATCCAGCAGACAGCCAAGACCTGTCGCTTCTTTCTCTATAACATCAGCAAAATTCGCCCTTTCCTCTCTGAGCACACCACACGAACTCTCATCCACTCTCTCATTACCTCTCGCCTTGACTACTGCAACCTACTCCTCACTGGCCTCCCACTTAACCATCTATCCCCCCTTCAATCCGTTCAGAACTCTGCTGCGCGTCTTATCTTCCGCCTAGACCGATATGCTCATATCACCCCTCTCCTCAAGTCACTTCACTGGCTTCCGATCAGATACTGCATACAGTTCAAGCTTCTCCTACTAACCTACAAATGTACTCAATCTGCAGCCCCTCACTACCTCTCTACCCTCATTTCCCCTTACGCTCCTACCCGTAACTTCCGCTCACAGGACAAATCCCTCCTCTCAGTACCCTTCTCCACCACCGCCAACTCCAGACTCCGCCCTTTCTGCCTCGCCTCACCCTATGCTTGGAATAAACTCCCTGAGCCCATACACCAAGCCCCCTCCCTACCCATCTTCAAATCCTTGCTCAAAGCCCACCTCTTCAATGTCGCTTTCGGCACCTAACCATTGTACCTCTATCCAGGAAATCTAGACTGCCTCAATCTTGATTGACTGCACTTTTTGTCCTTTAGATTGTAAGCTCCTTCTTTGTTAATTGTACAGCACTGTGCAACCCTGGTAGCACTTTAGAAATGTTAAATAGTAGTAGTAGTAGTAAATATTGTATCAGCTAGGGTAGGAGTGGATAAACATGTCCTGCTGCAGCCTGTGTCACTCCTTTACTGTGTGTGAGTGAGACTAACAAGTTAGTTACTTCCATTAAAGGCCTGGTTGATGAGCCAACCTTTCACCTTCTTCCTGAAGTAGAGATAGTCTTGTGTTAAGCGGAGCCTTTCAAGCAGTGCATTCCAGAGTATGAGGGCTACTCCGGAGAAGGCTCGATTGTGGGTATCACATCGTGTAATGTCTTTTGGAGAGGGTATGGTTAGCGATAGTCCTTGAAGAGGACCTTAGTAACATAGTAGGTGATGGCAGAAAAAGGCCTGCATGGTCCATCCAGTCTGCCCAACAAGATAAATCATATGTGCTACTTTTTGTGTATACTCTACTTTGATTTGTACCTGTGCTCTTCAGGGCACAGACCGTATAAGTCTGCCCAGCACTATCCCCGCCTCCCAACCACCGGCACTGGCACAGACCGTATAAATCTGCCCAGCACTATCCCCGCCTCCCGCCACCGGCTCTGGCACAGACTGTATAAGTCTGCCCAGCACTATCCCCGCCTCCCAACCACCAGCCCTGCCTCCCACCACCGGCTCTGCCACCCGATCTCGACTAAGCTCCTGAGGATCCATTCCTTCTGCACAGGATTCCTTTATGCTTAGCCCATGCATGTTTGAATTCCGTTACGGTTTTCATTTCCACCACCTCCCGCGGGAGGGCATTCCAAGCACCCACTACTCTCTCCGTGAAAAAATACTTTCTGACATTTTTCTTGAGTCTGCCCCCCTTTAATCTCATTTCCTTTAATCTCATTTCATGTCCTCTCGTTCTACCGCCTTCGTGTAGAAGGTCATCCTGTTCAAGTACTCGGGACCATTTCCTTTAAAGGGCCTTGAAGATCAGATATAGAGTTTTAAATGACTGATGTGCTGGAGCTGCAACAGCCTGAAAAAGCCCCCACACTGTATATCAAATTTGAAAACAAACTTGTAAGTCACTGCAATATCATAATTTTCCCACTCAATTCTTATGGACCAGTCAGAAGCAGCATATTGTCAAGTTCCCTTACAAGCAGCAACCGAGCCGACTCAGAATTGTCATCAGTCCACTTGTCAATATTCATATAAGTGCAAATGTTTATTACTGTAAATTCATACTGCATTTTTAACAAAGCAATTTCTTCTTGTGTAGAAAACGTTTTGAAATAGTTATCAACTTATCTGAAGAACCCACAACAATTGAAACCAGAGGACGGATTGAAAAGGAAACCTTCTGGGGACGTATCTACGACAATAATTGGTCAATAGACCCAAACTCAAACCACTTCCTTACAGACTGGGACCACAGATGTAAACTCATTCTAGATGGTATTGCTCCACTACACTCCAAAACCCTAAACTCAAAGAAAAAACCGTCTCCATGGTTCAGCGAGGACTTTAAAAAAAAGAAACCAGGAAACTTGAAAAGATCTGGAGCAAATCAAAAAATGATATCACCCTTAACGCTTGGAAACAAACACAAAAGAAATACAAGAATGACATTAAGCGAGCCAAAAGAACTTACTACACAAAACAAATCACAACCACAGGAACAGACATAAAAAAACAATACAAAATCATAAAAAGCCTTCTTAACACGAACCCAGTTACAACTTCACCCTCAAACTGTCCATCCGCCGACCAGATGGCCAAATTCTTCAACGATAAAATCACTAATCTGTGCAAAACAATTCCACAAGATGACACCAATATTGACGCTTACCTCGACGAACTAGACCCTGACTCTGAAGAGGTCCCAGCAGATTGCTACTGAACAAATTTTGTTCCTCTCACCACTGAGGAAATCTCCTCCACACTATCTAAACTCTCCAAGTCTCATTGCCACCTGGATCCATGCCCCAATTATCTGATGAAAAATGCTCCAGAACGATTTATTGCAGAACTCATCACCCACTTAAATTTCCTGCTTCAACAAGGCTCCTTCCCCTCCGAACATGGCAATATTCTACTTACACCGATACCAAAACCCCCCCTAAAAAAATAGCGAATGACATCACCAACTATCAACCTGTGGCCTCCATCCCTCTTCTAACCAAACTGATGGAAAATAGAGTGACCTCCCAACTTAATGAATTCATACAAAAATTCTCCATACTACATGAATCACAGTCGGGTTTTCGACCTGCACACAGAACAGAAACAGTATTACTCACCCTGGTAACTACGTTCAAACAAGAAATTTCAATTGGCAACAAAATATTTATTCTGCAGTTCGACCTATCCAGCGCATTTGACATGGTAGACCATGGCATTCTTACGAAACTACTGGACAAACTAGGGATCGGCGGAAACATCAAGTGGATAAAAAGTTTTATCACCACCAGATCTTATCAGGTTAAGTCAACCTCATCAATATCAGCTGCATGGTCATCAAAATGTGGAGTCCCCCAAGGCTCACCCCTATCCCCGATCCTTTTCAACCTTATGATGATTCTTCTAGCAATATCCCTATCTAAACATGGTCTAAATCCCTACATCTACGCTGATGATGTCACCATATTCATCCCTTTCCAATCCACCCTTACAAAAATCTCGGAGAAAATAACCACTGCCATGAGCATCCTAACATCATGGGCCAACACTTTTAAGATGAAAATGAACAAAGAAAAAACTCAATGCCTAATCCTTTCATCACAATACGCTACTCAGATCCCAACCACTCTGACCACCCCTGACGTTACAATCCCTATATCTGACCACTTAAAAATTCTTGGAGTAACATTAGACAAACACCTAACGTTAGAAACTCATGCAAAAGCCACGGCGAAGAAGATGTTCAACATGATGTGGGTACTGAAAAGAGTAAAACCATTCCTCCCACAGAAAACTTTCCGCAATCTAGTACAATCCATAGTGCTCACCCATGCCGACTACTGCAACAGCATCTTCATCCGTTGTAAAGCCCAAATCATGAAAAAACTCCAAATCGCCCAAAACACAGCAGCTAGACTCATCTTTGGCAAATCACGATTTGAAAGCGCGACACCATTACGGAAAAAACTTCACTGGCTCCCCATCAAGGAACGCATAAACTTCAAAGCCCACACAATGATCCACAAGATCCTCCATGGCGAATCTCCAAGCTATATGTCCAACCTGATTGATCTTCCACCCAGGAACTGGCTCAAATCTTCTCGAACATATCTCAATCTCCATCTTCCCAACTGCAAAGGCCTCAAAAACAAAACCTGCTACGCTTCCAACTTCTCTGTTATTGGCAGCCAACTCTGGAATGCCATACCTCGACACATCAGGAAAACCATTGAACACCTACCCTTCCGGAAACTACTGAAGACTTACCTCTTCAAACAAGCCAACCCAAGTGAACCATCCTAACTCTTGAACCCAACTCCACAATACTAGTATTACCCAAACACCAATCCTTTCCCCACATCTCTTACTATTGACGTACTCTATGTAGCAATGTCATCTCTGATACCTTGTCTCTTACATTGTACTAATTCTGTGATACTTTGTACCACACCCTATGTAACTATGAGGCATATTTTCAAAGTACTTACAAAATATATTTCACTGCAACTGATGCTGAAGTGAGTTCCCAGAGAGCTGGCAAGGGAGGGGGCATTTGCTCTTGTCAACAATCCTGGGACTGGCACCTGCAAGAAGTCATGAGTGAAGATATTTTGGCTAATGCAAGAGTTAGTAATGGGTCAGGTGCAAGTAGAGGGAGGGGGAGCTGAGGAGGGCAAAATGACCTGTGAAGTCATTTCTTCGCAGATGTTGTCCTAAACATAATTTGTTTATACTTAGAGTTTGGGAACATGTGAAGTCATTCTGATCAACTGATAAGGGCCAAGAGCTCTGGTGAGAAAGCTAGGGTCCATTGGAATGAATAGAGTCAAAATGGTATAAAAAGGGGAGTCTGAAGGGTATTAGATCAGAAGACTCCAGAAGGCTAGATAGAGACGTGTCGTGAAGTGCTGTTCTACCATATGAATGCCTGATCTGCCTGTACTGCCTTTGGATGAGATGCTGTTCCTAATAAACTATCTTACTTTATCTGCTGAATACTGGGTTTCTTTCTAATTAAGGAGCCTGCTGCGGCTCTGTTTAAAACTGTCATAAGCAGATACAAGGTTGGGGTAATTAAGTATTTGGAGGGAACGTGGAATCCTTTACAGGATAGTAGAATGCCCATGGCTTCCGCTGCCTAACAGAGGTGGCAGATCTAATTATTAATCAGAAGCTGAGTGGGAAAACTATAATATTTGAGTGACTATGAGGCATATTTTCAAAGCACTTAGCCTTCCAAAGTTCCATAGAAACCTATGGAACTTAGCCTCCCAAAGTGCTTTGAAAATATGCCTGCTTGTAAGTTTGTTTTCAAATTTGATATACAGTGTGGGGACTTTTTCAGGCTATTGATATATGCCTCTACTTTATAGTTTGCTTGACCTTATGTATAGTTGGTGCTTATATAGGGCAAAACACACTGCTGCGTTTTTCTGTCTTCACCTGCTGGCCAATGGGTTGAATTATTTAGGGTGAATTTATCCCTCCCAATATGGTGGTCCACCCACCAATACCTAGGAAGAAATAAATCACCCAAGGCTGCATCAGTTAGGAATTTAATTAGATTCCTTATTTTTTACCAAGTAGAAGTACAATTATCAGATCAGTGATATCTTACTGGCAGTATGGAACATTGCTATACAAAAGTACTGCTGTATCTGAGACTCCAAAGAATACATAAGCAATCAAATACTTTTATCTATTATTCTCTAAGTATATATACAATTAATTGCTTATGGGAGTACAGTACCACAGCTACACATAGGTGTTCTCTGGGTCTGAGTCTCTAATGTTTTATTTAGGGTCTTTTTCGCCCCCACCCCAAATTACCAGCCAAAGCCAATTTGCAGATATAAAAGACCCAAGGCTACTTATGAGAAAGCAATAGGATTTATTCCTTATAAGAAAGACAGTTCTTTTATTATTACTTGCCAATGCAGATGCAATTGATTGGTTGCTCATGGGAGAGCAGCCCTGCTTGCACAAAGGTACTGGCTGTGACTGTCTCTCTATTGAAGTAGGAAGTACACTCATTTTTATATGCCCATTCAGGACACAGGTAATATGACAGTAATTACACCTTATTGGATCTATGGTGATATAATGGTTAACACTGATTGGCTATGGTAATGAGTTGGTTAGTTCTTCTTGGAAATGCTAATAGCTATTATTTACTTAGAAATGCTAATAATATAATGGACTAACTTTTCTTAGAAAGCTAGGTCATTTCCCTGAGGAGTTATCTTGTTCTATTTTTCACTAAAACTTCTGTGACCACCATGTTACTCTGTTTTTCCATCCTCGCCCCTTCCTCATTCTGCTGCATGAGAGTGTCACAACAGATCATGAGTTCTGCAGTCACATTGGAGTTCAGGGTAGAGTCATGGGCCTGTAAGATTTTTTCTCATTTTAGATCCTGAACCAAAGTCAGGCCTTGAATCAAAGCTCTTAGCTATGATGATAATATACAGGGTGCAACACCCACAAGTTCTGGACTGATCTGGTGGGACTAAAGGAAAGATCTCCATTTTAAAATGGTCTTCCTTGTTTAGTCTTCAGGTGGTCTTGCTGTGTTGACTCATCACACATCAGGACATGCCTTAGTTTACTGAGATGGGTAAGGATGGAAATGTTTTATAAAGGAGATTTTAAAAACATGAGTGTATGTAGAGAACACAATTATGGCAACTGAATTAGAAATAACATAGCTAATGCTGCTGTTCATTGCATTTGAAAAATTTGATAAGTTTAATTGTAGTGTGCATTACAGGCACCGTCAGACTATAGTGCAGAACAGCAATGAAAGGCTGTTTGAAGAAACTTCAAATTTTATTAGTTGTTCTTGTTTGAACCTTGAACCTTTCAGTTTTTATAATTTTCTTTTGAATTGGCAAAGTTGAAATCTCTCTTATTGTTCAAAATTCTTGCAGGCCAATCAGTGAGAGACTATCTTCTGGGCACCGCCTTCACTATATGTGACTTCTGCCTTTTTTTCTGGACATCGTGTTCTGCCTGGTGTGCTCATACCTTAACCACTTGCAGTAAGCATTATGCTTTTCTTTTTCAGTTTCTCATAACCACAGGAGAAAATCTAGATTATCTTGATGGTGTCCACACAGTGTTTGGAGAGGTGACAGAGGGCATGGACATACTAAAGAAAATTAATGAAACCTTTGTCGACAACGACTTTGTTCCTTATCAAGACATCAGGTGTGATTGAATTTTCTCCACTTAACTTTTTTTCCATTTCAGTATAAGCTGTGTTACTTAAACCAGATTGTCAAGAGAAAAAAAAACATGTTTATTTGAGCACAAAGAGTGTCACAAACAGCATATAGTCAAGTTTTCAACTGTTTCCTTCACATGCAAAATGTTTAACTTTGAACTCTGCCTAGTCTGCCTCGCCTAGAGCTCTGCCTAGTGTCTTCTTCTTCCTTCTGCTGTTGTGTTTGGGTTCCCATTCGGCTGTGCGGCCCGCATGAGAGAACACTGTGTGCATCGTTTCCAGGTCGGCCATGCAGCCTGTTTGAGTGCTTTTTCTTCTGGCTTTACTTAGTTCTGTCCCTGTATTACCTGCCTAGTCCAGTCCTGGTTTGTGTCTTAGTACAGCCTGTGTGCTCTATGCACTTCTGGTCTGTTTCTACCTGTGTGCTCATTTCACTTCTAGTCTGCTCCAGTCCTGATTGTTCAGTCCAGTCCTGGTTTGTGTTGTCTACACTTCGTCTGTTTCTGCCTATGTGCTTTTTGCACTTTTAGTGTGCTCCATATCCGCTTGCTTAGTCCAGTCCTGGTTGGAGGGTTTTGCTTGCTGCTGCCGTTCGTCGACAGCAGCCCAAGAGCTCATGTTGTTCCTGAGTCTGTGACAGTTTGCTTAGAGCCTGAGACCGTGACAACAGGTACTCAAAAGTGGCCCAATGGAAAGAAAACCCGCAAACAAAAATCTGCAAAAAGGAGACTCAACAAACTAAAACCAAAATTGCTGCCAAAAATATTTCAAATATGTTTTAAAAATGAAAAAATAAAAACAAAAGTGCTTCTTCATTGCAATGACGTCAGTGGGTGTTACTGACGTCATCATGCATGACAACTGTGGCATCTTTTCAAAACCATTAAATAATGCAAATTTAAATACATTGCTTCACTATAGGCTCTAAAAGACATGTAACAGAACAGAAATTGCAGAGAACAGTGTATAAAAATGAAAGTAAAATGTAATATATAAAAATGAATGATAAAAATAGAATTCAAGAAGATAAAACTGGTGTCTTTATTTTAGAGGACGGCACTACTCAGTACCATGCATTAAAGGAAAACTGAGTAATCAGTGTCTGTATATAGATCTCCAGAGGACAGTGTGCCAAATTCAAAGATGAACTTCTATTCCAGCTTAAGTAAAAGATTGTCCAGTTATCCACCTCTTCAAGATCTCCTTGGTGCAGAGAGTACACAAAACCTGTATTCCTCAAACTTGCGGCCTGCTTCCAATGAATGTTCCACCAGCGGCTTCCCTCTACTTTTGTCTTTTCATACCACTTTTGTGTTCCATTACCCTAATACTGAATCTCTTGGTTTTTTCAGTGTAAGCCAAACTAGTGCAGTGTATACAACACTCTCAGACTTACAGTTGGAGAATTGTTTCAAAACAAATTCCCTGCCAGATGCTTCCTCTTTTTCAATTTTCATGCCATTGGTGTGAGAGACGCCATTGAGGCTCATCTGTAAAGTGATACATCCAGAGAATTTTGGTGTAGAGTACATATGCCTCAAATACGTCTTACTAGGACCCCTGAAGAAGGCAATTTTGTGCTGAAACACTGCAGCTCTGGGTTATCTATACTTAGAAGTACCTACTGTACACTACTTTGTTCATTTTTTGGATTATTTTATATACGAACTTGATATTGAAGACTTTGTGAATAAATTAAGCCTTTTTGTGACATCCTGACTTGTGGTGTTTGGCTCCTTCCGTTCCTTTCTCTTTGCTTGTTTTCTTTACGGGTGGATTTGTTTTCTCTTTTTGTTATAGAAAATTTGAATTTTTTTTTTTTTAATATGAAGTGTTTATTCAGCTAACAGCAAAAACCAAATTACGCATGCCGAATGCCAACAGCATATACAAACAATCCTAGGAACCAAAACAGGAATTGCCAAACCCTATCAACCCTCCCACCCATCCAGTCGCAGCAACAAAACAAAAACAGAGTCAAGGTTGACCAGGCCAGACCCACAAAACAAGTCAAATTCAATTCAGGGGAGACCTCACCATTTCCTGTACGGCCTCCAAATAGCGTGAGAGCGGCCCAAAGAGTCCCTTTTAATGGCAGTCAGTTTCTACATTAAGTACAAAAAATCCAACTTGGACAGAAGAGTAGGGGGACACAGCTTAGGCAGCAAATCTATGAGAAGGCAAGAGACCATTTTCCAGTAGTCTTGTACTTTAGAGCAGTACCATCGGATATGTACAAACTTGCCCTCCTCAGCATAATCTGTCCAGCACCGATCAGTACCAGAGCCAACGATTAGTTTAAGATGAGTAGGGTTATAATACCACTGATATAGCATTTTATATCCATGCTTCACATAGTTGGAAACAATCGAGACCTTCAGCAGCTGACTGTAGATATTTTGACACTGTGTTTGGTCCAGAGAAGAACCCCAAAGCACTTCCTAACATTGTTCATAAATATAGTTATGGGGGCGGCTGTACAATAAAGCTTTATAGAATCATGAAATCAAACCCGTCCCCACCCCCATATGAACAACCTTCAGAAGGCCTGGTCACCCGGAGCCCAATCCGGAAGAGCTATCTTCCTCATAAAAGCTCTCACTTAGCAATAAGAAAAAGAGTCAGACCCTTCCAGACCATACTCATCTTGTAAAGCAGAGAAAGGTATAAAAGACCCCTGAACCAAGACATGGCCTTCCCAGCCCAACATTTAAACACCGTAGTGTATGTTGGCGGTGCAAACCCCAGAGCATATTGTATAGGATTATCATAAATGTAACGCTGGCGGGGGAACAAGGCTGAGCAGACAGCACACCACAATGCAAGAGTGGAAAACATCCCATAGGACACACATCAAATGTAGGAGCACAGTTGAGCCAAAGGCATCCAAGGCAGATAACACAAGAGCATATCACCCATTAAACACTGTTCCAATTGCACCCACTTTATGGGGAAAAGCCACCCATTCAAAAAGCGAGGTAAGCTGGGCCTCTCGGTAGTAGAACAAAAAATACGACCCCCATGATCCCCTACTCCCTAGCAACATACATGCGACTTCTGCGCTCTCTAGGGGGCTTGCACCGCCAAATGTAGTCAAACACTTTTCTTTGAAGTTTAACCAAAAAAACTTTAGGAAAGGATAAGGGGAGACAGGTAATCAACTACAAAAAACAAGGCCGCATGTTCATTTTAACTGCACTAATTCTACCCACCCAGGAGACACTCAAGCCCTATCAGCAATCCAAGTCCGCTAATACGCAGCTAAGTAAGGGGGGATAATCTAAAGCAAATAACTGAACCAAATCTGCAGGAATGCGGACTCCCTTACCATAGTAACATAGTAGATGACGTCAGAAAAAGACCTGCACGGTCCATCCAGTCTGCCCAACAAGATAAACTCATATGTGCTAGTTTTTTGTGTATACCTTACCTTGATTTGTACCTATCTTTTTCAGGGCACAGACCGTATAAGTCTACCCAGCACTATCCCCGCCTCCCAACCACCAGCCCTGGCACAGACCGTATAAGTCTGCCCAGCACTAGCCCCGCCTCCCAACCGTCTCTGCCACCCATTCAAGGCTAAGCTCCTGAGGATCCCTTCCTTCTGAACAGGATTCCTTTATGTTTATCCCACGCATGTTTGAATTCCGTTACCGTTTTCCTCTCGCACACTTCCCGCGGGAGGGCATTCCAAGCATCCACCACCCTCTCTGTGAAAAAATACTTCCTGACATTTTTCTTAAGTCTGCCCCCCTTCAATCTCATTTCATGCCCTCTCGTTCTACCGCCTTCCCATCTCCGGAAAAGGTTCGTTTGCGGATTAATACCTTTCAAATATTTGAACGTCTGTATCATATCATCCCTGTTTCTCCTTTCCTCCAGGGTATACATGTCCAGGTCAGCAAGTCTCTCCTCATACGTCTTGTAACGTAAATCCCATACCATCCTCGTAGCTTTTCTTTGCACCGCTTCAATTCTTTTTACATCCTTAGCAAGATACGGCCTCCAAAACTGAACATAATACTCCAGGTGGGGCCTCACCAAATACTCTGGAGAGCCCACTGAAAGTGGAACCGGTCCTTAAGAACCTGATGCAAAGGATCAGAAACAGTAAGGAGCTCTGCCTTAGAAACATTAAGGGTAAAGCCTGACAACCACCCTTAATATAACATACGATGCAAGACAGCCTGCAATGAATGTAGTGGGTCTGCCAGAGTAAAAAGGATGTTTGCATAAAGTAAAATTTTATGATCCTGCTCTCTCACATGAACCCGGTGCACCTTCGAGCTCTCGTGAATTGTCTGAGCTATAAAGGTTCCATAACCAAAGCAAAAATTAAAGAGGACAGGGGACATCCCTGGTGAGTGCCTTGATAAACAGAAAAAAAGTCTGTATAGGCCCCATTCACCCGCAGACAGGCCACTGGCGAGTCATAATGAAGCAACAACCACCCCTTAAAATGACCCGGTGCAAAGTAGTCATCATGAAAGGTCAAGACACCTTGTCAGAAGCCTTTCTCTACTTTTACTCCCAATGCGCCATCCAAATAAGATCCAACAGCCGGCAAATATTTTCACTGGTTTGCCGGCCCGCAGTAAACCTCGATTGGTCACCATGTATCAGATAAGGCAAAAAACGCTGAAGCCGGGCAGCCAAATTATTGTCATCGAGCCCCCCCCCCCCCCCCCCCCCCCCCACCCCACCAAGCAGACAATTGTGCATTGGCACTCCCAGGCAGCTAAGGGAGGAAAAGCCCCACCAAATAGGCCTCGGCCTCAGCATTTGGGATCATTGGACCTACCTTCTTGGGGTTAATTTTGGCTTTGTGGCCTTATACCCATACCCATCCTTAACCCACACAATCAAATTCTGGGCTTGCTGCTTCCAAAATTTATTAAACAATAAGCGCCCTGCCTTATCTCCTCCTCCAAAAAATTCCTGACATGTCTTTTGCAGTAGGCAAGCAATATCCTTTAAATCTAACTCTTGCAATTCACACTGACAAGCCACCAACTCACACACAATTGAGGGCTGCGACAACCTGAGTAACCAAAGAGCAAGAACCCGATCTAACAACCACACATCAGTACACATACAGGAATTATGTAGGGCCAAATAAAATGAGTAATCACACTCCCCCAGATGGTATAAACGCTGTACATCCTCCAAACCCAATCGAGCCATGAAGCTACGCAACTGCTCACAGTCTTACTTAGCTTACTGAATTCAAGCTGTAGAATTGTGCTACAAAGGTTTACAAGTTAAGTTAAGGTTCCCATCTCCCTCCATAACCAAGAGACCCTCCTGAAAATCCAGACTTTTGGGTTCCAAGAACGCAAAAAAAATGCCCTTGATTCATGTTAGGAGCATCAATGTTAAGCAGAGTATAAAGCTGACCATTTAACTCAGCTTTCACAAAAATATATCGACCCTCAGGGTCCAAAAGAGTGTCCTGTATCGCACTTTTCAACTTCTATGAATCACAATCCCCACCCTGTTAGCTTTCTTAATCTTCCTTATTAGTGGCCTGAAACGCCAAAGGATAATGGGGATGAGAGAACAAGGAAGCACAAGAGGGAAACAAACAAACCCCACATCCACATTCATCTTTTCCATCGGGGAGTCCGCTGCCTTTGCTGCCCTGGCTCCAGTGATCTTCTGGTCATCACGCTGGAGCTGTTCCCCTGCTGACACCGCCGGCTCTTCCTCTCCTGCCGGCCTGATGGTGGAGCAGCGGCGGAGGTACTGGCTTGGAGGGCCATGACGGTTGGAGCTGAGGAGGAGGTCCGTTCGAACCACCATCTTGGATTCTGCACCGTTGACTTTGTTGAAGGTGTTGCCTGCTTCTGGTGATTGTAGCTTCTCTCCTGGCCGCATACTCCTGCTTCCTCTGTGCCTCATCTGTGCTATCTGGTCCCTGCTGCAGTCCTCGTTTGAAGATCGCCTTGCCGGACCTGTTCGAGCCACTCTGCTTTGCCTGGGCCGTCATCATCCCTCGTGGTTCACCAGGATTTCTGCTGTCCATCTTAGTCTATCTTCCTTCCCTTTTTCCCTTCTCACCCTGTTTCCCACCCCTGACTAATGTTCTGTAACTGATTTCTCCATGTATTTGTATTTATTTTAATAGTTCATTGTAAGCCGCTTTGAGGCTGCAAACCTGTGGCAAAAGGCGGGATATAAATGACCTAAAATAAATAAATATGATGCACTTCCTTAAAGAACAATTGCTGTTTCTGAGGGAATTAAGACCTTTGATATTATAAGTCAAAAACTGTATGGGAGGCATAAGAAGCAAGAGAAAAAAGAAAAGCATAATAAAACTCCACACTCAGAATCCCATGGACAGCACATTCATCCTCCGTCCCAATGCTTCCATACACCACACACAAACACACTAAATCCAAAACTCCAGCCCACCCCCCACCCAAGAAGAGGCCCAGTTCTAAAAGGAAGGGCCACATACAGAGGAAGGGCGCATTCCAAAAATACAGAGCTAACCCAGCAACAAAAGATAGACAAAGCATGTAAACAGTACTCTATCCCAAAGCACGCTCCTACCTAAAACAATGTATTACGTTCAATTCTGGTTGCTGTATGTCAAAAAAGATATAGTGGAATGAGAAAAAGTTCACAGAAGAGTGACCAAAATGATAAAGGGAATGGAACTTCTCCCATATGAGGAAAGGCTAAAGAGGTTAGGGCTGTTCAGCTTGGAAAAGAGACAGCTCGCAGGGATATGATTGAGGTCTATAAAATCCTGAGTGGTGTAGAACAGGTAGAAGTGAATCGATTTTTCATTCTTTCAAAAAGTACAACGACCAGGAGACACTCAATGAAATTACATGGAAATACTTTTAAAACAAATAGGAGGAAATATTTTTTTACTCAAAAAATAGTTAAGCTCTGGAATTCGCTGCCGGAAGATGTGGTAACAGCTGTTAGTGTATCTGGGTTTAAAAAAGGTTTGGACAAGTTCATGGCGGAAAAGCCCATAATCTGTTATTGAGGTGGACATGGGAAGCCACTGCTTGCCCTAGGATTGGTAGCATGGAATGTTGCTACTAATTGGGTTTCTGCCAGGTACTTGTGACCTGGATTGACCATTATTGGAAGCAGAGTACTGGGCCAGATAGACTATTGGTCTTGCCCAGTATGGCTATTCTTATGTTCTTAAAATACATAAGAAATATGAACAGCTGCAGCAGAGCTAGCACTCTGTCTAAAGGCAGATGCACAGTCAGGAGGTTTTCCCAGATTTTGATACTTGCTGCCACCTCGCCCTGCGAGGGGACATCTGAGGTGGGGAAGAGGATGTCAGTGCAAGATGCTCATCACGTGTCAGCAGACCCACAGCCACCAGATTGTCCTTAACCACAGAGACTGAGGTGGTTTTTGTATAGGTCTTTCCTTCCACCGTAAAAGATAATCCAATGAGGAACAGCCACCGGTAACCGGCCTGATGGTGACAAAGCAGTTAGATCAATTCTCTATACTCACGCAGGCAAGCCAGGGTAGCAGGAACCACATCAGGACACTTCCACCTCGCAGTTCTTCCAGCTGAGAACACCACCCTTTCAGCGAACTGCTCGCAGTACTTTCGGTCGATCACTATATTTATGGAAATATACAATAATGTCCCTGGGCCGATTGCCCAGTCGAGATCCCGCCACCTCTGCTCTATCCAAAGGCAGAGGTGGCGGGTTAGCAGTATGATCCGCCTTTTGCAGAGCCTTTGCCAGTATGAGGCCCACAGCCTCCATCATACGAACATCCACAACCATCTGAGGGACTCCCTGGAGGCAGAGATTACACCTCCTGGATCTGTTTAATCCTCTATCTTGAGGACTTTAGCTTCATGCTGATGCTCAAAGTGGGTCAGCCGCGTCTGGAGGCGATCTAGGTCTTCCCCGTGTGCTTCCATTTACACCTTGGTTGCCTCCACGAGGCGCCCTATGTCGGATATCTTTTTAAAGTTCATCCAGGGTGTCCTGCAGCTCAGATCTCACCGTACATATTGATTTATGACAAACTGGTTCATACTTTTATTTAGAAAATCTTTTAAAAAGTTTTTGTTTTCTATCAAAATTGATAATTTTTCATGATGTCATGTAAACTCCTAAATGCAGAAGTTTATTATTATAATCTGCTTTGCAATTTACTTTAAAGGCGGAATAGAAGTAAATAAATACAATACAATCTGATTTTAGCTCTTGAAACCAAGCCTGCATCTCTGTGTGTAAAAAGGAAAGGCCAGAATCATGCATGGCCGTGAGACATGACAGAGCGTCACCACCATCTTTGCCTTGTGGTGTGCCCCTGGCAAATGGAGTGCACTTACCAATGACTTCGCCTCCTCTGGCCAGCACTAAGTGTCGACATCAGAGGTCTGGAACACAGAGCAGAGCTGCACCAATAGAATCACCCCGGCATATTCAAAAAGGGAGCGGAAAAAAAATCTTTTGTCGGCTCACACTCCCATTAGGATGGGTGACATCACTTCCTCAAAATTCAAAACCTTTTTCTGATAAGAGCATAATGATTGCATACAAGAGAGAAAGTGACCTATGCGATATGCTTGTACCGTGCACCTTACCAGCACATAGCAGAAATACAAGAAGATTGCCAATGGGACATTTTAAATATGGGAGCTGCACTATATGTGTAGTAAATATAAGCACTAAAGTATTCATCAACCCATCATCTGGCAAGGAATGTGTTTTGAAACAATTCTCCAACTGTAAGACTTAAGGGTGTTGTATACACTGCACTGTGCCCCTGAGGTTTGGTTAACATTAGAAAAACCAAGAGGAAATTCAGTATTAGCATAATGCAGGGGTTCTCAACCCAGTCCTGCATATTCATTGTGGATTTCCTGGAAACTTTGGTGTTGCGTGCCAGATTTTGAAATATATGCTGTTACTATAGATGTTGTTTTTATAGGCATAATCTATAAACCAGAAACGTGGTTTAATATCATAGGAGTTGATGATTCAGTCCACAGCAGCAGAAACCCCCTGGTGTCACGAAACGCCTATACATCTGCCTGGGGTTACCCCGCGGCCACTTAGAGGGTCTATCCCGAGCACATCTCAGGTCCACCTGCTGCTTGTGCTGTACACTAGCATGCTCCTCCCACCGACAGGATTCTTCAACAGTCCAGACAAACAGGGTGAACAAACAATTATGTTTAGTCTCATAAAAATATTGAAAAGTGGACAGAAAAAGTGCAATCAGCAAACAATAACAGGTAACTGATCAGTTATAACACTAACTAAACATTTGTTTACTTTCTAGAAAGTACCTGGGGAGATCAGGACATATAGCTGCTCACCAGTTATCAAATATAACTGTTTTACAGGGCTTCAGTAAAGAGCTTTCTCTCTCTCTTCACCTGGGCTGAAACTGGGGAAAAAAGCAGTACAATACAAACGAAAAGAGCTCCTGGGCCAATTGGAACCCAGTCAACAATTTTGTTTGTTTGTTTGTTTTGAAGCTGGTTACATCACTATAGGCATTTCCTTTATCTGTGTGCTAACTAAAAGAAGGAACGGTCATTCCTCTGTAACAGTTTTAAACATAAACATGCACCACCTGCTGGCCAAGCTAGAGAAATACACTTCAAGAAATACCCAATACATTTTACTGGCTTAAAATGCACCGTTCTGTCACAGCTGGCCATAAACCAATCAAATTTTTTTTTGATCTGACAGCAGTGCCTGTAAACAAACCCTAAATGTAACGAGAATTACATTTTTATCCCCAGATGCAATGAGAATCACAAGTTCTCGCCTTGATACACTTGTTTAATTGAAACCAGCCTTTTCTTATACAATAAAAGGAAGATAAAGGTAGGAACAGTGGAGGTGCTTATTAACTAAAAATATATGTTAAAACAGTTTTATAGAATCAACATATACATTTGTGTGCCTTTATGACATATGCTTCTAGAATAATCCCTAGTAACACACAAGTGCTACTGCACAAAGTTACACCTGCTCCAAACCAGACGTGTTGTGTGGGTACTCATGTATTTTATAAAATACTCACATACTTTGCATTGACAGTCAAATGGTGCCCTCAGGAACACCTTCATACAGTCTGTGTAAAGGAAGCATGCTCAAGTCTGCACATGTACTTTGTGTATTTGCATGTACATGTGGGAAATATTAATTTAGGATCAGTGCATGCAACAGCCAGTTAACCCCTATCTTCCTTAGTAGAAGTTAATTTGCTACTTAGAACCTGCTACTTTATTAATTGATAACAAATAAATCATCCTGCAGAGTAGATCTGCATGATTGAATTTAAGCATCCTGTCCAAAAGGTTTTGAGTTTAGTCTTCATCTTAAAAGTTAGTGGGGATTCATTATGCCAAGTGAAAAAAAGTAGTTAATGCTCATCTATCAGGACAGGGCTATAAGACCATTTATTTAACATTTCTATTCCGTAGTTGTAGTGCTTCTAATCTTTGTAAAATACATTTTTACACTTATAATATTTTTAGATATTAAATTTAAAATGGATAAAACGTCGCTTAAACTCATCTCCATCCCAGACTGTAAAGAGTCTAGCTTAACAAATAGATCACCCAATCAGGGTTTCAGTATATCCCCAATGAATATTCATGAGAGAGTTGCATGCAGTGGAGGCTGGGATGCCTCCAGGACCAGGTTTGGGAACCACTAAAATAGAGCTTTACGTCCTTCCTATACGCTAAATAACTGTGATCAAAAAGGTTTCTTACCTTGTCACCAGTGCACCTAGTACGGGTAACGATATGCTCTTAAGATAATTTCAGATCATTTTCTTTCTTTCCATGTCTTATGAATGCTGAGCTTTATGATCTGAGAGTTTCTGTTGGGGGTGGCTTGCAAGGGAACTCTTCTGTTTTTGTCTTCTCATGTCAGTCTTCGTTATTCTTTCCAACACAGTTGGTGTTAGAAAACAATTTATATGTAAGGTGTTGAGAACGTCTGTGTAGGTGCAATATAACTCCGAAAATTTAACAGAATGGGATTGAATTTGGAATGGGGGGGAAAAAACAGTGAGAAAGACACAGTGAGTTTGAAAATAGGTCTGACTGGACTGAGGATTCCAGAAAAATGTCTCAGTACATGTCTGTGGCCAAAGCAGTTCCAGATTCTACAGCATAGAAACTTTGGTACAGTGAAACATATTAATTAAGAAATGGGGTTCTTTCATACAGTTTCCTCTCTTCTCACCCAGTTTCACAGGGATTTGAAATAATTCCATCAATGGTTTCTACATGCTTTCTGGACTATGAACCCTCCCCATACTCCTGCAGTGCCACCGTACTGCCATACCCCTATTTCTCATATGTTGGCTCTTAATCATGCAGATGTGTATTTAGTTCTTTGTTGTAAATTCTACTGTAAACCTTACTGACTGGATTGCCAAATTGCCCAAGTTCTTCAGCTGTTGGAAAGAACCAGGCTTGATGGGGAATGATGCCCTACTGCAGCCCTGGCTGGAGACACATCTAATGTATGTCATCCCTCCTTGGCCCATGGTAGGCCATGTGTTGACAAGGTTCATGTTGCACCAGGGTCGAATAATTCTTGTAGCCCTTGTGGTATGCGGACCTGATTCGACTGCTGGATTGGGGGTACTCTCCATCTTCCGTAGGTACATGGCCTATTGCACTGCATTCTTGATGGCTGCTCTGTGTACTGCCAAGTAATGCCTGTTGCCATTGCACAGTAGCACCCTGTTAAACTGTAAAATCCATACTTTGAAATCTGCTGACAATGACTTCTAATGGTTTGATATATTATCACACTTTGGTTCTATTTTATTGTTTTTTCCAAACCAATGACATTGTTTTGGTTATTGCTCCACTAAGACTGCCTCACCTTTCTCTCTTCCATGTCAGAGACACATAGAGAGACAACACACACACATTGGAAATAATTACATAAGCCATGCTTTGCATGTTTTCCCTGCTGCCTCTCCTTTTTCCTTCTGGTCAAAGACACATACACATGTGCAGAAGGATTAGAAAGAATTCTATGGGACATGTTCTGTATGCTTTCCCCACTTATCTGCAGTGAGTTCCAGTACCAGGCTCAAACCCTCCTAGGAGCAGACCTGTACGTATGCTTCCTTCTGAGTATTAATCCTTCCTGCGACAAGGATTGATGAGCTGTGCCTGCTGAACGTGTTGCTATTTATAGATTAAATTATTTTTCAGTATGTGTTGTGAGTTTTGTTGCATACATTCCATGTAAACAAAACCATAAGTTTCCATATCATCAAGCTGATCAATCCATAGACTGGTGGGTTGTGTCCATCTACCAGCAGGTGGAGATAGAGAGCAAACTTTTGCCTCCCTATATGTGGTCATGTGCTGCCGGAAACTCCTCAGTATGTTCTCTATCTCAGCAGGTGGTGGTCACACACAGCAGCAGCTCTGGCTAGGCCTCCAAGCCTAATCCTTAGGTTTTGTTGAGGCCTGGGGTTGAGGGCTCTTTTGAGCAAGTGCAAACCTGGTGGTGCCAGGTCCCTCCTTTTCTCCCCCCTCCCGCTGGCTCCGTTTAAAAAAAAAAAAAAAAAAATATATTTTTAAACGTCTTTAAAGGCGTTTAATTCGACGTTTCTTTAAACGTTCATTGCAGCTACTCACTGGGACACCAATTCGTTACAGCTCGGAGCGGCAAGCAGGTAATTTTACCTTTTTATAGCGGGCAGGGGGTTCCCCGATTCTTCTCCTCGTGGCAATGGCGTCGGAGGGCGAGGGCGCAAGGGTCGCTCCCCGGATCGCTGGAGCGCTTCTAGAGGGGATGCGGGGGTTTTACAACCTGATTCGCCCTTGATGGGTGATAGTTTAGTGACCGATGAATGTCCCGGTCGTTCCTCCGGCGTGGCGGTTTTTTCCCGCCATAAACGCCCATCCCCCGCTCCTCGCCTCCGCCATCTTGGCCGGCCACGCGGCTCGGACGGCTTCTTCGGGGCCGCCCTTGAGGTTGGAGACATTAATGCCATGAACGCCCTTAATTTGGGCGACGGCACAAAAGCGGCTAAAGTTAAGCGCCGTTCTTCCCGCGCGGCTCCTTCACGGAGTTTCGCGCCGGACGCCATTTTGGATGCGCAGCATGTCTCTCCCCCGCTATTGCGAGCGCCGGTTGAGAGTGCGTCTAGGGCTGTTGCCCAGGCTGCGGAAGTGCACAGTCTGGGGGGTTTCTCCCCCGAGTTTGTTTTGCTGCTGCATCAGGCTTTCCTCATGCAAAACGCTGCCCCTGCTCCCTCTTCTGATAAAGAGGTTGAGGTTCCCAGAGGTAAACGCCCTCGGGTTGATTTCCAGGCCTTGGAGGACTTTTGTCTCCTCCGATGTAGATGAGGGCAGCGTGTCTGAGGTCTCCCAACGATCCTTTGCGGATTCCTTGGAGGAGATAGATCCCCGCTCGGATGGAGCGGATGACCCCTCTGCAGCGCGGCTTTTTAGCCCAGAGGATTTGCCCAACCTGTTGTTACAGGCCATGGACACTTTGAAGATTTCCTCTCCGGAGGACATCTCTCCCTCAGCCCCTGTTGGCTCTGCCATTATGCTGGGGACGAAGCGCCCGCCTAGAACCTTCCACGTGCATGATGCCATGCACACCTTAATTGCGGCTCAATGGGATGTCCCGGAAACGAGCCTTAAAGTGGCTAGGGCTATGTCCCGCCTCTATCCTTTGGCTGTGAGTGAACGTGAGGCCTATCTGTGGCCTACCGTGGATTCTTTAATCACTGCGGTGACTAAGAAAACGGCGTTGCCGGTGGAAGGTGGCACGGCCCTAAAGGACGCCCAAGACAGAAGATTGGAGGCGGCCTTAAGGTCGTCCTTGGAGGCAGCTGCTTTAAGTTTGCAGGCCTCAGTTTGCGGCTCCTATGTGGCCAGGGCGTGCCGGACTATGGTGCAGCGGGCTTCCCCCTCGGATCATTCCTTGAGGGCTGATTGGCCGGCCCTGGAATCGGGCTTAGCCTATTTGGCAGACTTGCTGTATGATGTCTGGAGAGCCTCAGCTAAAGGCATGGCTCAGACAGTCTCTGCGCGGCGGTGGCTTTGGCTGAAACATTGGTCTGCTGACCACGCCTCTAAATCCCGCCTGGCTAGATTGCCTTTTAAAGGCAAGCTGCTCTTTGGGGTCGAGCTGGACAAAATCGTGACCGATCTCTTGCACGTCTAAGGGCAAGAAATTACCAGAGGTCAGGGCTCGGGTTAGTACTCGTCCCGATACCTCCATACCGCCCGGGCAAGTCGGGTTCCTCTGCCCCCTCTTCCTTCAAGAGGAATTTCTCCCCCAAGCAGCATTCCTTTCGCAGAGACCGCCGTCCCGGAGGTGCTCCCTCCGGTCCTCCCCCAGGGTCTCGTACCCAATGACGGGGCCTTGGTCCACGCCCCAGTGCAGATTGGAGGACGGCTGTCCTCGTTTCTGGGCGAGTGGATCACTATAACTTCAGACGCGTGGGTGCTGGAAGTCATCAGAGACGGCTACAAGCTAGAGTTCTGCCAACCCTTAAGAGACGGGTTTGTACTCTCTCCCTGCAAGTCTCCGGTCAAGCTGTGGTAGTGCAGCAGACCTTGGACAACCTGATCCGCCTGGGTGCGGTCGTTCCGGTGCCAAAAAATCAGATTGGCAAGGGACGTTACTCCATTTACTTTGTGGTTCCAAAGAAAGGAGGTTCTGTCCGGCCTATCCTCGACCTCAAAGGGGTCAATCGGGCCTGGAAAGTGAGGCACTTTCGCATGGAGACTCTCCGCTCTGTTATAGCGGCAGTGAAGGCAGGAGAGTTCTTGGCTTCCTTGGACATCAAGGAAGCGTACCTGCATATTCCCATCTGGCCTCCTCTCCAACGCTTTCTGCGTTTTACAGTCCTGAGACGACACTTCCAGTTCAGAGCCCTCCCTTTCGGGTTGGCTACTGCTCCGCGGACCTTTTCCAAAGTAATGGGGGTCATAGCGGCCTTCCTGCTAAAGGAAGGAGTACAAGTCCATCCTTATCTGGACGACTGGTTGATCCGAGCCCCCTCTTATGCAGAGTGCGGCAAAGCTATGGACTGGGTAGTTGCTCTTTTGAGCTCCCTGGGATGGATCATCAACTGGAAGAAGAGCCAGCTGCGCCCGACTCAGTCCCTGGTGTATCTGGGAGTTCGATTCGACACCCAAGTGGGCAGAGTGTTCCTGCCAGACAATCGGATTGTCAAGCTTCAGGCTCAGGTGGACTAGTTCCTAGTAGCCTCTCCTATTCGGGCTTGGGACTACGTGCAGCTGTTGGGCTCTATGACGGCCACGATGGAAGTAGTGCCCTGGGCCAGGGCTCATATGAGACCACTACAGCTATCTCTGCTGCTGCGCTGGACTCCGATGTCGGAGGATTATGCTGTGCGCCTTCCTGTGGACCCAGCAGTGCGCAAGGCGCTGAGCTGGTGGACGCAGACAGACAAGTTGTCTGCAGGATTGCCTCTGGTGACCCCGGAGTGGATTGTCGTCACGACAGACGCCTCTTTGATGGGCTGGGGAGCCCACTGCTTGGGAAGGACAGCGCAGGGGCTCTAGTCTCCTGCAGAGGCAAGTGGTCTATCAACCTCCTGGAACTCAGAGCCATTCGCTTGGTGTTATTGGAGTTCATCCCGGTACTCGTGTTGAAGCCTGTACGGGTCCTGTCGGACAATGCCACGGCTGTGGCCTATATCAACCGCCAGGGAGGTACCAGAGCACCCCTCTAGCCAAGGAGGCTATGAGTCTTTGCCAGTGGGCGGAAGCGAACCTGGAGCAGCTTTCAGCGGCCCACATTGCCGGAGTCATAAATGTCAAGGCGGACTTTCTCAGTCGCCATACCTTGGAGCCCGGAGAGTGGCAACTATTTGCTCAGGCGTTCTTGGACATCACGAAGCGCTGGGGCCAGCCGAGCCTAGATCTGATGGCGTCATCGGCCAATGGCCAAGTGCCGCGCTTTTTCAGCAGAGGACGGGACCCTCGATCCCTGGGAGTAGATGCTCTTCTCCAACAGTGGCCGACACAAGAGCTCCTCTATGTGTTCCCGCCCTGGCTCATGTTGGGCAGGGTGCTAGACCGGGTGGCAAAGCATCCCGGCAGGGTAATCCTGGTGGGTCCGGATTGGCCCAGACGTCCCTGGTATGCGGACTTGTTCAGGCTCTCAGTCGACGATCCTCTGCGGCTGTCAGTGGAGCAGGGCCTGTTACATCAGGGTCCCGTGGTGATGGAGGATCCCTCTCCCTTTGGTCTTACGGCCTGGCTATTGAGCGGCAGCGTCTGAGGAAGAAGGGCTTCTCAGACAAGGTCATCGCCACTATGCTGAGAGCGAGGAAGCGCTCTACTTCTACTGCTTACGCCAGGGTTTGGCGTATCTTTGCAGCATGGTGTGAAGCAGGCTCACTTTCTCCCTTCACTGCTCCAATTTCTTCAGTGTTGGCGTTCCTGCAAGAAGGTCTGGAGAAAGGCCTGTCGCTCAGTTCCCTTAAAGTCCAGGTAGCGGCTCTGGCTTGCTTCAGGGGCCGCCTGAAGGGTGCTTCCCTGGCTTCGCAGCCAGATGTGGTGCGCTTTCTCAAGGGAGTTAATCACCTGCGCCCTCCTCTGCACTCAGTGGTGCCTGCGTGGAATCTCAACCTGGTGCTAAGAGCATTGCAGAAGCCGCCTTTGGAACCCTTGTCGAGGGCATCTCTGAAAGACCTGACGTTGAAAGCAGTCTTTTTGGTGGCTATCACTTCAGACAGAAGAGTTTCCGAGCTCCAGGCGCTCTCATGTCGAGAGCCTTTTCTGCAGTGCACTGAGGCAGGAGTGACTATTCGCACAGTGCCTTCCTTCCTGCCCAAGATTGGTTCTCGCTTCCATGTGAATCAGCAGCTCTGTCTCCCTTCCTTTCGTAGGGAGGACTACCCAGAGGAGTACTCCGCTCTTGAATATCTGGATGTGAGACGAGTCATCATCAGTTACTTGGAAGTGACCAATGATTTCCGGAAATCGGATCATCTGTTTGTCCTGTTTGCAGGTCCTCGTAAGGGTCTGCAGGCTGCTAAGCCTACAGTGGCAAGATGGGTCCAGGAAGCCATTGCAGCGGCTTATGTGGCCGCGGGGAAGGTGCCGCCTATCCAGCTGAAGGCTCACTCCACGAGAGCTCAGGCGGCCTCGATGGCAGAGGCAGGATCCGTCTCCTTGGAAGAGATATGCAAGGCGGCAACGTGGGCTTCGGCTCATACATTCTCCAAGCATTACCGTTTGACTGTGGCTGCACGGGCGGAGGCCCGGTTTGGAGCTTCAGTGTTGAGGTCAGGGATTTCTATGTCCCGCCCTGGGTGAGTACTGCTTCGGTACATCCCACCAGTCTATGGATTGATCAGCTTGATGATATGGAAGGTAAAATTATGTATAATCATACCTGATAATTTTCTTTCCATTAATCATAGCTGATCAATCCATAGCCCCTCCCAGATATCTGTACTGTTTATATTCTGGTTGAATTTTAGGTTCAAGTTTAGCCTTCAGTTACTTCAGGAGGACTTCGTGTTCAAGTTCTTCTTTCACTTGGATTCTTCAAGAGTTGAGACGACTTTGTGTTACAGTGAGCTGCTGCATTCCTCTCCCCTCCGTTTTACGGGGCTGGATTGAGACATAAATTCTGCCGGCACTCCCTCCCGCTTCGTGCGGCTGTAGGGCAGCTTTGTACCCCTCCCGCTTCGGCGGTGTTAGGGTCAGTCAGCTCCTCCCGCGGTTGCGGTTGCAGGATAAGCCAGATCCCCCCGCATCGGCGGGTGTGGTGTCCCTCCCCCGCTCCGCGGGGATGAGCTGGACGGATTCCCCTCCCCCACTTGTGTGGGGATGAGCTGGGTTAATTCCCCTCCCCCGTTTCGGCGGTGGTGAGCTGGGCAGAGTGTCCCTTCGTGGGTGTAATTCTCTAAGTGCTGAGTCCTGCGGATGGAGCTTTGATATCGACATACTGAGGAGTTTCCGGCAGCACATGACCACATATAGGGAGGCAAAAGTTTGCTCTCTATCTCCACCTGCTGGTAGATGGACACAACCCACCAGTCTATGGATTGATCAGCTATGATTAATGGAAAGAAAATTATCAGGTATGATTATACATAATTTTACCTTTGTTGCCTATTATTCCCTGATAGGATAAATCATACTGTGATTCTGGATGATCCATACGACGATCCTCCTGACTTGCCAGTTCCTGATAAGTCACCAGAGCCCACCAAGGAGCAACTAGATGTAAGTTGTACCTTATAAATGCATGCAGGGAAAGGAACTTAGTGTAGTGAGATACTTAACAAGAAGTAGTTTGTAGCATTTTAGATAACTATCTATAGATCTGTTCTAGTTTAAATTCACCTCGTCAGCCTCCCTTTGACATAGACCTAACTCAGTTCTATAGTAACACCTAATAATCCAATATTTAGATTAACAATATCACCACACCCATCCCATGAGAGGGAGGAGCTATCCAGATGAGACCATCCAAACTGTGAGGGAAATAGAGACATCACCAAGGTGTTCAGAATAGATGTGTAAAGAATGGCATCTAGTCTAGTAAATAAACACACCTAATCACTGCCTCAGAGCCCAATCTGTTGTATTTATATAACTACCAGATTGGCGATAGCCTTTTTGGTTTATTGTAAGCCACATTGAACCTGCAAACATGTGGGAAAATTGTGGGGTGTAAATATGATAAATAAATATCTCTCTCTATCCACTGATAAGAAATACAGACCATTAAAAGTATATACAAAGTGATGGTTTATTCAGCAAAGCAATTCAGAAAAATGCAAACAGAAGTAGAGATTTCTTGGGTAGTTTCTAAAAGAAATACTAATTCCTAATATAGATACTTATGGCCTAATGAAAGCAAGCACAGTGCCTTTGATTAACACAGTCCAAATTATGTCAAAGGGCCTACATAACCATGCTGTATGTTATCACAGAAAATAAAATGTATGACCTTTAGATGTCAGGAGAGACTTCTTCACGATGGGACCTTACAAGACTGGGCATCCAAATGGCAGATGACTTTTAATGTGAGCAAGTGCCAAGTGATGAATATGGAAAAGAGGAACCTGAACTATAGCTACGTAATGTAAGGTTCCACATTAGGAGCCACCAACCAGGAAAGGGATATAGGCGTCATCGTCGAAACCTTCTGCTCAATGTGCAGCGGCGGTTAAGAAAGCAAATAGAATGTGAGGTATTATTAGGAAAGGAATGGAAAACATATAAGTACATAAGTATGGCCATACTGGGAAAGACCAAAGTCCATCATGCCCAGCATCCTGTTTCCAATAGGTTTCCAATCCAGGTCACAAATACCTGGCAAGATCCCAAAAAAGTACAAAACATTCTATACTGCTAATCCCAGAAATAGTGGACTCTCCCCAAGTCCATTTAATAATGGTCTATGGACTTTTTCTTTAGGAAGCCATCCAAACTGTTTTTTAAACTCCGCTAAGCTAACCACCTTTACCACATTCTCTGCCAACGAATTCCATAGTTTAATTACACGTTGAGTGAAGAAAACTTTTCTCCAATTTGTTTTAAATTTACTACATTGTAGCTTCATCGCATACCCCCTAGTCCTAGTATTTTTGGAAAGAGTGAACAGACGCTTCCCATTTACCCGTTCCACTCCATTATTTTATAGACCTCTATCATATCTCCCCTCAGCTGCCTTTTCTCCAAGCTGAAGAGCCCTAGCCGCTTTAGGCTTTCCTCATAGGGAAGTCATCCCATCCCCTTTATCATTTTCGTCGCCCTTCTCTGCACCTTTTCTAATTCCACTATATCTTTTTTGAGATACAGCGACCAGAATTGAACACAATATTCGAGATGGCAGCCGCACCATTGTGCGATACAAAAGCATTATAACATCCTCATTTTTGTTTTCCATTCCTTTCCTAATAATAGCTAACATTCTATTTGCTTACTTAGCCATAGCAGCACACTGAGCAGAAGGTATCAATGTATCATCAACGACGACAACTAGATCCCTTTCTTGTTAACGTGGAACCTTGCATGACGTAGCTATAATTCGGGTTCCTCTTTCCCACATGCATCACTTTGCACTTGCTCATATTAAACGTCATCTTCCATTCAGACGCCCGGTCTCGTAAGGTCCTCTTGTAATTTTTCACAATCCTCCCGCGACTTAACGACTTTGAATAACTTTGTGTCATCAGCAAATTTAATTACTTCACTAGTTACTCCCATCTCTAGGTCATTTAAAAATATGTTAAAAAGCAGCGGTCCAGCACAGACTCCTGGGGAACCCCACTAACTACCCTTCTCCATTGAGAATACTGACCATTTAACCCTACTCTCTGTTTTCTATCTTTTAACCAGTTTTTAATCCACAATAGAACACTACCTCCTATCAAGTGGTGTGCTGGAGCCGGCTTGCACTGTTATTAAATTTTTCTAAGATCTTGCGAGCCGGTTGTTCTGCATGGCAAGCTGGCTCTGGTAAACGAAGTAAGCATGGCAGGAGGGCGCCACAAGCCATGCTTACCTCACCTCCCACAGCCCTTATTTGCCCGCGCTGCCCTGGGGGGAGGGGTTTAAATCTTTTTTATTACCTCCGTCGAAGCGACCGCATCATTGAAAGCCCTGCCTGTCTCTAGCCTTCCCTTTGTGAGTTCGTTCCCTCAGAGTCCCGCCTTCTGACATCATTTCCTCGTTCCGTGAGGGGGGACTCTGAGGGAACGAACTCACAAAGGGAAGGCTAGAGACAGGCAGGGCTTTCAATGATGAGGTCGCTTCGACGGAGGTAATAAAAAAAGATTTAAACCACGCAGGATGGCAGTGTGGCAGGAAGAAAAAGGGGGATGTTGGGGGGAGAAGAGGGTGGGCAGGTGGATATTAATAGGAGGGGAGGATGGGGGTGAAGGTGAATCACTGGACATGGATGGGAGTGGGAGGGGAGGATGGGGGTGAAGGAGAATCACTGGACATGGATGGGAGCGGGAGGAGAGGATGGGGGTGAAGAATGATCACTGGACATGGATGGGAGCAGGAAGGGAGGTCAGGGGAGAGAAGAGAATTGCTGGGTATGGATGGATGGAGGGGGGCAGGGGAGAGAAGAGAATTGCTAGGTATGGATGAATGGATGGAGGGGGGCAGGGGAGAGAAGAGAGTTGAGTATGGATGGATGGAGGGGGCAGGGAAGAGAAGAGAAATTGCTGGATATGGATGGAGGGCAGAGGAGAGGAGAGTTGCTGGACATGGGTGGATGGGGGGAGGGCAGAGGGGAGAGGAGAATTGTTGGACATGGGTGGATGGAGGGGGAGGGCAGGGGAGAGAAGAGTTGTTGGGCATGGGTGGATGGAGGGGAGGGCAAGAGAGAGAAGGGTTGCTGGACATGGATGGAGAGGAGAGCTGCTGGACATATTCCATATTCTATGTATTCATAGCTTAAAGCATGAGTGCTAGAATTTATGGTAGCAAAAGAGAGGGTCCAAAAGTACACAAACAGCAAAAAAAGAAGCACAAATGGGCCTTGCAAGACTGGAACAAGAGAGAGTCCTTTAATTAAATAACTCTCTCTTGTTCCAGTCTTGACGGCCCATTTGTGCTTTTGTAGCCATGTGTTTTATGTAAGATGTTCATTCCTCTTTTCTAATTTTTTCGTGTTTGTTTTATTCTCTTTCTGTATTAGACTTTTCAGTTCTATTTTTCTGTTTTTATTTTCCTTCTTTTATGTTGCTGTGCCGTACTTCATTAAGGTTTTGTAGTTATTTTCTTTTGTCTTTCTGTTCGTGGTACACATTTATAGCATCTGTTCCTTACCCTTCCCCATCACGCCACTTTTAAGGAGTTGAGCATTGTTCTGCAGGCACCATGATTTGGTGCATGAACCCCCCCCCCCCCCCCCCCACACACACACACACACACACACACCAGTTGTTTCACAGCATACATTGCCTGTGCATGAACTAGCAGTTCCCATATAGGGCTAGATTCTATATGTGGCGCCTGAAAATTCCATGTGGAAATAAAATCTGCCTAGGCTTATTCTCTAAAATACGCCTTTATTTTATAGAATAGGCTTAAATTTCCTGGCAGAATACACCAATTGCTTCTCCATGCAACCAAATTTTTCGGCCATTTACTCCATGTTTTACTTGGCATAAATCCTGATTCCTAAATTAGGCGCAGAGCAGGTGTACTCTATAACAACATGTATAGATTTTAGAAATGGGGATTCCCCCATTTTGAACTGTGTGACTTACAATTTAAGCCCACCACGTTACAGAGTACACTTAGCAAGTTGTGCATCTAAATCTTAATTTATGCTAATTAGTGCTAATAATTGCTTGTTAACATTCAGTTGACAACGCTGATTAGCTAGCTTACCAATTAAGTTACGCACACTATTGTAGAATAAGTTTTGATTTCTGTGCGGAAATTAAGGCACGATATATAGAATCCCAGGGATAATGTGTGCATGGATTTCTGTTTATGTATTTTGTCCTTTTTGTGCAGAGTGGCCGAATAGGAGCAGATGAAGAGATTGATGATTCCAAAGGAAGATCTGCTGAAGAAATAGATGAAATCCTGGCAGAAAAAGAATCAAAAACTCAAGCTGTTCTCTTGGAAATGGTAAATTAAAAAATAATGTATCCAGTTTTAGGGCTTGAAAATAAATTACTGCATGCAGTACATATATGTTTATTGGCATAGGGCAAACATCGATAAGAGGAAGTAGATAGAGCATATGTTCACATGTAGACCTGACTTTTTTAGTTATAGATCGCTGAAAGTATTTAGAATCCAAAGCTGAACTGAATATTTTCAAACAGCTCTTGAGGATGCTAAAAGCTTATGTTGGGTCTTCACAGTTCTTCTGCTAAAAAAAAGCCATACTCCATTCTCAACCTCTAAAACATGAAATGGAGAACTTTTAGGCGCTAGGTCTAGACACTTGTTTGGTAATTTAAAACTCAGCATCCATGTACTAAAACCCTATATTGTTGCTTCTGGGTTGTTGGCCATCATCCGCAGAAGAAAGCTGGAAAAACTAGCCCCATCAATATTAAACAGCAGTTTTAGCTGTATTTGTTAGACCCCCTTGCAGTAGTACTATGAGATTGTCATGGCTTGATCCCCTAGCAATAGCATGAGGCTACTGCTAGGGGGGCAGAATTGCCATTTTAAAACCAGGTGCCAACAAAGCAGGAGCATCTGTGGATTGCTGCTGCTTCCCGTTATCTACCAGGGAAACTGCCTGGTAGGTGACAGAGGGGTGTCTGGTTTCAAAAGGAATATTTCAGGGACTGAGATGTTTGCTTGTCATTCACTTACCATGGTAAGTGCATTGCCGATTAGCGTGGATGCACTTTTGAACTTGGACACCATTTTGAAAGTAGGCACCAGCTGTGTGGACTTGTCTGGAGATAACACATGCTCCCCTCCTCCAACTCTCAACCCCATGGCAACCATTCAGGGAGACCCCCAGGTAAGTGCTGGGTGAGGAGTCAAAAAGCCATTTGTGAGGTAAAGCTTTTTTTTTTTTTTTTTTCCATTGCTTCAGTCCCATAGTGCGCTGCCAATCATGTAGATACATCTGCACTGTTGACAATGTACCTAATGTGCAGTAAATATCTGTGCTCTACAGTAATTGCATGGACAGATGCTGGGCTTGTCTCCCAACAGTTACCTCACAGGCCTTGTAGTTACTGTGTATGTGTGAATTTTTGCAACTAATGTGCAATAAATGCAAAACACTACCACATGTTAGTAAACAGACCGCTTAATGTCATATTTATAATTTTTTTCCTTTTTTTTTTTTCATTGATGCCCTGCCTTCCCACTACCACTGTCTCAGGCTGTTCATTATTGAGATCATTTTATAAATCCCTACTGTACCTGAATGTAACTTGCCTTGAGCAACAACTGAAAATGAAGAGGCTCATCTTCAATGCACAGACTTACAAAGTTCCATAGGTTACTATGGGGCTCATTTTCAAAGCACTTAGACTTACAAAGTTTCATAGTAACCTATGGAACTTCGTAAGTCTACGTTCTTTAAAAATACGTCTCTGTATAACTTTGTCAGTCTAGTGCTTTGAAAACACGCCTCTATATACCTTTATAAATCTGTGTACTTTAAAAATGAGCACCAAAGTATTTTCTTTGTGTAAAGCAAGTTTTACATATGGAAATTGGCTAGGGGGTATACACGTTTGATTTTTTTTTTTTAAGGTACACTTACAAGGTTATGCCTACTTTTATGCACTTTGTGTGTAGGCATTCAGAAGAACATAGTTTGGGTGGAGCCAGGGCACAGTTATGATGTAGATCTGTGGAACTGTAAATAAAAAAAAAAACTAACCTGTGCTCAAAATTAACAATTGCTTTATTAATATATCAATATATGACGACATACAGGTCTTAATAGCAGACAAGGTATGTTCTGAATTCTGGAAAAAGGCCAGCTCCTTATATAGGGGATTTGGCATCTTGAACACAGAAGGATCAAAGGAATACATAAAAGAAAGATTCATCATTACAAGAGCATAGGTTAGTTACTAATGACTATATACATACATAATTTATAGCCTCTGTGATAGACTCCTTTACCCCTTGACCATCAGATTACACATTATATATTGGAATCATAATCTGCTCCCTAAGTAAAGATACAAATTACATACAATTTTTTTTTCCATTCCTAAAGGTCCCTAGGTCACTTAACACTCCGGTCACTCTGTTCTTTAGAGTTAAACAGTGAGGTAATACACATTCAGAAAGTGGTCATACTTACTAAATTCTAACCTACTATTAACATATATTTCTAATGTAGAATTTTTTCCACAGATCTGCATGTTATAAAATATGTATGTATGTGCATAGAGTAAACTTGCTTTGTATGAAAGTATAGGTTCTCCTAAGAGCAGTGGGAATGCAGGCACACTGTAGATGATGTCAGTGATGAGTCCTTGTGTGCCAGATTACTGCTATAGCTCAGAAAAGTATGAATCTGTCTTTTCTGAGCATTCATGGGTGTTCCTGCGCTGTCTTCCCCCCCCCCCCCCTTTGTGTCTTAACCATCCACAGACATGCACATTGCTGCTCCTCAACCTCCTCAGTTTCACCTAATAATTATTTTTAAAAAGTATTCTTTTATTACTTTGCGGAGTTTTATTATTTTACCAGTACTACTAATCAGCGCCCACCAAGGAGACTGTCGGTTTCATTTTCGCTTTTATTTTCTCTCAGTATGACTGGCAACTCCCCCCCCCCCTCCCCCTCTGCTGCCTTGGGCTTCTGCTCCTGAGGGGCTCCCTATTACTGAATATGGCAAACAGATCAGCAAAACAGCCACACACATCTCCAATCCTGGAGTGGAGGAGTGGCCTAGTAGTTAGTGCAGCGGACTTTGATCCTGGGGAACTGGGTTCGATTCCCACTGCAAATCCTTGTGACTGTGGGCAAATCATTTAACCCTCCATTGCCCCAGGTACAAAATAAGTACCTGTATATATGTAAACCGCTTTGAATGTAGTTGCAAAATACCACAGAAAGGCGGTATATCAAGTCCCATTTCCCTTCCCTTTCCCTAACTGTGGCTGGGAGCTCTGGTGTGCAAGGCCCGCAACATCGGGACTGCCCCCACAATCATTGTGTTCTGAGGCTCACGAAGCAAGCCAGCAGGTAGACAAAAGAAAAGAAAAAACATGCTTCCTCAATGTCAGGCTGTCATCCTGACAAGCAGGGAGACTGTTCCACTGCAGTTTCAACTAAAGAATATACAGCCAAATGGCACAAATCTTCTTGTCTCTCACAGTAGGAGGGTCCACTTGCAAAACAATTAAAATGTAGTCAGGCGAACGTGCCTTTCCTCAGCCTAGCAGCCCCCTCTGACCTCACAGAGTTGGCTCTCCTTCACCTTCTGAGAAAGCTTGTTCAAGACTGTGCTTGTATATTACAAATAACAGACCCTATGCCATCTTTACTGCAGCAGTCTGCCAGCTTAGAGACAGTACAAGTGCAGCCTCCCACTTCCATTCAAAGACATAAGGATGTTCGCTCTGAAGAATTTGCTTATTCAGAGTTTGTGCAAAAATGTAAAAATCCTCTCACTGGTCACATCCCAGACATCAGGTGACAAGAGACTTCAGATCTATCCTCCAGTCTTGCACTGTTACTGAAATCATTATAGCTCTTCCAGTGCATGAGCTTATTCAAGATCTTCAGTTATTCATTTGGGGAACCTCTTCTTCAAAGCCTACTATTTCCCAGATGATTAGAATTTCATTATAAGGTCTCTCCTGCCCCGAATAACTAACATCATTTCCCTTATCAATCTGGAGTCTCAGAGGCAGCTTTAAAGAAGCAAAAAGTCTCTAAATCACAAATTCTATGCATCTCTTGGAAAGGATAAAAGTTTCTGGATTCCATAGGGAAAAAGGTCTATCAGAACTCTATTCTCATCCTCAAAATTAGTAGCACATCACTTCAGATGCTCCGTTTTCAATATACCATGTTAAACCAGCTTGAAGATCTTTTCACTTCTGCCTCTCCACTACTGGACTAAATCACTTCATTCCTCTTGCACCTCCAAGACTCCAAAGACTCCACATACTTATGATGTGTATGACACTGCATCCAGAATAGCAGCTACATCAATTTCAGCACTTTGCCCAGTGCAGTTGAAAACATCAGGTGTAAGAAAAGACCTACACAATAGTTTAACAGATGCACCTTGATTAGTAGAGAACCTATTTGGCAAGAAGGTCCAGGATGCTGTTTCACTCATGAAAGACTATTCCTCAACAATCTGAGATCTGTCTGTCCAGCCTCCTTGTTAAAATAACCTAAGAAGCATCCGCAATTTCAAAATAGAAGATCTTACCAGTTCCAATATTTCCAACATTTATATCTCAGGAGAAGGTACCAGCCTTATCCAAGAGCACAGGTTTCATGGCAACCACCACAACCATATCTCCAAAAGCAATATCTAAGGGGAGCGTAAGCTACAAGCTCTATCAGTAATGCAAGCTGCTAAACTGTCTCCTGCTTTTTAACTCTTCTGGTGGGTGAAAGGCTCCAACTTTTTCTCTGTCAGTGGCAAGGCATCACAACAGATTGTTGGGTCCCACGCATCATTTCCTAGGGATACCATTTGAACTTCCTAAGCAAACCTCTCAAAGAGGCCTATATGGAGCCCAAATCCTCCTGTGGGAGAGAATTTGGGCTCTTCTCTCTACCTGCCTTGCTGTAGGGCTTGCTGAAGTGTGTGTTCTTCCACAGCAGGTTCTATAGTGCCCCACTTTTCCTCGAGTCTCAAGCCTCCCGTTCTAGCCTTAGGTCACATGACACACATGTTTTCTGGTGCCCCACATTGCCTCAAGCCTTGGGGCGAACTCTTACTGTGGTTCTTACCCTGCTACTTGCCTCATAAGTACATAAGTAGTGCCATACTGGGAAAGACCAAAGGTCCATCTAGCCCAGCATCCTGTCACCGACAGTGGCCAATCCAGGTCAAGGGCACCTGGCACGCTCCCCAAACGTAAAAACATTCCAGACAAGTTATACCTAAAAATGCGGAATTTTTCCAAGTCCATTTAATAGCTGTCTATGGACTTGTCCTTTAGGAATCTAACCCCTTTTTAAACTCCGTCAAGCTAACCGCCCGTACCACGTTCTCCGGCAACGAATTCCAGAGTCTAATTACACGTTGGGTGAAGAAAAATTTTCTCCGATTCGTTTTAAATTTACCACACTGTAGCTTCAACTCATGCCCTCTAGTCCTAGTATTTTTGGATAGCGTGAACAGTCGCTTCACATCCACCCGATCCATTCCACTCATTATTTTATACACTTCTATCATATCTCCCCTCAGCCGTCTCTTCTCCAAGCTGAAAAGCCCTAGCCTTCTCAGCCTCTCTTCATAGGAAAGTCGTCCCATCCCCACTATCATTTTCGTCGCCCTTCGCTGTACCTTTTCCAATTCTACTATATCTTTTTTGAGATACGGAGACCAGTACTGAACACAATACTCCAGGTGCGGTCGCACCATGGAGCGATACAACGGCATTATAACATCCGCACACCTGGACTCCATACCCTTCCTAATAACACCCAACATTCTATTCGCTTTCTTAGCTAGTTCTCCCTTCTAAACTTTTCTGGAGTCGACCTTTCCAGCTGTAACCCAGATGTATTTTTCCTTCCAGCCTATTTTGGTGGCATGGCTCCCCCCCCCCCCCCCCCCCATCCTGTCCTTCACTGTCAAATCCAACCGCTTATAGCCCACCGCCTCTCTTCCTTCCCTGCTCCTACACCTGTCTGGAACTTCGGCTCTTTAACTGCCACTCTTTAAAAACTAAATTGCCATTGGTCCTTGATGTATTCCTAACCCATAAGTTAGATATGCTTTGCCTAACATAAACTTGGCTTAAAGAAATGAAAAGGCCTATCTCTACTGTTGCCTTCCTCCTGGCTTCACTTTGTTTTACCTTGCTTGAAATTCTAAAAGAGGTGGTGGCCTTGTCTCCAACTGCTTTTTCTGCTATAGAAATTTCTACCCCTTCTCTACCATACTCTGAAATACTGGCCATTTGTATTTCCTTTCGTTTTGCTCTTCATGTATTGGTCTGCTACTCTCCACCCTTGATTAACAGCTCAGAGTGGGAATTTCTCCTGCTCTCTCTTGCCGAAGCTAGCGTTTATTTCCCTAATTTGCTTATTGTTGGTGATTTCAATATTCATATAGACTTTCTCTTGTTGCCTCGCACCTCTGCATTTCTGTTTTTAGTTAATGACCTCGGCCTCTCGCAACTCATTTTTTTCCCTACTCACTCCTTAGGCCATACCTTGGATTTAATCATAATTCGCAATGCTGCTGCTTCTCATCTTTTCTCATGCTTCTTTCCCCCTATGCTGGTCTGACCACTTTTTGCTCTTTTTCCTTCTCTTGGTCTGCTCCACCCCCCCCCCCCCCCGACCTCCCCATTTCAATAACCCTATTTCTATTCCCTGTTCTCGACCCCGTTTTGCTTATAAGAATCCTGAAACCTGTTCCCTCCTTTTTACCTATTTCCCTGTGGACTTTATCTGTTTTTCTTTAGAGGAAATGGCCTCTTGCTTGAATTCAGTCTTAGCAGCACAGTTCGCTCATCATGTTAATTCCAGCCCTTATGGGGCTATTCTAGGCCCTAAAAAGAAGTACAAGAGCTAAGAGAAGTGGCAAGGCTAAGAAACATCTGGGACAACCAGAGGTTTGTCACACAGATGCAAGTCAAAACTTTGGGGATTTTCAGCAAATGGAGAGAAGACCTTGGACAGGCAGGCCACCAGGTCTAGCAAAATCAACCCTCCAACTCCGTCTTCTGTCGAACTAAAGAATCGGTTCGCAGCCCTGGAGGTAGAAGAGCTAGAAACATCTAAAAAAAAAAAAAACAGGAGGAAACAATGACCAAAGATGCCAACACCGCTGGACAAGAGGCCAAAAAGAAGGGTTAGGTAGTGGTGGTTGGAGATTCACTTCTGAGGGGTACCGAAGCGCCCATCTGCCGACCAGACGTTGTCCAGGGAGATGTGCTGTCTTCCTGGTGCCATGATTCGTGATGTTGTGGAAAGATTTCCTAGACTCATCAAGCCTGCTGACCACTCTCCTATGCTACTCATCCATGTTGGCACAAATGATATTGCCAAATATCCTACTGAGTGTATCATACCAGACTTCATGACTCTGGGTCAAAGGGTGAAGCAGCTAGGTGCACAGGCGATGTTCTCATCTATCCTCCCTTTCGAAGGTAAAGGCCGAATGAGAGAATCTCGCATCTTGGCGATAAATGTGTGGCTGCGTGGTTGGTGCTGACAAGAGTGCTTTAGTTTCTTAGACCATGGGATCATTTTCCAAGAGCTACTGAGCAGTGATGGTGTCCATCTGACAAGGAAGGGATGGAGTGTCTTCAGCAACAGACTGGCTAAAGTACTAAAGAGGGCTTTAAACTGAAATTGATGGGGATGGGTAAAAACGGTCACAAAGCCATAATTAACCCTAGTGAAGGTAGGACATCGAATGCCCCTTTAGAGGAGAAAAAAAAAGAGTAACACCTGGAGAGCCTTGTGTACCAATGCCCGCAGTGTGGGAAGGAAACTTCCAGATCTAGAAGCTACAATGATGGAAGCAGACTTGGATTTAGTGGCAGTCACGGAGACGTGGTTCACAGATAACCATGACTGGGATATTGCTATACCTAGTTACAATCTATTCAGGAAGGACAGAGTAGGAAAAAGAGTGGATGAGTGGTATTATATGCTAAGAACAAAATCAAAGTGATGGAACTGCAGGACACGCGGAGTACGGAAGAAGCGCTGTGGGTTAAACTGGAAAGAGGGAAAGGAAAAAGTATCCATATTGGAGTAATATACAAATCACCCTCACAGACAGAGGAAATGGACAGGGACAATTGAAGACATCCACAAGATGGCTAGGAAAGGGGAAGTACTACTGATTGGTGACTTCAATATGCCAGATGTTGACTGGGGGGTGTCTGCTGCAGGGTCATCTAGAAGCAAAGAGATCTTGGATTCCCTACAGGAAGAATTGTTTCAGCAGTGGGTAACGGAACCAACACGGGATGAAGCTATTCTGGACCTGGTGCTTACGAATGGAGAGCGTTTCTGGCGTCAAGATGGGAGACCATTTGGCATCTAGTGATCATCAAATGGTGTGGTTCAATATTTAAACAGGAGAGAGGGCTCATTTAAGATTGAAGGTTCTGGATTTCAAAGGAACTAACTTTGCTGAAATGGGGGGGATTTCTCAAGGAACAGTTAGTAGGATGGGAACAGCTTAAGGATGTAGAACAGCAATGGACAAGGCTGAAGGGAGCTATATTAAAGGCAACTAACCTTTATGTTAGAAAATTACATAAAAGGAAAAGAAGGCTGCTCTGGTACTCAAATGTAGTAGCTGAAAAGATAAGGGGAAGGAGGCTAGCCTTCACACGTTATAAAACGACTCAGAAAGATGAAGACAGGAGAGAATACCTGAATAAGCGAAGAGAAGCTGGAAAAGCCACCAGGAAAGCGAAGCGGCAAATGGAAGAAAACATAGCTATTACGGTAAAATTGGGGGATAAGACCTTCTTCAGATATGTAAGTGACAAGAGGAAGAGCCATAACAGCATTGTGAGGCTCAAAGTTGAAGGGGAGAAATATGTGGAAGAGGATAAGGATAAAGCTGAACTGCTTAACAATTATGTCTGCTCTGTGTTCACGGATGAAAGGCCAGGGGTAGGGCTGCAGAAAACAAAGGCTAAAGGGGATGGATGTATGGTAGACCAAGACCCGTTTATGCAGGACAGTGTTTGTGAGGAGCTAGCCAAACTAAAAGTAAACAGAGCGATGGGGCATGATGGGATACACCAGAGGGTGCTCAAGGAACTCAGAGAAGTTCTGGTGGCTCCTCTGACTGACCTCTTCAGTGTTTCCTTAGAAACTGGAGTGGTCCCAGAGGACTGCAGAAGGGTGAATGTGGTTCCTTTGCACAAGAGTGGAAGTAAGGAAGAGGTAGGGACTTACTCACCACCGAGGTCAGTCTGATAGGTATGTAAGCTAATGGAAACACTACTAAAGCAGAGGATTGTGAAATTTCTGAAACTGAATGGAATGTGGACCCGAGGCAGCATGGCTTCACTAGTGGCAGGTCATGTCAGACGAATCTATCTTCTTCGACTGGGTGACCAAACAGTTGGAAGTGGGAGGAGCGCTTGATGTAGTATACTTGGATTTCAGCAAAGCCTTTGACACGGTTCCACACAGGCAACTGATAAGGCAACCTAGAATAACTGATTGGGTTAAAAATTGGTTGAATGGAAGGAAACAGAGGGTAGTGGTAAATGGTGCTTTCTCTGTAGAAAAGGATGTTGTCAGTGGAATACCACAGGGATCGGCTCTTGGGCCGGCTCCTTTTAACGTCTTTGTGAGGGATATTGTGGAAAGGCTGTATGGTAAGGTTTGTCTCTTTGCGGATGATACCAAACTCTGCAACAGGGTGGACACCCTGGAAGGTTTGAATGACATGAGGAAGGACCTAGCAAAGCTGGAGGAATGGACCGATATTTGGCAACTAAGATTTAATCCCAAAAAAATGCAGGGTCATGCATTTAGGCCGCAAGAATCCGAGGGAACGGTACAGTATAGTGGGTGAAGTGCTTCAGTGTACGAAGGAAGAGCAGGACTTGAGGGTGATTGTGTCTGATGACCTTAAAGCTTCCAAACAGGTAGAAAAAGCGTCGCTCAAAGCCAGAAAGATGTTTGGGTGCATGAAAAGAGGGATGACCAGCAGAAAAAAGGAGGTGATTGTGCCTTTGTATAAGTCTCTGGTGAGGCCCCATTTAGAGTACTGTGTGCAGTTCTGGAGACCGCACCTACGAAAAGATATAAACAGGATGGAGTCGGTCCAGAGGGTGGCTACAAAATTAGTAAGCGGTTGTGAACGCAAAAAATATAGGAACAGGCTTATGAACCTCAACATGTGTACGCTTGGAGAGAGGAGGCATGATAAATACGTTTAAATATCTCAAAGACATTTATGTACCAGGAGGTGTGAGCCTTTTTCAACTGAAGGAGAGCTCTGGAACAAGGGAGCATACGATGAAGTTAAGAGGGAATAGGCTTAAGAGTAATCTAAGAAAGTATCATTTCACGGAAAGGGTGATGGATGCATGGAATGGCTTCCCGGTGGAGGTTGTGGAGTCGAGGACTGTCAGAATTTAAAAAGATGTGGGTTCGCTTAGGAAAAGGAAGAGTTAGGGATTACAGAGGATGGGCAGACTGGATGGGCCATATGGCCTTTATCTCCTGTCATGTTTCTATGTAAACAACCTTGGTATCATCATGGGCTTCGCCTTCTTCACCGCCAGGTCCAGAAGGTGGAGCGCCTCTAGCAGAAGAATCGCTCCCCCTTTCATCTTCATTAATTTCAGTCTGTCAGTAAGTTTTTATAATTTTCAACTCTACATGGCTAAGAAATCACATTTCTCGTCTTGTCACCCAGTCCAGTTGCCCTTAGAGGAAACTTGTTCAGGTTGTTTCGCATTTGTCATCCCGCATGCAGTTAGCTTCTGCCTCTCCTTGTCCTACGGCTGATACACTTGCCTCTTACTTTTCCTCTAAAGCTTCTTCCCTCCAGAAATCCCTTTCTTTGACCCCCACCACCACACTCTCCGTCATCCCAGAGTGCACCCACCCTATCAATATCATGTCTGTCTTTTGCTCAACTTTCTATCTGGAGGACCTTTTCTCTTCCTACCATGACCCAATTTGACAAGACTTTGTCTTCTATGCATCTCACTACTTGTCCCCTTGATCCTGTTCCCTCCAGCTGTTTAAAACATTCTCATCGCGGTTTATTGCCTTTAGCGCTCCAGCTTGTCACACAGAGTCTTTCATCGGGTCTTGCTCCCCAACCTTGGAGGGATTGAGGATTGGCTACTGAAGAAGCCATCCCTCAATCCGTCCATCCTAGGTAACTACTGGCCAGTGTCCAAACTTTGCATCCTTTCAAAAATTTATTCAGCAGGGAAATGAAGCCTTCCATTACATCCTAAGGATCAGTCCAGACAAATGGGTTATGACCATCCGTCAGCAGGTGGAGTTAGAGAACTCTAATGAGTTGTGCCGCATAAGCTCCTGCGCTTAGCAACCAAACCAGTATTCTCTGTCTCCAACAAATGGGAATCCTATGCGCTTTGGTGACTTCTCTGTGGCCGCCTGTCCTGCTTGCAGGTTGTTGAGTTTGGGGTTGAGAATATCCTGTACCTCAGGTGTAAACCTAGTGGTCTAGGTCCCTCCCTGCTCCCCCATTGCCACTTTCCACCTCTCTATCTCAGTCTTCCCTTCTCTTTTTCTCCTGCCTTAATCTAAAAAAAGAAAAAGCAGCCACTGTGGTTCTTTTTGAGAGTGCTTGTGCTGTGTGAAGATTGTGAGGATTCAGTGCCTTGGAGGTCATGAGACTGGCTGTTTTCTCTGAGTATATTTATTATTCTTTATGTCTGAGCCTATTAAGTCTTGTGTGTGCTGCGAGGGTAAGCTCTCAGCTACCGGTTCCTGCACAATTTGCTTTACTTCTGTGGACATTCCGCTTTTGCCACTTTGGCCATCAGTACTCTGTCTCCGAGAGTTCAATCTGGCCCCGCTGTGAAGGCAGTTTTAGCAGGCTCAGCGCCAGTGACTCCTGCACTTCGTGAGGCTTCGACTACCAGTTTGTCAGTGGGTTCTTTGCCTGCTACGGTGTCCCGGGATGTTGGTTTTATGGGGGTAGAAGTCTCTGCCCTGCCATTTTCGCCTGAATTTGTTGTTTTATTACATCAGGCCTTTTTATTAAAGTCAGCTCAAGCTGCCTCTCCTTCTTCCCCTCAAGTTACTTTTGAGGAGCAACTTCCTAAGAATCAAAAACTTTCTGTTTCGCAGGATTTGGAGAATATTCCTCCTCGGGACTCAGATGAGGTTTTATCTGTGTATTCTGACTGTCCTACTTCTGCTGATGGCCCTGACTTGGACATTTCAGAAGCAGACAGGGGTGATGATCCTATTGTAGCTAGGCTGTTTTTTTGAGAGCGGACTTGCCTCTATTGATCACAAAATCTATGGCAGCTTTAAACATTTTTCCCCTGCTTCAGTCCTCTGGTCCTGCTCCATCTATTATGTCAGGTACTAAGAGACCTCCTGTATCTTTCCATATTCATGAGGCTATGCAGGAGCTTATTACAGCTCAGTGGGAGACCCCTGATTCTAACCTCCATGTCGCTTGCACTGTGTCCAAATTATATCATAGTAACATAACGGCAGATAAAGATCTGTATGGTCCTTATATATATATATATATATATATATTTGTTATATACAGTGCAGTCGGCTTAAGTGCAAGGGTCTGGGATCAAAGAAATACATGCAGTTAACTGGAGTGTGCACTTAACCGTTGTGACCCAAAGAAGCTTGACATCTGATAAACATATGTACAGTACTGTTTATTATACGTACAGTATACAGTCTCAGTTAACTGACATTAGACTTACTTGAAGTAATCAGTTAGTCCTTTGTACACTCTTGGGTCTGTGAGTCCCATAGACTACGTCTGCCAGACGGTAAAAACTGTCATAGCACTGACATCCAGTGGCCTCCAGATAGGCCTGCATGTTGTTGAGACTCTCCAGTGCTCTTGCAAAAGTGACAGGAGGTTGTTGAATTTCGTCCTCATGTGCCTCACTGCTCATTTCATCATCTGTTTCATCATCAGCCATTGTTGCCTGCGTGTAGGCGCATATCTCGACATCAGTGCTGTCGTCAGCTGTTTGTAGATCGTAATCAACAGCTATGTAGTGATGAAACTCCTCTTCAGTAATACCAGCTGGGATGTCAATAGCCTGTTCATCTGACGCGTTTGCTACAGCTTCATCTGTTTCGTCCCTCTCCACATCCTTAACAAAGCTTGCCTGCTTGTAGCAGTTCACAATGGTTGCCTGTGTAACATGATTCCAGGCTTCTTTCTGCATATGTAGGGAATCCAACAGTGATAGATTACGAGCCACTTCAACAAAATACTTGCCAGTCTGGTCATCTATAACGCTCATCAGACGATGTAGCACAAGAGCCCGATAATGTTTTTTGAAATTGGCTATTTTGCCCTGATCCATAGGTTGGATCAGAGAGGTAGTGTTTGGTGGCAGGAAGACCACCTTGACGTTAGCCTGACATCATCACTGTGTGCAGCACAATTATCGCAAAGCAACAAAATCTGACGCTTTTGTGCCCGCATTCTAGTGTCTAACTTCTTTAGCCACTGGTTCCAAATTTCCCCAGTTATCCATGAATTTGCGTTAACCTCGTATGACACAGGAAGTCGCTTAACTTTCTTGAAGCAACGGTTGACGAGTGGTTCCAACTTCTCGCTTCCATCCATATTGCAGCAAAGGAGGATCGTCAGTCGGTCCTTCGATGTTTTACTTCCTGTAGTTTCGGCTTGTTTGAATGCAAGTGTTCCATCAGGAATCGCTTGCCAGTAGAGACCGTTTTCGTCAGCATTGAAAATGTCACGAGGTGCAAACTCGTTCAAGATGGTAGGAAGAATTGAAACAACCCAATTTTCAGCACCAAAGTCATCAGCGTCTTGTTTTTCACAATGCTGTTTCTTGAATTTTATGTTGTTCCTCTCCTTTCCAACCATCCAACAGTGGCTTTGAATTCAGTTAGTCCAAGACTTTCAGGTAGCTGATTAGCTTTCTCCATAAGCAGTGGACCACTGACAGGAAACTGTCTGCTCCTGACTCGAGAGAACCACCGAAGAAAAGCATCTTCTACATCCTCAGCTTTTCCCCACCCGTTTTCGTTTCCGTTGTGGATTTGTATTGTTTTGCCAGTCTTCCAGAAGCTGATCTTTCTGCTTCAAGATACGTGAAATTTGACTGGGATTGACACCATATACTTTAGCAATAGATGCTTGACTTTGTTTTCTAATTTTTTAAGAACTTCTATTCGTTCAGCCAGTGTTAAAGTCTTACAGTTGCGCGACGACTCCAGTGTACACTCTAACAGCATTCTTTCGCTTATTCTGCCTGTGGCAGTTAACCAACGAGATTTCAAATTTACCGCCCCTTTGTGCCAATCGGCTTCCATATTCCGTATGTGCGCTTATGCGGAGTCTTTCCTCCAGATGAGCGATCTTAAACCATGCATGTAAGCGAATCTTGCACTTATCAGTGGTGCGCTAAACCGAAGTTTGTCTCCATAGAAATTGATGGCGCCAAAAACAGGACCGAAGTACGGCATGCAGTTAAACAGCATGCGCTTATCCGACGTGCACTGTATATGCGTTTGTGTGTATGTATATATATATATATATATATATATATATCTACTATAATAAAACTCACCCTCAACGTTCTGAAGTCACTCAGTCACTCCGTGAAGGGTTCATGGATTCATGGTGGTGAAGCCACAACACTGACCATGTCTCTCTGTCCCGCCCTCGCATGACGGACCAATCAGAAAAAACACCCTCAACATTCTGAAACACAAAGGACCATCACAACACCGTTCCCAGGCAACACTAGACAACGTAAGACGGACCAGTCAGAGGAAACTACGTGACAATAAGGGAGGAGCATTCCCCAGCAGAATGGCTCATTATCTGTGCAGCACGGAGAGCACAGAACCACCGCTGGAACGAGAGAAGAATATTCCTGCTGTGGGTATGTGCAAAAATAGACCGGGGGGGGGGGAGAAATTTTTAAATGCCTAATGCCAGTACTGAAGAGTGCCAGAGGGCCTGTAGCAGAGACTATATTTGGGATCGCTTAACATGGAGTCAGAGGAGCCGGAAAACAACGTGCCCGTCACTATCTGGGACGTGGGCGAACAGGACAAGCTGCGGCCCAGCTGGAAGGATTACCCGCGACCCACCCAGCAGCAAACAGCGACCAAGGAAGGGGGAGGAGTACTCCTTCCCTGCCTAGGAATCGCTGGAGACTGGCTGCCAAACTAACGAAACAACCGTACACCGACGCACCACCTCCATCATTCAAAAGGCATCCACTCTTTCTTCAACAGAAACGCAAACTAATAATACAAAACAAACAAAGAATACATGGTTTCTCAGGCGGCTGCAGGTAATTCCCCACCCCCTACCTCTTCCCCTTTTGCCGAAGCGGCCAAGGACGTGCCCAACCATCCCCAGCCTCAGGCAAGCTGTCTCCCACCTCGGGGATTCCCCGAGCACCCGGAAAAAGACGGCGCTGATTCCTGCAGCGCATAAATGTTCCAGCATTCCCCTGCAGCCGGCCTGAAATGGACTAAACATACCGGATCACCCCCCGACGGCCCGAGACCGTGCTCTTCTCCCTTCCGCCAACTTAAAACAACCATCCCCGTCCTCAGGCAAGCCGTCACCCACCTCCAGGATGCCCAGAACCCCAGCCCAATGGAAAAAGATGGCGCTGCTTCCAACAGCACATTTCTCTTCCAGCATTCCCCTACAGCAGCCCTGAAATGGCCAAAAAATACCGACAAAGAACGTGCTCCTCTACCTTCCGCCCATCTAAAACAACACTGCTGCCTCAGCACAACACAAATAAAAAAAAAAAAATGGAAAAAAAAAACACTCAGCAAAGGCTGACCCCCTACAACCACATTTACATTTCACCAACAGAAAGACCCCCTCCACAAACCTCCTTGACAGACAAACCCACACACACACAATACAACAGAAACACACCCTCAAAGCCACACACCAATCCAACCCACTTTGCCAGCACAGCACATCCCCCAACCCCCAAGCAAAAAACAAAAAAAAGACACACATCAACAACCTGCACACACACCGCACCCTCACACTCATACACACACACACAAAAAATAACTCTGTGACACATACACACACACACACACACACACACACACACACACACAAAAAGCCACATGCTAGCGCCCGTTTCATTGGTTTCGGAAACGGGCCTTTTTTACTAGTGTATGTGTGTGTGTATATATATATATAATTTTGATTTATCCTCGCCATTTTTAGGGCATAGACCTTAGAAGTCTGCTGCACGGCTCTGGTCTTGTTCTAAAATTTCTGAAGTTATTGTCAGAGCTCGTGAATAGCTCCACTCCAGCCCATCCAAATCTATTCACCCTTGATCAGGGCACAGACTGTAGAAGTCTGCCCAGCACCGGCTTTCCTACTTAATCTCTGCTAAGCTTCTTTGGATCTGATTCTTTTAATCAGGATTCCTTTGTGTTTGTCCCACGTATTTTTGAATTCTGTTACTGTTTTCATCTTTTCCATCTCCCATGGGAGGGCATTCCAGGTATCTCCCACCCTCTCAGTGAAAAAATACTTCCTGACATTATTCTTGAGTTTGCCCCCTTTCAGCCTCAGTTGATGCCCTCTGGTTGTACTAACTTTCCGTTTCTGGAAAAGGTTTGTTTGTGGATTAGTACCTTTCAAATGTTTGAACATCTGTATCATATCACCCCTGTTTCTCCTTTCCTCCAGGGTATTCATGTTTAGGTCAGTAAGTCTCTCCATGTTCGTCTTGGTACGTAAACCCCCTACCATTTTAGTCTTTTTCTCTGAACCTCTTCAAGTTTTTTTTACATCCTTAGCAAAATAAGGCCTCCAAAACTGAACACATTACTCCAAGTGGGGCCTCACCAACGACTTGTACATGGGGATCAACACCTCCTTTCTTCTGCTGGTTATACCCCTCTCTGTGCAGCCTAGCATCCTTTTAGCCGTGTACACCACCTTGTTGCACCGTTTTGTCACTTGAGATCTTCAGACACCACCACCCAAGGTCCCTCTCCTGATCCGAGCTTACCAATCCCTCCCCTCCTATCCACTACTACTACTATTTAGCATTTCTATAGCGCTACAAGGCATACGCAGCGCTGCACAAACATAGAAGAAAGACAGTCCCTGCTCAAAGAGCTTACAATCTAATAGACAAAAAATAAATAAAGTAATCAAATCAATTAATGTGGACGGGAAGGAAGAGAGGAGGGTAGGTGGAGGCGAGTGGTTACAAGTGGTTACGAGTCAAAAGCAATGTTAAAGAGGTGGGCTTTCAGTCTAGATTTAAAGGTGGCCAAGGATGGGGCAAGACGTAGGGGCTCAGGAAGTTTATTCCAGGTGTAGGGTGCAGCGAGACAGAAGGCGCGAAGTCTGGAGTTGGCAGTAGTGGAGAAGGGAACAGATAAGAAGGATTTATTCATGGAGCGGAGTGCACGGGAAGGGGTGTAGGGAAGGACGAGTGTGGAGAGATACTGGGGAGCAGCAGAGTGAGTACATTTATAGGTTAGTAGAAGAAGTTTGAACAGGATGCGAAAACGGATAGGGAGCCAGTGAAGGGTCTTGAGGAGAGGGGTAGTATGAGTAAAGCGACCCTGGCGGAAGATGAGACGGGCAGCAGAGTTTTGAACCGACTGGAGAGGGGAGAGCAAAAAGCAGATTGCAGTAGTCTAAACGAGAGGTGACAAGGGTGTGGATGAGGGTTTTGGTAGAGTGCTCGGAAAGAAAGGGGCGGATTTTACGGATGTTGTAAAGAAAGAAACGACAGGTCTTGGCAATCTGCTGGATATGAGCAGAGAAGGAGAGAGAAGAGTCAAAGATGACCCCAAGGTTTCGAGCTGAGGAGACAGGGAGAATGAGAGAGCCATCAACAGAAATAGAAAACGGGGGAGCGGGGAGGTGGGTTTGGGGGGGGGGGGAAATGAGAAGCTCGGTTTTGGTCATATTTAATTTCAGGTGGCGTTGAGACATCCAGACAGCAATGTCAGACAAGCACGCTGAAACTTTGGTTTGTATGCAAGGTGAGATATCAGGGGTAGAAAGGTAGATTTGGGAGTCATCAGCATAGAGATGGTAGGAAAAGCCATGGGATGAGATTAATGAACCAAGGGAAGAAGTGTATCCAGTGCATCTATTTTGTATTTCTGCACCCCAAGCGCATCACTTTCAGTTCTTGACATTTAATTTTAACTGAAATGAAAAAAAGGGAAGGGGAACACAAGCACAAGTGGCAATGCAAGAAACACTGGTAACAACCAAGAATCCTACAAAAAAGGCACTGAAAGAGTCATCAGATTTTTTTTTTTATTACATTTGTACCCCGCGCTTTCCCACTCATGGCAGGCTCAATGCGGCGAGCAGTGGAGGGTTAAGTGACTTGCCCAGAGTCACAAGGAGCTGCCTGTGCCGGGAATCGAACTCAGTTCCCCAGGACCAAAGTCCACCACCCTAACCACTAGGCCACTACTCCACTCCATGTAATGTGCTATCAGACCTCTTATAGCCCCACTATTTCGGATCCTAGCTCCTCTTTAATGTATCAATCACTTGCCTCAAGGTCTGCAGTGTCTGTTTCAATTTTATAAATTTTATTTAAAATTTGTCAAAAATCAAACAATGTAATATAATACAAAAACATTAACATGATCAAATATGGTAAAGTACTAGCAGCTACTTATCTCAAGAATCGCAAATCGCGGTGACAGAGCTGTGAGAGTCTCAAAAAGCTCCCAACGCCCCATATACTGGAAGAAGGCATTTCGGTGAAACCCAACCTGCTTTGGGGGATCAGAGAAAAGCCGCTGTCAAGCGAAAACAAACCACAATAAGTGAATGAAAACATAAACCGCCACTTGTAACTCAAAAACAAAATAAACTTTTACTTAAAACTGTTATGTCAAATTTAGCACTTACCAAAAACAAAATATTTAGGGCTCACTAACGAACCACATCATGGCGAACTGCTGAATGAAAACGCCGCCAATTCAAACCCTATAAGAAGGGAAAAATTTATGTTGATGTAATAATGTCAATATGTAGTAGTATGTAAATTAGCTATGCGGCACACTCAAAACACTCGAAAAGAAAATACAAAATAAATAACACTGCAAAAAAGCACCACTAAAAATAGAAAATTAATGGAGAGTTAAACATCAGAAGTCCTGTTCAAACCATGAGGTGTAATGGTTTCCAAAAAAATAAATCCAGCGACATTCTTTAAGTCGTAACAAAGTATCTAGGTTGCCCTCCTCCCCCAATGCTGATTGATGACATTGCTCAAGTACCACAAATCTTAGTTGTTCAAAAGTGTATTGAAGACAAAACAATTTTCAACCATGGGGGAAACTAGATCACAGCATGTTCAAGGATCCTCACTTTTACAGATTGCATGGTTTTACCAATATATACCATGCTACAAGGGCACCAAATTGCATAAACCACAGCACAGGAAGTGCATGTCGTGTGTGTTTTCAAACAAATGGAACGTCCATTCAAGATGACTACAGAACCTAAAAAAGAGACAGCACAAATACTGCATCGCATACAAGGATAGTGTTCCTTGGTCAAGATAGTTTCTGGAACATTCGAATCACATGGAAGATATGACGAAACCAGGAGATCTTTTAAATTTTTGCCTCTGCAAAAAGCAAACACGGGAGGTAGTTGGAGGTTAGGATGAATATTCAAAATTGGCCAATGATGTAAAGCAGATGATCTCACCTTATCCACACCTGGAGAGCAAGGTAACACACAGGTGACTCTTTCAGTGGCCTCAATAGTGGAAGGTAGGATGCTTGGTTGTTACCAGTGTTTCTTGCATTGCCACTTGTGCTTGTGTTCCCCTTCCCTTTTTTTTCCCCCATTTGATTTGTTTAGAAGTGGATTCGTCATCTTCTCTCCCTTCTGTGCTTTTTCACATTTAATTTTAACTGCCAGATGCTTGACCATTCTTCAAAATTTGGAGATCCTTTCTCATGGTTTCTGCTCCCTCCAGGGTACTCACTCTATTGGCTATTTTCATGCCTTCTAACCCTTCAGCAGTGTCTCGCACAAATATATTAAACAGAATCGGCCCCCGCACCAACCCCTGAGGCACTTTGACAGACATCCATGATCTCTGTACTTCTTTCCAGTTCAACCGACGGGACATTCCAATCCACATCAGGCAAGTTGAAATCTCCCAACAATAGCACCTCCCCTTGTATCCCAAGCTTATGAATATCTTCTATCGGATCCTTGTCCATCTTCTCCATTTGTGCCTGAGGCCTGTAGATAACATCTATGTGGATACAAGTTTCATCTTCTCTTTCCAGGACGATCCGTATAGCTTCTTCTTTTCCCCAGGTACCCCACATTTCAGCCGCTCTGATATTGTTTTTCACATACAACGCCACTCCTCCACCTCTTCAGCCCTCCCTATCCTTTGTGAAAAGATTAAAGCCCAGTATGGTCGCATCCCATTCATGGGAATCATTGAACCATATCTCTGTAATAGTAATACTATCCAAGTTTTCCTCAAACATCAGGGCTTTCTACTTTAGACTATGAGCATTTGTTCTCATTGCTTTCCATGTGCAAATTGATTATTTACGTGACCTTTCCCTCTGTCATCATGTTTTTTCTGGGGGTGACTTTTGTCACCTCCACCGTCTAGTTTAACTGTCTAGAAGTATACTGTCTGAATTTCTCTTCAAGGATCCTTTTTCCCGTCACAGAAAGATGTAGCCCATCATTACAGTATACCCTATGATTTTGCCATGTACTGCCCCACCCTCCTATGTATCTGAAACCTTCTTGTTTACACCAAACTTAGAGCCACTTGTTGAATTCCTCTATTTTACATTGTCTCTCTTCTCCCTTTCCACATCTAGGAATAACTTCAGAAAATGCTGCAGTCCAAACCAAAGACTTGAGTCCCTCCTCAAGCTTCTGGAACACTCTCTGTGCTCGGAACTTGTTATTCTTGGCTAAGTCTCTTGTTCCCAGGTGGATTATAAAACATCAGTATTAGAATCCTTACTCTCCTCTTGGACCACATTCAGTATTTGGTCTGTACTTCTGGTAGCTGAGGATCCTGGAAGGCACTTCACTAGGTTGGGTCCTTTGAATTGTATTCCTAAGTTAATAACTCTGATAATGGAGTCTCTACCAGGAACAATTTTCTGCTTTGCACCAATTGTCATTGTTTTGGAGATGTCTGTTGGATTATGTTACATCCCTTGGCTCTGGTTTCACATCAGTACTTCTTTTTGGAGTATCATAATCAGGGCATTGTTGAGGAGGTACTTGGGGGTATCGAGTACTGGCACCTTTTCCATTGTCTGCTAAAATTGACCCATGATTCCTAAGTTTTAATGAAAGAGCTCAGGCTCTACACACCAATTCTGCCTTGTCATAGATTCTGTGACTGGTTGCAAGGGGCCTGGCTATTGTGGGGTGGGTCCCTCAGTGATCACCCCACCCCTGAAGGGTGGCCTGACATTTGAGTACTGGCACCTTTTTTGCTAGAAAAAACGCACTGATCATAATGCTCCAATGCAACAAATGAATTATATAATGGCAATGGTTGGAAGGGTGAATGCCTCTGTGTCACAGGTCGTAATCTACCACAGCCTACTGTGACCCATCTATTTCTCTGTTGCTTTAATCTCTGTGGCAGTGCTGGTGGTAAACTGTCTGGGAACTGAGTAATCTTGGATGCTTCGTTAATTGTAGCCAATTCCTTCCTGAGGTTGTTGATTTCTTCTTTCATAGTAGAATATTTGGAGACAGATGGGACAAGCTCTAAGGTTCCATATTGTTTGCCTTAGGACTAAAGCCCAACTTGTATTGCATTGAATGAAGGTCATGTTGATGTAATTCACGGGTTTGAAAAGGTGAACTGTGTTAAGGGATTTGAGTGAGGAGGATTGACCAATGTAGGGTTTATTGAAGATTGTCTCTGGATGTTCCTATATAGGTAGTTCATATATATCCCCTTCTGCTGTCTGATATAGAGCAGTTTGCACTGCCTAAGGTGGATGCCCTTATTACAGCGGTTACTAAACGTACCACTATCCCTGTTGAAGGCAGCACTGCATTAAAGGATATGCATGACCGCAAGCTTGAGGCATCCTTGAAGCTTGCCTTTCAACTAGCTGTATTAAGTTCTCAGGCAGCAATTTCTTCTTATTTTGTTGCCAGGGCTTCTTTATTGTGGCTTCAACAATTGTCCATGTTGGTCTCACCTCCAGACTTTCTCCCTATCCAAGAGGGGGATTTGTCATATTTGTCAGATGTTCTTTATGATATTCTCAGAGCCTCAGCTAAGGGTATGGCCTTGGCCATTTCAGCGCAACGCTTGCTATAGTTGAGGCACTGGGCCGCTGATGTGTCATCCCAGTCTTGTCTGGAGAAGTTGCCCTTTTGGGGGAAACTGCTCTTTGATGTGGATTTGGAGAAGATTGTTAAAAGACCTGGAAGATTCCAAGGTCCAGCAGCTACGTCCGCGTTCTTGGGACCCGTCATCTTCATCCACGACTCGGCAGGACAGGGACCACCGAGGGGGGGGGGGGGGTAATGTTGTTTCATGGTCCAGGGGTGTCAAGGTTCGGGGGGGGGGGGGGGTAATGTTGTTTCATGGTCCAGGGGTGCCAAGGTTCCTCCTTCGGCACACACAGCGGAACTTCCCCCGGTTATAGTCCGTGGGCACCGGAGTGCGAAGCTGTCGAGAGTTTGCTGCTTCGGGGAAGACGCAAGGACTGGAAGCGGTAAGGACTTTACAATCCCCTTTTAGTATGAGGCATAGCGGCAGCGGTAAACAATTCAATTCAATAATCTTCAGGAAGCCCTCTTAGCCTCACTCCTCTCAGCGTGTCGGCACCATCTTGGTCACGCCTCCTTGTGAAAGCACTTTTTCCCCTTGCAACTGTTGAATGTGAAGCGCATCCTTATGCACTATCTTACTACTACCAATGATTTCAGGTGGTCTGATCATCTTTTTATCCTCTTTGCGGGACCCTGGAAGGGTTTGCTGGCCTCCAAAGTGGCAGTGAGCTTAAGGAGGCTATTTCTTTGGCTTACATTCTGAGGGGTAGATCGGCTCCCATGTACATCAAGGCTCTTTTTACCAGGTCTTTGGCAACATCTTTGGCAGAGTCTAGGGCAATTTCGTTGGCAGAGATCTGTCAGTTAGTGACATGGTCTTCTCATTCCTTTGTTAAGCGTTACCATTTGGATGTGTCTGCTTGAGCAGATGCTTCCTTCGGGGCCATGATTCTCTCTGCATGTATATCACAGTCCCTCCCCTCTTAAGGATTGCTTTTATACATCCCATTTGTCTGGACAAATCTTTTGGACAAAATGGAAGAAAAAATGAGTTACTTACCTGATAATTTACTTTAGTCCCAAAGGATCAGTTTAGAGCCCACCCTTCTGTGGTGATTTTGTTTTTTCCGGGTTCTTTGTAATTTCAGGTGTTTGTATTGTTCTGGTTCCGTTATTTCTAAGGCACAAGTTTTGTGCTTTGTTGCATAGTTCTTTTTCTATCTAGAGGCTGGAATTTTTTTTCTGGAAATCGCTCTTTTTCACTGCTTTGTTATCGAATACTGGCTTGGTTGTTAAGCGCAGGAGCTTATGAGGCACAACTCAGAGGTCTCTATCTCTACCTGCTGGCGGATGGTCACAACCCGTTAGTCTGGACTGATCAATTGGGACTAAAGGAAAGAAAATTATCAGGTAATTTAACTAATTTTTCCATACTCCCACCTCTCCCTATCACCGCAAACAATAAAAGGAACTACCTGTAATATGGATTGAAGGGGATGTGGCGATCAGGGCAGCGCTGGAAGCATAGAAAAATGTAGGCAGATAAAGACCAAGCTCTCTTGACTACAGATACTGCCATATATGCTCAGAAAATTCAGATTCAGACTTTTTTGAGCTAGAGGAGTGAAGTCACCTAGAGTGTGGCAGAGTTCCCCTGCTGTCTGTGGAGAACCCCCATTAGAATAAGCTATTTTTTTTACCTTTCACATAGGTGTCCTCTTAAGAAATTATCTTGCCTGTCTCTCTGTAGAGGTTTATGTACATCTGGTATACATTGTACAAATAATGCTGAAATGTTATTTCTTCTTCATTCTGCCGCCCCTGTCTCTGTTAAGTCTTCTAATTTCTGATAGTGCCACTATTGTAATGTAGGGGTTTGGATTAGCTAATCCTTCAGCTCATTGATTTCTTAATGGTGGTCTAATGCCTATGTCAGAACACTTGCTGTTATAGTAGAATAAGCAGGGATTTTTTTTGAGGGGGTACTTGGGGGTACTGAGTACCGGTACCTTTTTCATTGTCTGCTAAAATTGACCCATGGATTGCAAGTTTTAATGAAAGAGCTCAGGCTCTAGACATCAATTCTTCCTTGTCATAGATTCTGTGACTGGTTGTAGGGGCCCTGGCTATTGTGGTGTGGGTTCTTCAGTGATCACCCCGCCCCTGAAAGGGTGGCCTAGCATTTGAGTACCGGCACCTTTTTTGCTAGATAAAATGCACTGAGAATAAGCGTCTTCATCTCAAGGGGAGGGAAGGCATGGTTTTGATAAAGTCAAAAATTCATGTATTTGGTTTGAGACACTCTTCTATTTTAAATGACCTGCAGATTTATGGTTAAAATATTGCTTTGCCACTTTTGAGAGGACTGGCAGAGGGATGTAGACACACAAATTTAGAACGTGTATGATTGTTCTCCTTGAAGCTTAGGCAGGAGTTGAAAAATGGAAGAGGTTTGGTTGTTTTGCTCCAGAATAAACAATAGCATTTTACAGAGAGCACAAAATTTGGTATTTCTACAGGTTATACCAATTATAGCAGTGCCTGGCTGTAAATATGGAAACAAAAAGCCACCACATAATTCAGCAATACTTAGCCTTGGTCTCAGGAGTTGTATATGACTGTGTTATACAAAACAATTTTTTAAATTGCAGCATAAGTAAAGCTGGAAAATTGTGCAAGTCTGAAAAAAGAGGGCAGTATTCTGATAAATAGGCTGTTTAGAATATTGCCTATGCTATATATACACAGGTGAAAGTATGCATGAGGATGAACAATGTGTTTGTTTTTACCCACAGTAAATGTCGGCGGGTTCAGAGGTTGGGGTAGGTTTGGGAAGACAATAATGTGCATAGTTTTACATTTTCAAAATTACAGGCGTTATTTTTAAGTGCAAAAATACCTGCAGAAATAGCAGGTGCAGATCTAGCTTCTTCCTAGGCATTTTTCAAAGGAAAATATGTCTTTTTACCCTTTCAGAATTAGTGTAAAGCTCATAGAAAGTACCTGCATACATTTGAAAATTGCCCCAATAACCTTTGATTGTGGCTCTGAGCCTTGCTGAACCTGATTAACTGTGACAGGAGGAGAAACACTAGCAGAGGCACACAGAAGAACAAATATCTCTACTAAACAGAGAAGAGGTTGTGAATCTGTTCTCCCATTCTCATCCTTTCCCCTCACTTCTTCAGATTGGAGATTTGCCTGATGCCGATATCAAGCCCCCCGAGAATGTGCTGTTTGTCTGTAAACTCAATCCGGTAACCACGGACGAGGACCTGGAGATCATTTTCTCACGATTTGGACCTATAAAAAGGTTAAATAGTTTATTTTTATTTGGGCATAATTCAAATATTGTACTAAAATTAATAGAATATTTTATTAGCCTTTACAAGGTTAGTGCAAACAATTTATAAATACTTTTCAATAGAACTGTTCATTGTAATTTGACATGTAAGTGAAATGGTAAGTATTGTGGAGAAAAGTTGTATTTATTTGATACTGCTTTTGTGCAAAACACTGCCATCCTAGCAGAATGCAAATGGCACAGAGCCATATGACTAGAAACAGCATGTAAGACCAACAATGAGGACTAGACCTTCCATGAGAGAGGGGATGAATAGGATAACAATGCAAAACAAGAACAGTATCCAAGAGCAGTGGTATGAGAAGGGGAAACATAAAGCTGGAAATGTCAAGAACTCCACCAAACTGAAGTGGGACACAAAAAAGGTATGAAACAGCAGTCTTTGACACCATCCTTAAAGTTGCAAGAATAAGTCTCCAATCTCATGTCCACGGAATGGAAGTTCCATAAGGAAGGAGCAAGGAAACTGAATGTTTCTTTAAAGGTGGCACCTAGCCTAGTTTTTGATGGAGGAGGGATGATCAGGAGTCTGTGAAAATCCTAGGTGTTAACCTCTATAATTCCATATCTTTACATAAATTTCCAAAGTGTTCAAAAAGTACTTCTTTATGACAAATTTGGGCTGTCTGACCTATTTTGGAATTACCTTCCTGGAGGATCCTGTAACTATCACTGGTCATATCGAAAATTTAATTCTCCAAGGACAAGCAGGCCATATTATCACATTTTAGTGACGTCATCCATGTTGCCCAGTTAAGAGCTTGAATAAAGCTAATATAGTTTTTAAAGCATGTGTAGCCATCCCTATTATGTATGCACGAGTGCCTTCGCCCATTTCAAGAGCGCTGGACCAGCAGTCTCTCTATTCGCAGTGAGATGAGAATGTGTTGTCCCGTGCTCCTCACAGCGTCTGGTGTGAGAGTCTATTTTTGAGCTTTTTGTGCCTTCCCTTCGGGGTTTTTCCCCATTATTTTTGTTTTTTCCTCAGAAAATTTTCTTCTCCCTTCCTGTATAGTTTTAGTTCATTTTTGCCTACTTTTAAGTTTTCTTTATTTTTACCATGCTTGGTAGGTTCTCTTAGGCTTGAGCCTTGGTCAGGTTCTATTTTTCTAGTGCTTGCCCCTTTTTTCATTCACCATCGAGCCATTTGATTTGGCCACGGCTGTTTTCCCTTCCATGTCATCAAAGGTTCCCAGTGGCTTTAAGCTCTGTAGCCGGTGTAATAGGACCATCTCTGGCAAAGACACTTATTCTTCAGGGTTTGGGGCCTGAATATACCCCTTCCAGCTGTGTTCCTTGCTTTCATATGCAGAAAAGAGCCCAGCTGGCCAGAGAGGCTCAAAGAGAAAAAACATTTTGGTGCACAGTCCGAAACATCAGTATCGCCATTGATGTTGGGAGTTGCATCAGTATTGGGTTCTTTGGTCTGTATGGCTGAGAGTCCTGTCTTGAACACTGGGAGTTGGACGTCCATCAAGTGAGTCACCACCTGACTTGATGCTGACCACTGTGCAGGGTCCCCAGGACTGCTCAGCATCAGACCCAACCCCGAGAAGATGAGATTTGACATCATCCTCTTCAACACCAAGGAGCATCAATGGCCAGCATTGGGCGAAGCATTGTTATCGATCTCCCTCGACAAGGTGCCGGGAGCTCCAGGGTACCGAGGGATTCTGTCTCTGAGAAGCGTTGAAGCCGGGAGGACTGCTTCCCCTCCATTCAACAAGTGCTGATGCATGGGTCTTCACCCCGCCAGGACCAAGCACCCGTCTCAACCCCTGCAGTTCAAGTTTGTCTCTGAACCGACACCCCAGCCTTATTCGATGGCCTCTCTCAACGAGCACAGCCGATCCATGCTCCATGAGCAATTGATACCAGAGAAAGAGGTCAGGAGCTGGAGAGACTGTTGGGACCCTTGGGGGTTTCTCCCCGGCCAGTACCCAAGGAACTTTTAGATTGTGTCTTCCTCACCCTGAGAAGAAAGGGGGCAGTGAGACAGGACTCTCTGGCAGAGGGGAGCCAAGAGGGAGAGCAACTTTTTCTGGGGTTGAATGGCTTGTATTTTCGGCAAGTGGGGCTGGGATTGAAATTGGCTTGCACTTTGGCAAGCGGAGCTCTAGACGCAGTATTCTTCAGCCTACGCTTTGAGTGTGCAGTGCAGGTAGACAGATGTTCAGGTGAAGAACCGGGAGTCCTCTCTGTCTGTTCCTGTCCTGCCCAAGAAGATAGATAAAATGTATTAGATCCAGAGTTCCCCAGGGTTTGACAAGCCTCAGTTGCCTCATCATTCCATGGTGGTGGAATCTTTGCTGAAAAGGGCCAGGAGTACTAGGGACTATACTTTGGCGCCCCCTGGCAGAGAAGCTAGAACCCTGGATTCTTTTGGGCAGAAAGATGTATCAGGCCTCTATTCTCATCTCCCGTATTCAATTTACCAGCTCTACATGAACCTATGCTTGTGGAACTTTGTACACACTATGTCTAATGTGGCAGATTCTCTCCCACAGGAGCAGACCGAATCTCTTCACCAGTTGGTCAAGCAGCAGAAAGAGTGTAGAAAGTTCTTGGCCAGGGGCGCCTACGACACCTTTGATGTGTCATCTAGGGTCTCTGCCCTGATTACAGCAATGCACAGACTCTCATGGCTGCATGTTTATGAGTTGGACCCTGTGGTCCAGCAGAGGTTGGCAGATGCTACATGCTAGGGGACATAGCCTTATTGGAGACAAGGTGGGGAGGAGGTCACTGACCTCATCAAGAAACACACTAACACTATTGACACTCTCCCACTGGACATTTTCTGCACCTTCCTCGTCATCTAGGAGGTTTTTGAGCAAGTTGAAGAGTGGTCCCTACTACTCTCAGAGACATAAGTATGCTCCTTCTTAGCAGGCTCAGTCCCAGCATGCTCGTTCTCATCAATAGCATGCGCCCAAGGCCCAGCCAGCTCCCTGTTAAAGCAAGTGACGAGCTTTTGACTGTCTCCAGCAGAGAATAACCATAGTGAAAGTGACCATTCTGGACTACCTGCCGGTTGGGGGGAGACTGAGTTTTTTTCCAAGAAAGGTGGTCCCTTGTGTTCTCTTGTAACCTCCGACCAGTGGCTCTTCAGATAGTCCATCTCATTTACGCCCTTCATTGGCGTCAAAGACCACCAAATTGCCCACTGAGTGTCTCACTTAATACAAGCAGGTACTTCTAGAGGAACTCTCTGCCCTTCTAAAGTTCCATGCAGTTGAACGTATTCCACCAGGGAAAGAATGGCAGGGATTCTATTTCGGGTACTTCCTTATGTCCATACACATTGCTTCTATTCCACAACAACCTATCCAGTTCAGTGCAGGCCCTGAACAAATTCCTGGTCAAAGAAAAGTTCAGGAAGGTTTCCCTGGGCACCTGTCTTCCCATGATTCAGGAAAACGATTGGCTATGCTCTCTGGACTTAAAGGTGCTTACACTCACAGGAAGTATCTTCAGTTTCAGCTGGGGACACAACATTTCCAGTACCACGTGTTGCCTTTTGACTTTGTATTGGCTCCTAGGGTCTTCACCAAGTTTCTTGCAGTAGTCGCAGCATTGCTACACAGACTGGGAGTCCATGAGTTCCCATATATGTACAATTGGCTGATGAAGAGCGTGCTGAAGAACGGTGCTTACCATTGCCATGTAGAGGGTAGGCCTATCTCTGGAAAGCCTCAAATTCGCTTCATGAGAGGTTTGCTTTTGACAGATCTTCCTTTCAAACCTCCACCTGTGTCATGGGACCTCAACATCATTCTCACCCAGCTGAGGAAAGCTCCTTTTGAGCCACTGGATTCCTGTCTTCTGATGGCCATATTTTTGGTGGCTGATACTTCAGCTCACAGAGTCAGTGAGCTTGAGGCCCTAGTAAGGGATCCACCTTACACTAAATTTCATCATAACAGAGTAGTTCTCCGCACACACCCTAAGTTCCTGCCTAAGGTTGTGTCAGAGTTCCATCTGAACCAGTCAATCGTTCTTCCAACATTCCCAAACCTCATGTCCATCCTGGCGAAAGTGCACTGCATACCTTGGACTGCAAGCAACCAGTGGCCTTTTACTTGGAGCGGATTAGGCCCTACAAACAGTCCATCCCCACATTTTCTTTCTTTTGATCCGTGCAGGATGGGGATTGCCATTGGAAAATGCAGAATCTCCGATTTGCTGCAGCATTTTTTTTTCACTTTTGCCTAAGCTGTCAAGGCGCACCATGTCCAAGCCATGACTGCATCGGTAGCCCACTTGATGTCGGCCTTCATTTAAGAAATTTACAAGGCTGCAACGTGATCTTCAGTTCACTCATTCACATCTCACTACTGCCTTGAGCAGGATATCCAGTACGATAGTCTGTTTGGACAGACAGTTCTATAGAATTTATTTGGGGTCTAGATTCCAACTCCACTCTCTTAGGCCTGTTATATTCTCTTCCATGCTGTACTCTCACTCAGTTCTATATAGTTTCAGGTTAATTACTTTTTTGCTCTCGAAGTTGCGAGGCCCAATTGTCCAATGGTTGTTGTTTTTGGTAAGCCTAGTAGCTAGGGATTCCTACATGTGTGAATATAGCCTGCTTGTCCTGTAGCAGGTGTTCTCCGAGGACAGTAGGCCATTCATTCTCATATACCCTTCCACTTCCCTTGGAGTTTTCTCCTTTTTATAGTATGCTATAGTATTCTATTGTGGGTCCCGTGTTCTCGCGGTGGGCAGGAATGGACTCGTGCATGTAAGAGGAACGCTACCCATGCTCTAAAAATGCTAGTAGGTTCTGTGGGCTCTGAACTGGGTGACATGAATGATATCGCCCACATGTGAGAATGAATGGCCTTCTGTTCTCTGAGAATACCTGCTACGGTTAAGTATCTTCACTTTATGGGAGCTGCAAGCTAAGTCTTTGTTGAATAGTTGTCGTCCTAGTCTAGGGATAACTGCCTTCTGGGAAATTCTTGAAGCTTTTAGTTTTCTGAGCAGGCACCTCCCTGCTTACCTGTGGATGGCTAAGTGCTGGACATTTTCTTTCATGACAAAACTAGAAACCTTTCTTACTGAGTTGGGCAACAATGCTTATGGGGGCTTCTCTTTCAGTCATAAGGTGGCTGCAGCAGTGACAGTCATAAGCAGCAGAATGGGGCAGGCCACACTGACTCACCAATATTTTTCCCAACACATTATAAGCAATTAGAAAACTTGGTCGAAGGGTTCAAGATTGGTTTGTTTGGCTTTTCCAACCAAAAAGATTTTCTGCTACCCCTTGCAACAGCATTCAGTTGGTTGTCTTTTCTGAAGTTTGTCAGCTTTAAAAACCTATTTGTATTTTACTCTAGCATTTCAATAGATATGAGGAATCTATCTCTATATGATTATATAGTAACCCACTATTTTGGGGGCATCTAGTAAAATTGCCTATTGTGTCTTATGAGTGAAATTTCCCAGTTGTTTTTAATACTGTATCTTTTTAATAATGCCGTTGTAATCTGGGCAGCGTTTCGTATCTTGTCTTGTATTGATTTTTCATCCACATTTTTATTGCTCATTGTGAACTGCTTTGATATGTTCTTGATTAGCAGTATATCAAATAAAGATGATACTTGATTAATTCAGCTACAGGATTGGTGCCCTGTTTCTCTTTCAGAAAGGAATCTGAGACGAGGTACCGTCTGCTCAGGGCACTTGGGATAGAAGTTCAGTGACATTCAACAGGATGATGAGATAGAGATTTCTCATGGTCCCTGGATGTTTTCTCCTGGATCTTTAATAGCTTCAGACTCTTCCATTGATCTAGAAGGATGGCAGCATCAGATGGGAGGGATTCTGCATCCTCCATTCTGTCAATGACCACACGCGGCAAGTCAACAGGAGAGATATTGGGCCAAGTTCAGGTTTTTTAAGATGCTGAAACCACAAGGCTGGCTATCAGGAGGGGTACTTTTTGCTACATGCCAGCCTGCGGTGTATACGGGAGGTCCTTTGATTCTTAAAGAAAGAAAGAGGTCTCATCCTGGTTTTCCAGATCTTCCTTTTCCATGTCCATCCCAAGCATAGTCCCTCCAGCAGGTTCTGGGGCTCCAAGACAGTAGCTGTGGATGTAGTATCCTGGGCAAGGATACATGTGTCTCCATGAATGCAGAGTTTAAATGTCCTTCCTATCTCTCCTTGGGTCTAGAAGCTCACAGGTGAGTGGCTGTCCACAGCTATCCACTGAGGTGAATGGAGCAGAAGACATCCTCCTAGCTAATTGTCTACTCAGCTGTGAGCCTTGTAGGTTAAAGGGGGAGGTCTCAGTAGACAGGTTTTGGCATAGTTTGCCTCTTACCTCAAGGAGATATACTTTTAGGGTCGTGTTTAGTTCAGCACCTCTGCTTCTTATGCCTTAGATTGCGGGGTACCTCAGGGTTCACTGTTAGCCCCAGTTTTGTATAACATCATTTTGAGCCTACTTGCCACTGTGATCCAGTCCTGTGGTATTTCTGGGTATTATTATGCTGACAACATTCAATTACTTTATTTCACTAACTTGCGAGCCCCAAGGTTTTGCTACCTGTCACGCTCCATCCATCCAAGGGTGTGGACCGAGTATCCAACACCAAAGCACCGTCCACCCAAAGGTGTGGACCGAGTATCCAAAACCAAAGCCGGTTCACAACTGCTGGTCCCAATACCCCTTGAACCGGAAGGTGGTTCTCAGCCAAGGTAAGGACTCCAGTCAAAGGTCCATCCACAAATAGTCTTCCTGAATCAGTCAGCAAGTAATCTACCAAGTAGTCCTCTTGAATCCGTCAGCCCCAGTTTTGTGTAACATCATTTTGAGCCTACTTGCCACTGTGATCCAGTCCTGTGGTATTTCTGGGTATTATTATGCTGACAACATTCAATTACTTTATTTCACTAACTTGCGAGCCCCAAGTTTGGCTATCTGTCACGCTGCATCCATCCAAGGGTGTGGCCCGAGTATCCAAAACCAAAGCACCGTCCACCCAAAGGTGTGGACCGAGTATCCAAAACCAAAGCTGGTTCACAACTGCTGGTTCCAACACCCCTTGAACCGGAAGGTGGGTCTCAGCCAAGGTAAGGACTCCAGTCAAAGGTCCATCCAAAAATAGTCTTCCTTAATCCGTCAGCAAGTAATAAGTAGTCCTCTGGAATCCTTGATTCTCTCCAGGCAATGGAGAAAATGAATTCCAGTTCTGCCACCTGGCTGACTACAAGGTCCTATCTTGATACCTCCCCTAAGGTTAGGTTGAATTCCTACAATTCCCCAATATCCACCAATGTGTATTATATGCAAATTCGGGTTATTTTAATCAGTTCCTGGACACCTGTCTCTCGTACCCAGCTATCAGGGAATTATGTTAGCATCTTACAGAAGGGTTAATCTCTTCTCCCGTCACCTCCCACATAGCTTCCCTGACTGCTACTTCCTCCCCCACAGGGGTCTAAAGTTCTCACCTTAAATGTAAGGGGTTGCTGTGAGACTAACTCAGATCCATGTAGTGATTCTATACTGTTTTGCCCTAGCTGGGTTCCTGGGTTGGAGATTTTCTTCCCTTTGTGATAGGAGGTACACCTTGTCACACTATCCTAAAGTCTGGTATCATTTCAAGTTGAATCCTATTCTCCGAGGACAAGCAGGCTGCTTGTTCTCACTGATGGGTGACGTCCACGGCAGCCCCTCCAATCGGAACACTTTCTAGCAAAGTCCTTTGCTAGTCCGATGCGCACCGCGCATGCGCGGCCGTCTTCCCGCCCGAACCGGCTCGTGCCGGCCAGTCTTCTTTTGTCCGCGCTCGGTACGGTCGTGTTTCGCCGTTCGCGCCCCAAAGTTGACCTCGCGCATCGTTTTATCGACTTGGTTCAAAAAAAAAAAAAAAGGTGTCGGAAGGAGACCTTTATGGTTTTCTCCCTTCCCATACTTCCAGTCTTTGCCCCGGTAAGTTTTCTTTTGTCGTCGGGGTAGGCCCTATTTAGGCCTCGGTCGAAGTTTTTCTTCCCCCTATTTTTGCAGTGCCATTTTCGCCATTTCGAGTTTTGATCTCGCCGGCGCGATTTTTCTGCCCATGACATCGAAGTCTTCCAGCGGCTTCAAGAAGTGCACCCAGTGCGCCCGGGTAATCTCGCTCACTGACAGGCACGCGTCGTGTCTTCAGTGTCTGGGGGCTGGGCACCGCCCTCAGGCCTGTAGTCTGTGTTCCCTTTTACAAAAGCGGACTCAGGTAGCGAGGTTAGCCCAGTGGAACATTTTGTTCTCGGGCTCTTCATCGGCATCGGCACCGGGAGTATCGACTGCTTCGACGTCGTCGGCGCCTGGACCTTCATCTTCGCCCCCGAGTGCATCGAGGCATCGGCCCTCTGCATCGGGGCGACATCGGAAGGATGCGTCGGCGTCGGTATCGAGACCTCCTCGGCTGCTGATGTCGTTGGACGGTGGTGCTTCGTCTGGAGTGCAGGTGAGGGCTGTCCATTCCCCTGCTGGTGGCGGTGAGCCTTCGGGTGGGTCTCCCCCCATTCCGAGGGCTCCTGCGGTACAGCCCCCCCGAGACCAACCTCCTTCGGTCTCGGCCCCGAGGAAGCGACGGCTGGATTCTACGTCCTCCTCGTCGGTGCCGGGAAGCTCCGGTGACATGCTTCATCCCAAGAAGTCGAAGAAGCATCGTCACCGGTCCCCTTCCCATGTCGGCACCGAGAGCTCTGGGTCGCCGAGGGAGTCGGCACCCAGTAGGCATCGGCACCGAGAGGACCGCTCGCCCTCTGTTCAAGAGGTGTCGATGCGCTCCCCTTTGGACAGCCCGGAACAGCCTCCACGCCCGGAACAGACTCTGACATCGATGCCTGCATCGGCCTCCATGCCTTTTTCTACAGCCGCTCTGAACGAGAGTCTCCGGGCCGTTCTCCCAGAGATCCTGGGAGAGCTGTTGCGCCCTACCCCTCCGGTACCGGGGGTGCTTGCGCCTCCGGTACCGTCGAGCGAGGCGCCGGCTGGCCCATTGTCCGGGGTGAGGTCTCCGACATCGGTGCCGCTTGCGGTACCGACTGCGGTAGCCTCCCAGGAAGGCTCCCCGACTACGTCGGCGGAGGGAGCTTCGCCGGTGCGGGCGAGGGAGTCTACCTCTCGACGCTCCCACCGTGGCCGTGGTTCCACGGAGTCGAGCCGGGCACGGTTGCAGACACAGGTCCGTGAACTTGTGTCTGACACTGATGGTGAGGCTTCGTGGGAAGAGGAAGAAGACATCAGATATTTCTCTGACGAGGAGTCTGAGGGTCTTCCTTCCGATCCCTCTCCTGAAAGACAGCTTTCCCCTCCTGAGAGTCTGTCTTTCGCTTCCTTTGTCCGGGAGATGTCTACGGCCATCCCCTTCCCGGTGGTTGTGGAGGACGAGCCCAGGGCTGAAATGTTTGAGCTCCTGGACTATCCTTCTCCACCTAAGGAAGCGTCCACAGTACCCATGCATCATGTCCTCAAAAAGACATTGCTGGCGAACTGGACCAAGCCATTAACTAATCCCCACATTCCCAAGAAGATCGAGTCCCAGTACCGGATCCATGGGGACCCAGAGCTGATGCGCACTCAGTTGCCTCACGACTCTGGGAGGAAGGCCTACCATTCTTCTATGCTCGTGGCCAAGATTCAGTCCTACCAGCTCTACACGAGCATACACATGCGGAACAATGTGCGGCAGTTGGCGGGCTTGGTGGACAAGCTCCCCCCTGAGCAAGCCAGGCCTTTTCAGGAGGTGGTCAGGCAGCTGAAGGCGTGCAGAAAATTCCTGGCCAGAGGGGTGTATGACACCTTTGATGTTGCGTCCAGGGCCGCTGCTCAAGGTGTGGTGATGCGCAGACTCTCATGGCTGCGTGCCTCCGACCTGGAGAATAGAATCCAGCAGCGGATTGCGGACTCGCCTTGCCGTGCGGATAATATTTTTGGAGAGAAAGTCGAACAGGTGGTAGAGCAACTCCACCAGCGGGACACCGCATTCGACAAGTTCTCCCGCCGGCAGCCTTCAGCCTCTACCTCTACAGGTAGAAGATTTTTTGGGGGAAGGAAGACTGTTTCCTACTCTTCTGGCAAGCGTAGGTACAATCCTCCTTCTCGACAGCCTGCGGCCCAGGCTAAGCCCCAGCACGCTCGCTCTCGTCAGCAGCGTGCGACTCAGCAAGGCCCCTCGGCTCCCCAGCAAAAGCAAGGGACGAGCTTTTGACTGGCTCCAGCAGAGCATAGCCGACGTCCAAGTGTCAGTGCCGGGCGACCTGCCAGTCGGAGGGAGGTTGAAAGCTTTTCACCAAAGGTGGCCTCTCATAACCTCCGATCAGTGGGTTCTCCAAATAGTCCGGCAAGGATACACCCTCAATTTGGCCTCAAAACCTCCAAATTGTCCACCGGGAGCTCAGTCTTACAGCTTCCAGCACAAACAGGTACTTGCAGAGGAACTCTCCGCCCTTCTCAGCGCCAATGCGGTCGAGCCCGTGCCTTCCGGGCAAGAAGGGCTGGGATTCTATTCCAGGTACTTCCTTGTGGAAAAGAAAACGGGGGATGCGTCCCATCCTAGACCTAAGGGCCCTGAACAAATATCTGGTCAAAGAAAAGTTCAGGATGCTTTCCCTGGGCACCCTTCTCCCCATGATTCAGCAAAACGATTGGCTATGCTCTCTGGACTTGAAGGACGCCTACACGCACATCCCGATACTGCCAGCTCACAGACAGTATCTGCGATTTCAGCTGGGCACACGTCACTTCCAGTACTGTGTGCTACCCTTTGGGCTCGCCTCTGCGCCCAGAGTGTTCACCAAGTGCTTGGCTGTAGTAGCAGCGGCACTTCGCAGACTGGGGGTACACGTGTTCCCATATCTCGACGATTGGCTGGTGAAGAACACATCCGAGGCAGGAGCCCTGCTGTCCATGCAGATGACTATTCGCCTCCTGGAGCTACTGGGGTGTGTGATAAATTATCCAAAGTCCCACCTTCTCCCAGTGCAGAAACTCGAATTCATAGGAGCTCTGCTGGATTCTCGGACGGCTCGCGCCTATCTCCCAGAGACGACAGCCAACAACTTGTTGTCCCAGCAGATCACAGCTCGGCAGATGTTGAGATTGCTGGGCCACATGGCCTCCACAGTTCATGTGACTCCCATGGCCCGCCTTCACATGAGATCTGCTTAATGGACCCTAGCTTCCCAGTGGTTTCAGGCTGCTGGGGATCTAGAAGATGTGATCCACCTGTCCATGAGTTTTCTCAAATCCCTGTATTGGTGGACGATTTGGACCAATTTGACTCTGGGACGTCCTTTCCAAATTCCTCAGCCACAAAAAGTGCTGACCACGGATGCGTCTCTCCTGGGGTGGGGAGCTCATGTCGATGAGCTTCACACCCAAGGAAGCTGGTCCCTCCAGGAACGCGATCTGCAGATCAATCTTCTGGAGTTACGAGCGATCTGGAACGCTCTGAAGGCTTTCAGAGATCGGCTGTCCCATCAAATTATCCAAATTCAGACAGACAACCAGGTTGCCATGTATTACGTCAACAAGCAGGGGGACACCGGATCTCGCCCCCTGTGTCAGGAAGCCGTCAGCATGTGGCTCTGGGCTCGCCGTCACGGCATGGTGCTCCAAGCCACATATCTGGCAGGCGTAAACAACAGTCTGGCCGACATGTTGAGCAGGATTATGCAACCTCACGAGTGGTCGCTCAATTCCCGAGTAGTGCGCCAGATCTTCCAGGTGTGGGGCACCCCCTTGGTAGATCTCTTCGCATCTCGAGCCAACCACAAAGTCCCTCAGTTCTGTTCCAGGCTTCAGGCCCATGGCAGACTGGCATTGGATGCCTTCCTCCTGGACTGGGGGGGAAGGTCTGTTGTATGCTTATCCTCCCATACCTCTGGTGGGGAAGACTTTGTTGAAACTCAAGCAAGACCGAGGCACCATGATTCTCATCGCTCCTTTTTGGCCGCGTCAGATCTGGTTCCCTCTTCTTCTGGAGTTGTCCTCAGAAGAACCGTGGAGATTGGAGTGTTTTCCGACCCTCATCACACAGGACGAAGGGGCGCTTCTGCATCCCAACCTCCGGTCCCTGGCTCTCACGGCCTGGATGTTGAGAGCGTAGACTTTGCCTCTTTGGGTCTGTCAGAGGGTGTCTCCCGCATCTTGCTTGCTTCCAGGAAAGATTCCACTAAGAGGAGTTACTTCTTTCTATGGAGGAGGTTTGCCGTCTGGTGTGACAGCAAGGCCCTAGATCCTCGCTCTTGTCCTACACAGACCCTGCTTGAATACCTTCTGCACTTGTCTGAGTCCGGTCTCAAGACCAACTCTGTAAGGGTTCACCTTAGTGCAATCAGTGCATACCATTACCGTGTGGAAGGTAAGCCGATCTCAGGACAGCCTTTAGTTGTTCGCTTCATGAGAGGTTTGCTTTTGTCAAAGCCCCCTGTCAAGCCTCCTACAGTGTCATGGGATCTCAATGTCGTTCTCACCCAGCTGATGAAACCTCCTTTTGAGCCACTGAATTCCTGCCATCTGAAGTACTTGACCTGGAAGGTCATTTTCTTGGTGGCAGTTACTTCAGCTCGTAGAGTCAGTGAGCTTCAGGCCCTGGTAGCCCAGGCCCCTCACACCAAATTTCATCATAACAGAGTAGTCCTCCGCACTCACCCTAAGTTCTTGCCAAAGGTTGTGTCGGAGTTCCATCTGAACCAGTCAATTGTCTTGCCAACATTCTTTCCCCATCCTCATTCCTGCCCTGCTGAACGTCAGCTGCACACATTGGACTGCAAGAGAGCATTGGCCTTCTATCTGGAGCGGACACAGCCCAACAGACAGTCCGCCCAATTGTTTGTTTCTTTTGATCCCAACAAGGAGGGGAGTGGCTGTAGGAAAACGCACCATATCCAATTGGCTAGCAGATTGCATTTCCTTCACTTACGCCCAGGCTGGGCTGGCTCTTGAGGGTCATGTCACGGCTCATAATGTTAGAGCCATGGCAGCGTCGGTAGCCCACTTGAAGTCAGCCACTATTGAAGAGATTTGCAAAGCTGTGACGTGGTCATCTGTCCACACATTCACATCTCATTACTGCCTGCAGCAGGATACCCGACGCGACAGTCGGTTCGGGCAGTCAGTGCTTCAAAATCTGTTCGGGGTTTAGAATCCAACTCCACCCCCCTAGGCCCATGTTTGTTCTGTTCCAGGCTGCACTCTCAGTTAGTTGGTACATTTTTTAGGTCAATCTCAGTTATGTCCTCGCCGTTGCGAGGCCCAATTGACCATGGTTGTTGTTTTGAGTGAGCCTGGGGGCTAGGGATACCCCATCAGTGAGAACAAGCAGCCTGCTTGTCCTCGGAGAAAGCGAATGCTACATACCTGTAGAAGGTATTCTCCGAGGACAGCAGGCTGATTGTTCTCACAAACCCGCCCGCCTCCCCTTTGGAGTTGTGTCTTCCCTTCTCTTTGTCTTGCTACATATGAGACTGGCCGGCACGAGCCGGTTCGGGCGGGAAGACGCATGCGCGGTGCGCATCGGCGCGCGAGGACTAGCAAAGGACTTTGCTAGAAAGTGTTCCGATTGGAGGGGCTGCCGTGGACGTCACCCATCAGTGAGAACAATCAGCCTGCTGTCCTCGGAGAATACCTTCTACAGGTATGTAGCATTCGCTTTATGTGTCGGGCAGTATGGGTAGCTGACCCTCCAGTTACTCAACCTTTGACACCTCTGATCAGAGTTACACAGTAAGGTATTTAGGATCTTATGTTGAAGAGAAGGTTTTTTTTGAAACTCAGATTTCTGCAATTATGTAAATCTTTGATCCTAGACAGATACATTCCCTCCATTCCTTTTGGGGGAAAGATGCAATTCAGACACTCATTCACACTTTTATACCTTTTTATTGTCTGGACTATGGGAACATCTGTCTCAATGGGGTCAACTTTAAATTATTGAATTGATTGCAAACTGTACAAAATAATGTTTGTCACTTTCAGTAAATTTCATAACATTACTCCTTACTTTCTTAAGGAAAATTGGCTCTCTATTTCTTTAGGATTCCTTTTAAGACTTAGCACATAAGGCTTTATTTAATGGTCTGCCTCATTATCTTTCTGATCATATAATTATGGGCACAGGAGTCCTAAAAGGAGTTGTGGCTTCCTTCTGACCATACTAGGTGGAGGTTGGGTATTTCCCACTTGTCTGGCATGGACAATAAGGAAGATGAATTTTAGATTTATTTCCTTTGCTGAAGTCCTGACAGACCAATCCAGAAACCACCCAGGGAAGCCATGACAATTGAGCATAAAAATAGCAATTGCATTGTTGTATATTTTGGAGTTATTTGGGGTTAATTTTAACCTTGGTTTCAAGTGTTATCTCTGAATTACTGGCTGCATCAGGTTTGGTTATGGTAGCATTTGGAAGCTCGAACAAAAATATTTTAACCTGGCTTCTTAGTTTTGACATAGATATGCTGAAAAGTGGAAGGCAGTGGAAGACCAGAGTAGTGACATCAGCTCTGAATGTGTTTACTCTGTCTCCGTTTGCTGACAGGGAGACATAACTTATTTGTGTGGATTGGTCTGGCAGGACTCAAAGAAAGGAAATTAACAGGTAAGTGTAAATTTCAACTTTGTAGCCATTCTGTATGTTTTAACTAACTTGTAGTTTCTGGATAATTGGATATTCTCCGAGGACAAGCAGGCTGCTTGTTCTCACTGATGGGTGACGTCCACGGCAGCCCCTCCAATCGGAATCTTCACTAGCAAAGTCCTTTGCTAGCCCTCGCGCGCACCGCGCATGCGCGGCCGTCTTCCCGCCCGAAACCGGCTCGAGCCGGCCAGTCTTCTTTTGTCCGCACTCGGTACGGTCGTATTTTTCGCCGTGTCGAGCCCCGGAGAGTCGACCTTGCGCGTCCATATTGTTGAACGTGTTTTTTCTTCGGAAAAGCTTTTCTTGTACTCGGGAAGTGCTCCGGAACCCCTCCACCGGGTTTCGTTTCAATCCTCCCCGTATTTCCAGCTTTTGGCCCCGATAAGTTTTCTTTCGTCGTCGGGGTAGGCCTCTTTTCGGCCTCGGTCGAGATTTTCTCCCTCTAAAGTTTTTGGTGCTCTTTTTCCGTCATTTCGGACTTTGATTTCGCCGGCGTGATTTTTCCGCCCATGACATCGAAGCCTTCCAGCGGCTTCAAGAAGTGCACCCAGTGCGCCCGGGTTATCTCGCTCACTGATCGACACTCGTCGTGTCTTCAGTGTCTGGGGGCCGAGCACCGCCCTCAGAACTGTAGTCTGTGTTCCCTGCTTCAAAGGCGGACTCAGGTAGCGAGACTAGCCCAGTGGAACGTTTTGTTCTCGGGCTCTTCGTCGGCATCGGCACCGGGATCTTCGAGTGCATCGACGTCATCAGCGTCCAGACCATCTTCCTCGGCCGCCCTTGCATCGAGTGCATCGAGGCATCGGGCCTCTGCATCGGCGCCGAGACATCGGATAGCTGCATCGACGTCGGTGGTACCGGGACCTCGTCTGCTGATGTCGTCGGACGGTGGTGCATCGTCAGGAGTGCAGGTGAGGGCTGTCCATTCCCCTGCTGGTGGCGGTGAGCCTTCGGGTGGGTCTCCTCCCACCCTGAGGGCTCCTGCGGTACAGCCCCCCCGAGACCGACCTTCCTCGGCCCCGAGGAAGCGACGGATGGATTCTACGTCCTCCTCGTCGGTGCCGGGGAGCTCCGGTGACATGCTTCGGAAGAAGTCGAAGAAGCATCGACACCGGTCTCCTCCCCGCGTCGGCACCGAGAGCTCTGGGTCGCCGAGGGATTCGGCACCCAGCAGGCATCGGCACCGAGAGGACCGCTCACCCTCTGTCCAAGAGGTGTCGATGCGCTCCACTCTGGACAGCCCGGAACAGCCTCCTCGCCCGGAACAGGTCCTGACGTCGACGCCTGCATCGACCTCACAGCCTTTCTCTGCAGCCGCTCTAAACGAGAGCCTCCGGGCCGTTCTCCCAGAGATTCTGGGAGAGCTGTTGCGCCCTACCCCTCCGGTACCGGCGGTGCTTGCGCCTCCGGTACCGTCGAGCGTGGCGCCGGCTGGCCCATCGCCCAGGTTGAGGTCCCCGACGTCGGTACCGCGTGCGGTGCCGGCAGCGGCCACCTCCCAGGAAGGCTCCCCGACTACGTCGGCGGAGGGAGCTTCGCCGATGCGGGCGAGGGAGTCTACCTCTCGACGCCCCCATCGTGGACGTGGCTCCACTGAGTCGAGCAGGGCGAGGTTGCAGACACAGGTTCGTGAACTTGTGTCTGACACCGAGGGTGAGGCCTCGTGGGAGGAAGAGGAAGATCCTAGATATTTCTCTGACGAGGAGTCTGAGGGTCTTCCTTCTGATCCCACTCCCTCTCCTGAAAGACAGCTTTCTCCTCCCGAGAGTCTGTCTTTTGCTTCCTTTGTCCGGGAGATGTCTACGGCCATCCCCTTCCCGGTGGTTGTGGAGGACGAGCCCAGGGCTGAAATGTTTGAGCTCCTGGACTATCCTTCTCCACCTAAGGAAGCGTCCACCGTTCCCTTGCACCATGTCCTAAAAAAGACATTGCTTGCGAACTGGACGAAACCCTTAACTAATCCCCACATTCCCAAGAAGATCGAGTCCCAGTACCGGATCCATGGGGACCCAGAGCTGATGCGCACTCAGTTGCCTCACGACTCTGGAGTTGTGGATTTGGCCCTAAAGAAGGCTAAGAGTTCTAGGGAACATGCTTCGGCGCCCCCGGGCAAGGACGCTAGAACCTTAGACTCCTTTGGGAGGAAGGCCTACCATTCCTCTATGCTCGTGTCCAAGATCCAGTCTTACCAGCTCTACACGAGCATACACATGCGGAACAATGTGCGGCAGTTGGCGGGCTTGGTTGATGCTCTTCCCCCTGAGCAAGCCAAGCCTTTTCAGGAGGTGGTCAGGCAGCTGAAGGCGTGCAGAAAATTCCTGGCCAGAGGAGTTTATGACACTTTTGATGTTGCGTCCAGGGCCGCTGCTCAAGGTGTGGTGATGCGCAGGCTCTCATGGCTGCGTGCCGCCGACCTGGAGAATAGAATCCAGCAGCGGATTGCGGACTCGCCTTGCCGTGCGGACAACATTTTTGGCGAAAAAGTCGAACAGGTGGTAGAGTATCTCCACCAGCGGGACACCGCATTCGACAAATTCGCCCGCCGGCAGCCTTCAGCTTCTACCTCTACAGGTAGACGATTTTTCGGGGGAAGGAAGACTGTTCCCTACTCTTCTGGCAAGCGTAGGTACAATCCTCCTTCCCGACAGCCTGCGGCCCAGGCTAAGCCCCAGCGTGCTCGCTCTCGTCAGCAGCGTGCGACTCAGCAAGGCCCCGCGGATCCCCAGCAAAAGCAAGGGGCGAGCTTTTGACTGGCTCCAGCAGAGCATAGCCGACATCCAAGTGTCCGTGCCGGGCGACCTGCCGGTCGGAGGGAGGTTGAAAGCTTTTCACCGAAGGTGGCCTCTCATAACCTCCGATCAGTGGGTTCTGCAAATAGTCCGGCAGGGGTACACCCTCAATTTGACCTCAAAACCTCCAAATTGTCCACCGGGAGCTCAGTCTTACAGCTTCCAGCACAAGAGGGTACTTGCAGAGGAACTCTCCGCCCTTCTCAGCGCCAATGCGGTCGAGCCCGTGCCATCCGGGCAAGAAGGGCTGGGATTCTATTCCAGGTACTTCCTTGTGGAAAAGAAAACAGGGGGGATGCGTCCCATCCTAGACCTAAGGGCCCTGAACAAATATCTCGTAAAAGAAAAGTTCAGGATGCTTTCCCTGGGCACCCTTCTCCCCATGATTCAGCAAAACGATTGGCTATGCTCTCTGGACTTGAAGGATGCCTACACACATATCCCGATACTGCCAGCTCACAGACAGTATCTGCGATTTCAGTTGGGCACATGCCACTTCCAGTACTGTGTGCTACCCTTTGGGCTCGCCTCTGCGCCCAGGGTGTTCACAAAGTGCCTAGCTGTGGTAGCAGCGGCACTTCGCAGGCTGGGAGTACACGTGTTCCCATATCTCGACGATTGGCTGGTAAAGAACACGTCCGAGGCAGGAGCCCTGCAGTCCATGCAGATGACTATTCGCCTTCTGGAGCTACTGGGGTTTGTGATAAATTACCCAAAGTCCCATCTTCTTCCAGTGCAGAACCTCGAATTCATAGGAGCCCTGCTGGATTCTCGGACGGCTCGCGCCTATCTCCCAGAGACGAGAGCCAACAACTTGTTGTCCCTCGTCTCCCGGGTGCGGGCGTCCCAGCAGATCACAGCTCGGCAGATGTTGAGATTGCTGGGCCATATGGCCTCCACAGTTCACGTGACTCCCATGGCCCGCCTTCACATGAGATCTGCTCAATGGACCCTAGCCTCCCAGTGGTATCAGGCCGCTGGAGGTCTAGAGGACGTGATCCACCTGTCCACGAGTTTTCTCGAATCCCTGTATTGGTGGACGATTTGGACCAATTTGACTCTGGGACGTCCCTTCCAAATTCCTCAGCCACAAAAAGTGCTGACCACGGATGCGTCTCTCCTGGGATGGGGAGCTCATGTCGATGGGCTTCACACCCAAGGAAGCTGGTCCCTCCAAGAACGCGATCTACAGATCAATCTTCTGGAGTTACGAGCGATCTGGAACGCTCTGAAGGCTTTCAGAGATCGGCTGTCCCACCAAATTATTCAAATTCAGACAGACAACCAGGTTGCCATGTACTATGTAAACAAGCAGGGGGGCACCGGATCTCGCCCCCTGTGTCAGGAAGCCGTCAGCATGTGGACCTGGGCTCGCCGGTACGGCATGGTGCTCCAAGCCACATATCTGGCAGGCGTAAACAACAGTCTGGCCGACAGGTTGAGCAGGATTATGCAACCTCACGAGTGGTCGCTCAGCTCCCGAGTGGTGCGCCAGATCTTCCAAGCGTGGGGCACCCCCTTGGTGGATCTCTTCGCATCTCGAGCAAACCACAAAGTCCCTCAGTTCTGTTCCAGGCTTCAGGCCACCGGCAGACTGGCGTCGGATGCCTTCCTCCTCGATTGGGGGGAGGGCCTGCTGTATGCTTATCCTCCCATTCCTCTGGTGGGGAAGACTTTGTTGAAACTCAAGCAAGACCGAGGCACCATGATCCTGATTGCTCCTTTTTGGCCGCGTCAGATCTGGTTCCCTCTTCTTCTGGAGTTATCCTCCGAAGAACCGTGGAGATTGGAGTGTTTTCCGACCCTCATCACGCAGGACGAAGGGGCTCTTCTGCATCCCAACCTCCGGTCCCTGGCTCTCACGGCCTGGATGTTGAGGGCGTAGATTTTGCCTCTTTGGGTCTGCCAGAGGGTGTCTCCCGTATCTTGCTTGCTTCCAGGAAAGACTCCACTAAGAGAAGTTACTTCTTTCATTGGAGGAGGTTTGCCGTCTGGTGTGACAGCAAGGCCCTAGATCCTCGCTCTTGTCCTACACAGACCCTGCTTGAATACCTTCTGCACTTGTCTGAGTCTGGTCTTAAGACCAACTCCGTAAGGGTTCATCTTAGTGCAATCAGTGCATACCATTACCAAGTGGAAGGTAAGCCGATCTCAGGACAGCCTTTAGTTGTTCGCTTCATGAGAGGTTTGCTTTTGTCAAAGCCCCCTGTCAAGCCTCCTACAGTGTCATGGGATCTCAATGTCGTTCTCACCCAGCTGATGAAACCTCCTTTTGAGCCACTGAATTCCTGCCATCTGAAGTACTTGACCTGGAAGGTCATTTTCTTGGTGGCAGTTACTTCAGCTCGTAGAGTCAGTGAGCTTCAGGCCCTGGTAGCCCAGGCCCCTTACACCAAATTTCATCATAACAGAGTAGTCCTCCGTACTCACCCTAAGTTCCTGCCAAAGGTCGTGTCGGAGTTCCATCTGAACCAGTCAATTGTCTTGCCAACATTCTTTCCCCGTCCTCATTCCTGCCCTGCTGAACGTCAGCTGCACACATTGGACTGCAAGAGAGCATTGGCCTTCTACCTGGAGCGGACACAGCCCCACAGACAGTCCGCCCAATTGTTGTTTCTTTTGATCCCAATAGGAGGGGAGTGGCTGTAGGGAAACGCACCATATCCAATTGGCTAGCAGATTGCATTTCCTTCACTTACGCCCAGGCGGGGCTGGCTCTTGAGGGTCATGTCACGGCTCATAATGTTAGAGCCATGGCTGCGTCGGTAGCCCACTTGAAGTCAGCCTCCATTGAAGAAATTTGCAAAGCTGCGACGTGGGCTTCTGTCCACACATTCACATCCCATTACTGCCTGCAGCAGGATACCCGACGCGACAGTCGGTTCGGGCAGTCAGTTCTTCAGAACCTGTTTGGGCTTTAGGATCCAACTCCACCCCCCGAGGGCCCTGTTTGTTCTGTTCCAGGCTACACTCTCAGTTAGTTGGTAAATTTTTTTAGGTCAATTTCTGTTATGTCCTCGCCGTTGCGAGGCCCAATTGACCATGGTTGTTGTTTTGAGTGAGCCTGGGGGCTAGGGATACCCCATCAGTGAGAACAAGCAGCCTGCTTGTCCTCGGAGAAAGCGAATGCTACATACCTGTAGAAGGTATTCTCCGAGGACAGCAGGCTGATTGTTCTCACAAACCCGCCCGCCTCCCCTTTGGAGTTGTGTCTTCCCTTAAGAGTTTGTCTTGCTACTTACTGGACTGGCCGGCTCGAGCCGGTTTCGGGCGGGAAGACGGCCGCGCATGCGCGGTGCGCGCGGGCGCGCGAGGGCTAGCAAAGGACTTTGCTAGTGAAGATTCCGATTGGAGGGGCTGCCGTGGACGTCACCCATCAGTGAGAACAATCAGCCTGCTGTCCTCGGAGAATACCTTCTACAGGTATGTAGCATTCGCTTACATCAGGCGTTCTCTGCCCAGTTCTTAGGACACACCCAGCCAGTCAGGTCTTCAGGGTACCCAGAAAGAATATATATGAGAGAAATTTCAATGCACCACCTCCATTCTATGCCAAAGTATCTCATGCATACTCATTGTGGATATCCTGAAAACCTGACTGGCTGGGTGTGTCCTGAAGTCTGGGTTGAGAACCCCTAGTACACAAGATTATGAATAAGTATATAGAGCTGAATTTGGTCATTACAGGATTTCTCCCATACATTTAAAAATAGGTTCTTTACTAGTAGATCACAAAGTATCCAGGAACTTCAGGCCTAGGACCATGCTGCCACAACACCACAGACTGATATTAGCCCCAGAAATATGAGTTACTTTTAACTACTCTCACAGAAATGGAGTAAATTTCAGACACTTAAAAACACAAGTTAAACCTTTAGGGTCCTAATGAACCTCCCTGCATTGGAGAATAATCACTAAGCCCTTCATTTAAATGGGATTTGCATATTCTTTAGCACAGTTCTTCTCATAGCAGACCTCACATCCCACCTAAACTTCATGCTTCAACAAGGTCACTTCCCCGAGGAATATGGCAACATCCTTCTCACCCCATTTCCAAAAGACACCAAGAAAAACACAAATGATCTCACCAACTACCGCCCAGTTGCATCTATCCCACTAGTAGTCAAATTGATGGAGAGCTTGGTGACCAACAGCTTACCGATTACATGGACAAATTCTCAATACTACACGACTCACAATCAGGATTCCGTTCCCACCATAGTACTGAAACCGTCCTAGTCACTCTTCTGGCCAAATTCAAGCAGGAAATAGCTACAGGTAAAAGCATACTTCTCCAATTCGATATGTCGAGCGCATTCGACATGGTAAACCACAATATACTAATAAGACTCCTTGCCCACTTCGGGATTGATGGTAATATACTCAATTGGATCAAGGGTTTTCTAACTTCCAGAACATACCAAGTTAAATGAAATACAAACATATCACCGTGGAAAGCAGTCTGCCTCAAGGATCACCACTGTCACCAACACTCTTCGACATATTGATGATCCCAATCAAGGCCTCAATCCATCTATGCAGATAATGTTACAATCTACATTCCCTTCAGACATGACTTGTCAGAAATAACCAATGAAATCAAAGCAGGTCTGGACACCATGGACTCATGGGCTAACTCATTCCAATTGAAACTGAACACTGAAAAAACACAAGAACAAAACCACAACCACCTCAGAACACACCCTCCCTATCTCAGACAGCCTCAAAATATTGGGCGTCACAATCGACTGCAACCTCACTCTTGAGAGCCACATAAACTCCATAACAAAAAAAATGTTCTACTCAATGTGGAAACTCAAACGCGTAAAACCTTTCTTCCCGAGGAAAATATTTCGAAACCTAATACAATCAATGGTTCTAAGCCATGCAGACTATTGCAACGGAATCTACGCGGGTTGTAAAGAACAACTGACAAAAAAACTCTAGACCGCCCAAAATACAGCGGCCAGGCTGATATTTGGTAAAACACGTTTTGAAAGTGACAAACCCCTCCGAGAAAAGCTACACTGGCTTCCAATCAAAGAACGGATTACCTTCAAGATCTGCACCCTTGTCCACAAAATTATCTACAGTGTAGTGCCAGGATACATGATAGACCTCATAGACCTACCAACCAGAAACAGATCCAGATCATCTCGCACATACCTAAACCTTCACTACCCAACTTGCAAAGGACTCAAATACAAAACAACCTATGCATCAAGTTTCTCCTATATAAGCGCACAAATATGGAACGCAGTCCCAAAAGCTGTGAAAACAATCCACGACCACCTAAAATCACTAAAAACCAACCTCTTCAAAACGGCCTACAATACAGATCCAACGTAAATCCCCACATCTGACCACACAACTAAACCAAAGACCGTACTGGACAATATACAACCTTCCTCCTTTCGACCCTAATGGAGTTTGGAATACATCTACCTTATTCGAACACAACATAACCTTGTATCTGGTCTCTACCGGATTTGGCAAACACCTTACGGTACTATGTAAGCCACATTGAGCCTGCAAATAGGTGGGAAAATTTGGGGTACAAATGCAACAAATAAATGAAAAATCCTCTCCTTCATGCACACCCAGCCAGTTGGATTTTCAGGATTACCACAATGAAGAGTGGAGGAGTAGCCTAGCGGTTAATATGCGTGTGAGAGATTTACATGCACTGATTTTTCCATTATATGCAAATCTCTGTCAAGCATAGTCATTGTGGTAATCCTGAAAACACTGATGGCTAGGTGTACCTTGAGGAGAGGGTTGAGAAGCACTGCTTTAACACGCCTTTTTTATGGGTTAAAAATAATCATAAGTAAAATGGTGCACTAATATTAGTGCTTCTTACTACATCTGCTCCTTAGATACTGTAAACCCTTTGCTTTTATTTGATGGCATATATAACGAACTGTCACATAGTGAATTCTGCCGCCAAAATATTATCTCTATCAAGCAGCTGTAGAAGATTACGGACCTTGGGTCTGAATTTCAGTGCCAGAGTACCATTTTGGAAGAGTTCAGAGAGAGAGAGGCAGAAAAGCCTTACATTGAGGATAACAGGAAAATCTACTGTGAAAATGATAGTGACTTGGCCTCTTATCCTTACTTTTCAGCTGTGAAATTATCCGTGACTGGAAGACTGGAGAATCTCTTTGCTATGCTTTCATTGAATTTGAAAAGGTATGTTAAGATCCAAGTAAACTGGATGTTTATAAGGAAGAAACTAGATTTCATTCTTTCTGCAATGGTCATCCTTTTCAGATTGGTAATTTCTAATGTGGAACCCAACTTTATATGTATATAGAGGGAGTGATTTTCTAAAGCTTTTTCTACATTTAAAGCCTGTTGGGAAAAGGGCTTTTATAAAATTGTTCAGCTGCTTATACATGTAAAAAGTAGGGACATGGATAGTGTGTGTCTACATTAATGTGATACAGTGGAGCACCTTTAGTACATGCACCATTAAAGCGCCTGATCACTTTATACACGGTAATAACCTGTCTCCCAAAATCATAAAATTAATGCTACAACATCCTTTCCAGGCCAAGTGTGACAGAGGTAAGATGTATTTCTGTCTGCTTTATACAGAATATTTTATGTTCAGTATGGATTTAAAGAAACGCAAGCACTGCTACTCAGTCGACGAAAAATTATTGGCTGTGGATAGAGTAATCAAAGGAGAGTCGCAAGCTAAAATAGCGGAGGACTTAAACATTTCAGAATCAGAACAACAGTTGGCTTGGAAATGAAGCAAAGCTACGTGACCTCATTAAAAATATTGAAACTTCAGAAGGACTCGAATGAAAGCGTGTGCGTTATGCAGCCAAACCCAAGCTTGACAAAGCATACGTGGGTTGCACAAGAGCATTTCTCCTCTCTCCCCGCCAACTCCTCCATCCATCCATGTCCAGCAATTCTCCTTTATCTCCTGCTCTCCTCTCCATCCATTTCCAGCATTTCTCCTCTCTTCTCTGCCCTCCCATCCATGTGCATCTCCTTCCTCTCTTCCCTCCCCTCCATCCATGTCCAGCATGTCTCCTCTCTCCCCTGCCTTCCCCTCCCATTTCCAACGATTCTCCTCTCTTCCCTGACCTCCCCTCCCATCCATGTTCAGCAATTCTTCTCTGCCCCCTGTCCTCCCCTGCCATCCATGTCCAGCGATTCTTCTCTGCCCCCTGTCCTCTCCTGCCATCCATGTCCACGAATTCTTCTCTGCTCCCTGTCCTTGTCCTCCTCTGCCATCCATGTCCAGCGATTCTTCTCTGCCCCCTGTCCTCCCCTGCCATCCATGTCCAGCGATTCTTCTCTGCCCCCTGTCCTCTCCTGCCATCCATGTCCACGAATTCTTCTCTGCTCCCTGTCCTTGTCCTCCTCTGCCATCCATGTCCAGCGATTCTTCTCTGCCCCCTGTCCTCCCCTCCCATCCAAGTCCAGCGATTCTTCTCTGCCCCCTGTCCTCCCCTCCCATCCAAGTCCAGCGATTCTTCTCTGCCCCCTGTCCTCCCATCCATGTCCAGCAATTCTCTCTCCCCTGCCCTGCCCTCCCATCCATGTCCAGCGATTCTTCTTCCCCCAGCCCGTCCTCCTTCCTTCTCCACTGCCTGCTAGCGAAGCGACAGAAAAGCTTCCGTGTTGGACTCAGCAGCGCGAACAGTGTAGCGATTGAGAGAGACTGGCAGCGTCTGAGCTTCCCTCTGTGAGTCCCACCTATGTGGAAACAGGAAGTTGAAACAATGTAGGCAGGACTCGCAGAGAGAAGCTCCGACGCTGCCAGCCTCTCTCAATCACTTCCTGCACTGTTCGCACTGCCGAGTCCAACATAGTAGTAAGTAGGGGAGTGAGAGGAAGGGTACAGGACTCGCTGGTGGGGCGGGGGGGGGAAGGTGCCGGTATGCCGTACCGGCACAAAAAAAGCACTGCATCTTGGTCTTGGAACATATATAAGACTGCTGTCTCAGCCTATAATTTTTCATGGGCCTCTTCTGCTGGACCAATTAAACACTGTCATGTAAGACAAATTTGGGCTTTTCAATCATTATTCTGGATGTGGCAACCCATTGTCATTTTTAAAAAATAAATCAGTGTTAGAGTTTCTACTAAAGGATGTTTCCTTATCTTCCTTTCCAGACCTGCCTAAAACTTGTGTGTTATGTCCGCCACCCAGATGGAAAGAAAGACCAAAAGCCTGTGAGCTCTGCCCTATAAGGGCATCGTGCTGCCTTAGGCCTTCTGTCCTCAGCAGATTGACTGGTCATTGAGGGAAGCTCCTGGGCCAGTCGGAGAGATGGGACCCCGTTGAGTTGGGGGTACTTTCTTTGTGGGCTTGAGCTTAATTTTTTAAAAATCAAGTAAAGCAGAGGGGATATCTCGGAGGAGTGCCCCCCCCCCCCTTGTTTCTTTAGGCATTTTTCCTTTTTCTGGGTCAAGAAAGGGAAAAAAAATTTTTATATGAGACACAGAGCACAGAATTCTAAAAACAAAAGATGGACCTCTTGTTCTCTGGTAGGAGTTTTATTGCTGACCTGCCAGTAGACAAGCCGGGGGGGGGGGGGGGGAGGCTCATTCGAGGACCTCTGGAAAGGGGGGGTCCCTCCTAAGTTAGTTGGTCCCAAGGGAGCTGAGACAGATGTTTATGTTTCTGAAATGTAGAGCAATTTCTTTGTTTTAAGGTGCATTGGGCTGCAGCACTAGGCATGATTTTTCTCATGCCTCGGGTGCCTGAGGAAACTTGCAGCTACTGTGTCTGATGGAAGCTTCAGCCAAGTGCACCAAAACTGCTCCCATTGTGAGGGCTGGTATGGTGGGGGGAGGGCACATAATGAAGCTATTAAGTAGTAAATTCAAAACAAATCATAGAAAATATTTCTTCACTCAGTGTGTAATTAAACTCTGGAATTTGTTGCCAGAGAATGTGGTAAAAGCAGTTAGCTTAGCAGAGTTTAAAAATGGTTTGGATAACTTCCTAAAAGAAAAGTCTATAAGGCATTATTAAGATGAAGTTGAGGAAACTCCACTGCTTATTTGTAGGATAAGCAGCATAAAATGTATTGTACTGTTTTGGGATCTTGCCAGGTACTTGTGACCTGAATTGGCCTCTGTTGGAAACAAGATACTAGGCTTCATGGACCTTCGGGGTCTGTCCCAGTATGGCAACACTTATATTCTTGTGCTACTGGCGAATGCAATCTCTTTTCACAGCAAGCCTTCTGTTATTTTTGATTTTTTTTTTTTTTTTTTTTTTTTGGGGGGGGGGGGGGGAAGGGTGCAGGTGAACAGCAAAAGAAGTATTTCTGGGCAGGATGAAAAGTGCTACTCAGTAGCCAGTCACTCCCTTTATTCTCAAATAGAAACTGCAGGAAGGGCTGCCATTATACCTCATGGCTCCTCTGAAGCAGTTTCTGGCACATCGTCTCTGGATGAGGGGCTTAGCCTTTAGACTGAGAATTTGGGTTTTTCAGATAGGTTCATAGAACCTGAGGCAGTTTCTGCAGATCTTTTCAGGCTGCTGGTCTATGGAGAGATATGCTTGGGAAACTTACTATCGCCCAACCGTACCTCTCCTTTAGGAGAAATGTGAAAACTATTTTATTTAGGAAATTTATCCAGTTGGTTACTGAGTGTATTATTATTTTTCAGGAGTATGTTCTGGCTTTCTTGAAATATGTAACCCATTTAGAGCTTTATGGTATTAGCTGGATATAGGTCCAAGTGTAATGTAGGAGTGGCCTAGTGGTTAGAGCACCGGTCTTGCAATCCAGAGGTGACCGGTTCAAATCCCACTGCTGCTCTTTGTGATCTTGGGCAAGTCACTTAACCCTCCATTTCCTCAGGTACAAACTTAGATTGTGAGCCCTCCTGGGACCAAGAAATATCCAGAGTACCTGATTATAACTCACCTTGAGCTACTACTGAAAAAGGTGTGAGCAAAATCTAAATCAATAATAAAAATAAATCTTTTGGGACCTTCTGGAGACTCTGTGGAGTCCCTGGGGTGGGGATTCCATTTTCTCTAGTTTGTTTTACTCTTCCATAAGACATCTTTTTTTTTTTTTTTAAGTGCTCTCAGAGTTCAATAACTGGAGACTCCCCCCTCACACTCTATAGAGGCGGTGAGGTGGGGGAGCAGGGCCTCTGCGTCAAAGCGATAATGCCTGTAGGCTCTGGATATTGTGAGTCCCAATCAGCTGTCTCAGTGGATAATTGGGGGCAAAAATAGGCTCTCTGACAGAGCTGGACAGTGGACAACTTTCTGTAGAAGAAGGAGACAATCCTTCAGTGGTTCATGTTTCCAAGTTTATTTAGAATTTCCTATCCCGTCCTCGGGATACCATTATGGCAGCTTATAATCTAATAAACAGAGAGAAGAAAGAGCGAACTAAAAAAAATGAAAAGAAGAGAGGAAAGTGATAGGAAAAAGATGAACAAGGAAAGTGAGCGGGCGAGGGGGGCAAAATTAAAATAATAGGATAGCGGGTAGGGAATGACATGTGAGGGGCGAATGAAGCTCCATAGAATATCAGAACTCGCAGGACTACTGCATCAATTATCATAGGCATCTGTAAAAAGATATGTTTTAAAGGTATCGAGAAGTTTTGGAGCATAGAAAATTATGCAGAGCATTCCAGAGGTGAGGACCTTGTACTGAGAAAATTGAGTTTTTTGTTCGTGAGTGATCTGACAATGGATAGGAGTGATAAGCAAGTTTTGAGGATCTGAGAGCACAAGCTGGACTATAAGGAGTCGGAGGTAAGGGGGTTCATCTTTTCCAGAGAGAACACTCCTGGCAGTAATTACCAAAACTCTGGAGGCTTTAAGCATTTCTTTGACCCTAGTCCTTCAGGGGAACCCCATCCTTGAAGGGACTAGAAAGTCTTCCCAATACATCAAGCCATTTAAGCTCCTTTTCTTGTAGTCTGGGGATACTCCAGAATCAGGCCTAAGAGTGGCCAAGGTTAAACTTTACCTTTTACTTTCTGAGGAGAAGGAAAAGCTTGAAACAGCCTGGGGTAGATGCTTTGGTAGCAATGGTTACTATAAAAAGACTACTATCCCAATAGAAGGGAGCTCTGCTCTGAAAGACATACAAGATCTCGAGATAGAGACCTTGCTTGAGTAAGTGTTTGATATTTCAGCTCTTGGTCTTTAGGTGGCAGTGGGCAGTGTCTGCGTGTCTAGGCTTGCCTTCATTGAGTCCAGCAGGGTTGAGGACTGGCTCAAGGGGATGAAGTGGAGGATTCCTTGGATGTGATCAATTTGGAGAGATGTATGACTTATGTGGAGGATGCCCTCTATGATTTTCTTAGAACGTCTGCAAGGGGCATAGCGGTAGCAGTATCTTCTAGATGATGTCTTTGGCGCTGGAGCACCCCAACTGGTTAGTGCTTACAGTGCACACCAGTTTAATTAATTGGCTGGGTAGCTCACTGCCAAGACCAGGTGGTGCAGGATATGTGAATTCAGACCAAGGCATCTTGGTCCATCAACTGTCTGGAACTTAAAGTAGCTTGGCTGGCACTCCAGACTACCTTCCCTGTGGTTCAGTCCAAGGCAGTGAGAGTGTTCTCCAACAGCACAACTACAGTAGTTTACATCAACAAACAGGGATGCACCAGAAGTGTGGCCATGGTCTGAGAGGCAAGTTTCTTACTGGCATGGCATGGCAGCACCTGTTGACTCTGTTGGTGATGCATATTGCTGGAGTACAGAATATCTAAGTGGATTTTCCCAGCAGGCACTCTTTAGATTCAGGAGAGTGAGAACTCTCTTCTGCAGCCTTGACGTTCATAACAAGCTACTGGGGCAGATCACCACTGGATCTCATGGCAACCTAGAACAATGCCAAGTTTCCACACTTCTTCACTGATGGAAAGAACAAGGATCTGATGGTCTGGATGTGTTACAGCCTTGGCCACTAGAAGAACTCTTATTTGTTTTCCCTGCTTCCAGTGCTAGACTAGGTACTTCAAAGGATCTCATCTCACCCCAACCAGTGATTCTAATACTCAGGACTGGCCCAGGAGACCTGTTGAATTAACCTGTGGTGATTGGTTTTTTTTTTGTGTGTGTGTGTGATTTCTTTTTTTAGAAGATAGCTATTTGAATTGGAAATATCTTTTGAAGTGACAAAGAACTACTTATTTGGATTGCTTTTATGTGATTGTTACCCCTCATGCAGCTTACAGGGGAGGTCGATTTTAAGTATTTTTATGTATAACTGTTCTTAAGTCTTTTTTTTTAAACATATTTCTGGGTTTTGCCATTTTTCCTGAGAAGGAATTGGCCTGCTTTTGCATAGATTGACACCCAGGCCAGAGACTGAAGGAGCAGCAAGACTGTGGTTGTCACTTCTTTGATTCTTTCTCTATACTGGCCTGAATCAGCCAGTCATCCAAATAGCTCTGATTCTCTCTCGGCAGATAAAGACTGCTACCACAACCATCACTTTGGAAAGTGTCCTGGGTTCCATTGCCAACCCAAAGTGCATTGCTTGAAACTGAAAATTCTATTTCAGAATTGCAAACATCAAGGATCTTTGATGCAGTGGCCAAATTGAAATATGACTACAAGCCTCCTTGAGATCTAAGAACATTAAAATTCTCTGGGCCATGTGGCCGCCATTATGGATCTTAGGGTCTCCATTCTGATTTGCAGCATTTGCAAGGTGCAATTCATGGCTTTGAAATCTAGAATTGGACAAAAAGAGCTTTCTTTTTAAGGTACAATAAAATTACTGGAATATCTTCCAATCCCCCGTTCATCTTCTGGAGCGGTTCCACAACTCCAAGGTCAAGTAGATTGTACAGAGTGGTCTGATTTGTCTCCAGGTCAATTAGCCTGTGACTTACCCAGTAGAGGGGCTACCTTCTTCGGGGACCAGTGATCATATGAGATCTGGCTCTCTTCTATCTTACAGCTTGACTCTTGAGAGGCCATCACTAAGATGCAGAGGATATTGGGAAGAAGTGATAACCACTCTACTTCAGTCCAGAAAACATTCCACCTCCACAGTGTTTGCAAGAGTCTGGCGAGTGAATCTTGGTGTGCTGATAGAGCAGTATCTCCTTTTGTTGCAAAGATTTCTTGTTTTTAGTATTCTCTGAGGACAAGCAGGCTGCTTGTTCTCACTGATAGGGTGACGTCCACGGCAGCCCCAGGTCCTGAAAATCTTCCTAGCAACAGAGTTTGCTAGAGTCTTTGAGCGTGCGACCGTGCATGCGCGACCATCTTCCTGCCCGTTGCGCAAGAACCCCACTTTAGTCTCTTTTTTTTCCCCGCAGTTAAAGTCGGCTGTTTTTCTGTCGCTCTGTTGCCTCAGGAGAGAGTTTTCGTGTGTTTGCGTCTTTTCGCGAGTGTTTTTGAGCGGCTTTCAGCTGTTCGTTTCTTTTCTGTTTAAAAAAAAAAGTTCCTTTTTTCCCGTCTAAGTTTCAGTTTATGATCGAGCGTGGCCTTTTTGGCTTCCCGTGCGTTTTTTTTTCTCCCTTTTTCTGCTTATAATTAGGCACAATCGAGAATTTTGATTTCGCCGCCGCTATTTTTCCGTCCATAACATCGAGGATCGCCAGCGGCTTCAAGAAGTGCACTCGATGCAACCAGGCAATCTCAGGTACCGATCCCCACGCGTGGTGTATCCAGTGCCTTGGGCCTGACCATCGCCCAGATGCATGTAAGTTGTGTCTCCGCCTTAAAAACGGACACAGGCATCGAGGCAAGCTCAGCAGGAACGTTTGTTTGGAGCTTTGCCCGGTACTTCGACGTCGGCGGTGTCAATGTCGGCACCGGAGAAAGCATCAACGTCAGGAGCGCAGGTAATGGCTGTCCAGGGACCATCTCACGCTGGCAGCAGTGAGCCATCGAGTGGGTCTCCACCTGCCTCGAGGGCCCCTGCGGTGCAGGCCCATCGGGGCCGACCTCTTTCGGACCCGACCCCGAGGAGGCGTGTGGATTCCACGTCCTCCTCGTCGGTACCGAGGGGTGCCGATGACGTGCCTCGAGCGAAGGCTAAGAAGCACCGTCACCGGTCTTCTTCTCGTTACGGTACCGAGAGCTCCGAGGCGTCAAAGGATTTGGCACCTGTGAAGCGTCGACGCCGGGAAGACCGCTCACCCTCCTCCCAAGAGGTGTCGATGCGCCGGTCCCCGGACAGCCCAGTACCGCCTCCTCGCCCTAGACATAGTCTGGCTTCGACTCCTACACCGATCTCACAGCCTTTCTCAACAGACACTCTTGACGAGCGCCTCCGAGCTATTCTTCCAGGGATTGTGGAAGGGCTGCTGCAACCGTCTGTTCCGGTACCGGTGGTGCTTGCGCCGTCGGTACTGATGATAGATGCGGCGGCTGGCTCCCCACCCATGGTGAGGTCTGCGACGCCGGCGACGCTTGCAGCCTCGGCTGTCACCCAAGTTGACTCCCCGTCGACACCGATGGAAGGAGCTTCATCGCCGCTGGTGCGGGAGTCTACTTCTCGGCATCGCCATCGAGGACATGGTTCCTCGGCGTTGAGACGGGCCCGGCTTTGGACCGCAGTCAGAGAGCTAGTGTCCGATACCGAGGGAGAGGCCTTGTGGGAGGCAGAGGAGGACCCAAGATATTTCTCTGATGAGGAGTCTTGTGGTCTCCCTTCTGATCCTACTCCTTCGCCAGAGAGAAAGCTTTCTCCCCCAGAGAGTTTGTCTTTCTCTTTCTTTGTCCGGGAAATGTCTACGGCCATTCCCTTCCCTGTGGTAACTGAGGATGAGCCCAGGGCCAAGATGTTCGAGGTCCTGGACTATCCTTCACCACCTAAGGAGTTGTCCTCAAGCAGACATTGCTGACGAACTGGACGAAACCATTATCTAATCCCACCATTCCCAACAAGATTGAGTCCCAGTATCGGATTCACGGGGACCCGGAGTTGATGAAGACCCATTTACCTCATGACTCTGGGGTTGTGGATTCCGCTCTCAAGAGAGCCAAGAGTTCTAGGGATTACGCTTTGGCGCCCCCGGCGGGAATCTAGAACTCTGGACTCTTTTGGGAGGAAGGCCTATCATTCCTCTATGCTCGTGTCCAAAATTCAGTCATACCAGCTCTACACGAGCATCCACTTGTGGAATAATGTGAGGCAACTGGCGGACTTGGTCGATAAGCTCCCATCGGAGCAGGCCAAGCCTTTTCAGGAGGTGGTCAGGCAGCTGAAGGCGTGTCGTAAATTACTGTCCAGGGGTGCTTACGGTTCTTTTGATGTTGCATCCAGGGCCGCTGCTCAGGGTATGCGCAGACTCATGGCTGCGTGCCTCTGACCTGGAGAATCGAGTCCAGCAGCGGATTGCAGATGCTCCTTGCCGGGGGGGAATAATATTTTTGGTGAGAAGGTCGAGCAGGTGGTAGAGCAGCTCCACCAGCGGAAACTGCCCTCGACAAACTCTCCCACCGGGCACCTTCAGCATCTACCTCATCAGGTAGAAGTTTTTACGGGGGAAGGAGGAATGCTCCCTATACTTACAATAAGCGTAGGTACAATCCTCCTTCCCGACAGCCTACTCAGGCAAAGCCCCAGTGCGCTCGTTCGCGTCAACAGCGTGCGCCTCAACAGGCCCCTGCAGCTCCCTAGCAAAAACAAGGGACGGGCTTTGACTGGCTCCGGGCGAGCATAGCCAACATCAAAGTGTCCGTGCCAGGCGATCTACCGGTCAGAGGGAGGTTAAAATTTTTTCACCAAAGGTGGCCTCTTGTAACCTCCGATCGGTGGGTTCTTCAAATAGTCCTGCTAGGATACTCCCTCAATTTGATATCCAAACCTCCAAATTGCCCACCAGGAGTTCAGTCTTTCAGCTTCCAGCACAGGCAGGTACTTGCAGAGGAACTCTCCGCCCTTCTCAGCGCCAGTGCGGTCGAGCCCGTGCCACCGGGGCAGGAAGGGCTGGGATTCTATTCCAGGTACTTTCTTGTGCAAAAGAAAACAGGGGGGATGCGTCTCATCCGAGACTTAAGGGCCCTGAACAAATATCTGGTGCGAGAAAAGTTCAGGATGCTTTCCCTGGGTACCCTTCTTCCCATGATTCAGGAAAACGATTGGCTATGCTCTCTGGACTTAAAGGATGCTTACAAACACATCCCGATACTTCCAGCTCATCGGAAGTATCTTCGATTCTGTCTGGGAACGCAGCACTTCCAATACTGTGTGCTGCTCTTTGGGCTCGCTGCTGCGCCCAGGGTATTTACCTAATGCCTGGCAGTTGTTGCAGCGTCGCTACGCAGACTGGAAGTGCATGTCTTCCCTTATCTCAACGATTGGCTGGTGAAGAACACCTCGGAGGCAGGGGCTCTTCAGTCCATGCAGGTGACTACTCAACTACTGGAGCTGCTAGGGTTTGTGATAAATTACCCCAAGTCCCATCGTCTTCCAGTTCAGAGACTAGAATTCATAGGGGCTCTGCTGGATTCACAGACAGCTTATGCCTATCTCCCCAAGGCGAGGGCAGACAATCTTCTGTCCCTAGTTTCCTTGGCCAGAGCTTCTCAGCAGATCACAGCTCGGCAGATGTTGAGATTTCTAGGCCATATGGCCTCCACAGTTCATGTGACTCCCATGGCCTGTCTTCACATGAGATCAGCTCAATGAACCCTAGCTTCCCAGTGGTATCAAGCTGCACGGAATCTGGAGGATGTGATCCAGCTGTCTACCAATTTTCACAGTTCCCTGTGTTGGTGGACGATTCAATCCAATTTGACCTTGGGACGTCCCTTTCAAATTCCTCAGCTTCAAAAAGTGCTGACAAAGGTTGCATCCCTCCTCGGGTCCCCATGTCGATAGGCTTCACACTCAAGGAGCTTGATCCCTCCAGGAATTAGGTCTTCAGATCAATCTCCTGGAGTTGCGAGTGGTCTGGAACGCTCTAAAGGCTTTCAGAGATTGGCTGTCCTGTCAAATTATTCAAATTCAGACAGACAATCAGGTTGCCATGTACTACATCAACAAGCAGGGGGGCACTGGATCTTGCCCCCTGTGTCAGGAAGCCGTCCAGATGTGGCTTTGGGCTCGCCGGTATGGTATGTTTCTCCAAGCCACATATCTGGCAGGCGTAAACAACAGTCTGGCCGACAGGTTGAGCAGGATAATGCAACCTCACGAGTGATGTCTCAACTCGAGAGTGGTACACAAGATATTCCAAGCGTGGGGCACCCCCTTGGTGGATCTCTTTGCCACTCGGATCAATCACAAGGTCCCTCAGTTCTGTTCCAGACTTCAGGCCCATGGCAGACTTGCATCAGATGCCTTTCTCCTTCATTGGGGGAAGGGCCTCCTGTATGCATATCCTCTCATACCTTTGGTGGGGAAGACTTTGCTGAAACTCAAGCAAGACTGCGGAACCATGATTCTCATTGCTCCCTTCTGGCCGTGTCAGATTTGGTTCCCTCTTCTTCTGGAGTTGTCCTCCAAGGAACCATAGAGATTGGAGTGTTTTCCAACCCTCATCACTCAGAACGAGGGGGCACTTCTGCATCCCAACCTCCAGTCTCTGACTCTTACGGCCTGGATGTTGAGAGCATAGACTTCGCTTCCTTGGGTCTTTCTGAGGGTGTCTCCCGAGTCTTGCTTCCAGGAAAGATTCCACGAAGAGGTGTTACTCTTTTAAATGGAGGAGGTTTGCTGTCTGGTGTGACAGCAAGGCGCTAGATCCTCGCTCTTGTCCTACACAGACCCTGCTTGAATACCTTCTGCACTTGTCAGAGTCTGGTCTTAAGACCAACTCAGTAAGAGTTCATCTTAGTGCTATTAGTGCTTATCATTATCATGTGGAAGGTAAGCCTATCTCTGGATAGCCTTTAGTTGTTCGCGTCATGAGAGGTTTGCTTTTGTCAAAGCCTCCTACAGTGTCATGGGATCTCAACGTTGTTCTCACCCAGCTGATGAAACCTCCTTTTGAGCCACTGAATTCCTGCCACCTGAAGTATTTGACCTGGAAGGTCATTTTCTTGGTGGCTGTTACTTCAGCTCGTAGAGTCAGTGAGCTCCAAGCCATGGTAGCTCATGCTCCATATACTAAATTTCATCGTAACAGAGTAGTCCTCCGCACCCACCCTAAATTTTTGCCAAAGGTAGTGTCGGAGTTCCGTCTGAACCAGTCAATTGTTTTGCCAACATTTTTTCCTCATCCTCATACCCACCCTGCTGAACGTCAGTTGCACACATTGGACTGCAAGAGAGCATTGGCCTTCTATGTGGAGCGGACAAGCCCCTTCAGTCTGCCCAAATGTTTGTTTCTTTTGATCCCAGCAGGAAGGGAGTCGCTGTCGGGAAACGCACCATTTCAAATTGGCTAGCAGATTGTATCTCCTTCACTTATGCCCAAGCTGGGCTGACTCTTGAGGGTCATGTCACGGCTCATAGTGTTAGAGCCATGGCAGCATCAGTGGCCCACTTGAAGTCAGCCACTATTGAAGAGATTTACAAGGCTGCGACGTGGTCATCAGTCCACACATTCACCTCTCATTACTGCCTTCAGCAGGATACCCAACACGACAGTCGGTTTGGGCAGTCGGTGCTGCAGAATCTGTTTGGAGTTTAAAATCCAACTCCACCCCCCCCCCCCCCCCCCCCGGCCCATTTTTATTCTGTTCCAGGCTGCACTCTGTTAGTGTTTCTTCGTAGGTCAATTTTTGTTATGTCCTCGCCGTTGCGAGGCCCAATTGACCCTGTTTGTTGTTTTGAGTGAGCCTGCTTGTTCTCGGAGAAAGCGAAGTTACTTACCTGTAGCAGGTATTCTCCGAGGACAGCAGGCTGATTGTTCTAACCAACCCACCCGCCTCCCCTTTGGATTTGTTCCTTTCTTTGGTTTTGCTTTATAACTTGACTAAAGTGGGGTTCTCATGTGACGGGCAGGAAGATGGCCGCGCGCCCACACGCTCGAAGACTCTAGCAAACTCTGTTGCTAGGAAGATTTTCCGGACCTGGGGCTGCCGTGGACATCACCCTATCAGTGAGAACAATTATCCTGCTGTCCTCGGAGAATACCTGCTACAGGTAAGTAACTTCGCTTTTCTTGAGGAGGGACTTTATTGTTTGTTAGCCCTAGAGTCCTTAAATATTCAAGTTGCTGCTTTATCTTGCTTCTGGTATTTGGAGAGAGCCTTCTTAGTGGCCTATCCTGATGTGGTTCTTTTCATCAAAGATTTGTTGCGTGTTAGACCCCCCCCTATTCGCACCTTGTTCGGAATGAAATCTAAATTTTGTGCTTAAGATGTTGGAGCTATCATATTTCAAACCTCTTAGGAGAGCAACATTGAAAGACCTCACTCTCAAGGTGGTTTTATTGCTAGCTATTCTCATCGGTTCAAAGAATTTCTGAATTAGAAGTCTTATCATGAAGGGATCCCTTCACCTCATGGAAGCAGAAGTTTCAATCAAAACAGTTCCTTCCTTTCTTCCAAAGGTTGTATTTTCTTTTCATGTAAATCAAGTTCTTGTACTTCTTCCTTCCACAAGAGGAATGGTGAGAGGAGTTTAGGTCATTGTATTTACTTGATGTTTGTTGAGTCAATCTGAAGTATCTTGAAGTAATCAATGAATTTTGTAGGTTTCTCATTCTTTTTGGCAGCTTTTAAAGCTACCGTTGCTCATTGGCTCAAAGAAGTGATTTCTTCTGCCCGTATTCAGAAGGGGAAGCAGCCTCCCCAGGAATTGAGAGGCTATTCTATCAGAGGCCTCACACCCTTTTGGGGGAAGTTACATGCAGTGGTACTGGTGGACATTTATAAAGCAGTGATATGGTCATTGCTTCATGCCTTTGCAAGACAGCATAGGCTGAATGTTAGGGGTACGAGTGGAAGCTGCTTTTAGGTCTGAATTCTTCAGGCAAGGATATCCCACCCTTATGACTGCTTTGATACATCCTATAGGTTCTGAACTGGTCTCGTAAGGATGATAAGGAAGGTCTTACCTGTTAATTTTCTTTCCTGTAATCCTATCAGACAAGTTCAGAGACCCTCCCAGAGTCTGTCAGTACTGTTTCAGCTCAATACTACTAGCTCTGTGTATTAGATTACATTTTCAAGGTTGTTTCTTCTTATGTTTTCAAAGTTGTGTGTTTTGCATCCATATTTCTCAAAAATTATTAAATGGTTACATTTTAATAGGTCAAGATATATTCTATTATTTCTACAACTCAGATGAAGGGTAAACACCTGGTCTCCATTGCTTTGTCATTCGAAATACTGAAGACCTAAGATTGCACAGTGCTCTTATAGGGCAGAGCTCACAGACTTCTATCTCTTTTTTTTTTTTTTCCCCCATCTGCTGATTGCTGGAGAATAACAGATAGGTTTTGGACTGGTCTTGTAGGACTAAAGGAAACATAATTAACAGGTAAAACCTAATTTCTCCTTTGGCATCAATTTTAGGAAGAAGACTGTGAAAAAGCTTACTTTAAGATGGACAATGTGCTCATAGATGACCGTCGAATACATGTGGATTTTAGCCAGTCTGTTGCTAAAGTGAAATGGAAAGGAAAAGGTATTGTTTGATTCAGATTCTGTAATTTTGTTGTGCACTGTTTGCTAATGTATTTTGCTTTCTCTTTGTAACAGCTGGAAGCCAATACATTTATGTTGGGCTGAGTATTTGATATAAATCCAAAAGCTGCCTTGGGGTTGAAAATATAACATAATACATTTGTAGCTCATTGATCCAAAGCTCTCAGCAGTGGAGGAGTAGCCTAGTGTTTATTGCAGTGTTCTCAGAACCTAACCCTCACTTAACCCTTCATTGCCCCAGGTAAGTACCGCCGTATAATATACATAAACTGCTTTGGTTGTACTACAGAAAAGTGGTATATAAAATCCATGACCCTAATATACACACAATCAATATATTACATTACACAAGATATGCAAAATGTGGTTTTCTTTATTTTATTTTTTTTTAATCGGTGATGAAGGTATATGAAGTATGGGTGTGATGTACCATGAAAAATAAATTAAGGAAAAGGAAGAGCAGTTGTGCTTTACCTAGCACAATCTAAAGAGCTTTGTAGAGCACAGCTGAGGAGCACTTATAGAATTCCTCATTCTGTTTATGCAAGAAAAAAGTAGGGGCAAGTGAAGCACAACAGACTTCTGACCAATAGGCTTTATGAGAGCCCTAAAAGTAACTTCTTTTTGGTCCTTTTTCTAAGGAGATGGAGTGTAACTGGAGATGCATACAGGCCAGTTCATCTCTATTAATGTCTTCATTTTCTCCTGTCCAGCACCCCTCGTACCTGCTCTCTTTCTCTCCAGCACTATCTCACCCCACCCCAACACTTTTGTGTGCTCTCTTTTTCTTTCTCAGTCTCTCCTTTCTTCCTCCAGTATCTGGACCATTGGGCTCCAGACCCCCCTTCCCCCACATACTTTAGCTCCATTGGATCACTCTTATGGTGGTGCCACTGTGCCTTCAAATATTCTTCCTTGTGAATTTCTAACCAAAGCTTTAGGTAGAGTTGTGCAAAACCAGAGCAGAAGTTTCAACTCATCGTGATAAGGGATAAAGAAGAGCATCAGTTGGTGAGGGGGAAAAAGTGCTGAAAGATGAGGGGAGGGGATGTAAATTGAGGGTTAGGGGTGGAGGGGAAAGCTTGAGCACTGGGGACAGCTGATCTGTAATAGCTAAGAACAGATGAAGTATTACGGATAGGGAAAATCAAGTGGCGAAGCATGCTGGAAGGGAGAAGTGGAAAGAAGAGAAATGGAAAATAGGGAAAGGAGCGCTGGAGAGTCTCAACACCGTGCAGGCGTATCTGGAGGCCTGTCAGTGCTATGACAGTTTTTACCGTCTGGCAGACGTAGTCTATGGAACTCACAGACCCAATACTACTACTACTACTACTACTATTTAGCATTTCTATAGCGCTACAAGGCGTACGCAGCGCTGCACAAACATAGAAGAAAGACAGTCCCTGCTCAAAGAGCTTACAGTAGTGTACAGAGGACTATAACTGATTACTTCAAGTAAGCCTAACGTCAGTTAACGGAAACTGTATACTGTACGTATAATAATAAACAGTACTGTACATATGTTTATCAGATGTTAAGCTTCTTTGGGTCACAACGGTTAAGTGCACGCTCTGGTTAACTGTATGCATTTCTTTGGTCCCAGACCCTTGCACTTAAGCGGATTGCACTGTATTTCCTGATTTAGCTCGAGATACGCAATTGAGACGTCAGGCCTTTCTTGCTCTTCGGGCAAGGGTATTGGCTTTGGGCATCTCCTTTGTGTTGAAATTTCCTTGTGATATTTGAGGGGGAAAATGTTTTTTTTTCTTTTTCTTTTTTTTTTTTTTTTTACCATAAGCAACAGATTTTCTTAATGCAAAAGAGTTGATACATGCTCAAACGCCCAGAGTTTAGAGTTTGCTGAGGAGTGTGTTGGGATACACCCTATATTGTTATATATTTTCTCTTTTTTTTGTATCTTTGATCAATTACCTTTTTGTGGTTGAAGGTTATTTGTTTCTTTGTGGTTTAATTAATCTTTTTCCTAATATATGTATTTCAATTTTTTCCTTTTCACTATGAGTTTAATGGAGACTCTGATTATTGTAAGGTATAATTTAAAAAAAAAAAAAAGAAGAAGAAGAGGAGGCCATTGAGAAAGATAATAGAGGTAGTGGTAGGGGTTCCAGGGTGGGAAGGAGAAAATGGCAGGAGAATGAGAAAAGGCTAAGGAGGTTAGGGCTCTTCAGCTTGGAAAAAAAGACGGCTATTATTGTGGTCTACAAAATCCTGAGTGGTGTAGAACGAGTAGAAGTAAATCAATTTTTTACTTGTTCCAAAAGTACAAAGACTAGGGGACACTCAAGGAAGTTACATGGAATACTTTTAAAACAAATAGGAGGAAATATTTTTTTACTCAATGAATAGTTAAGCTCTGGAGCTCTTTACCGGAGGATGTAGTAATAGTAGTTAGTGTATCTGGGTTTTAAAAAGGTTTGGACAAGTTCCTGGAGGAAATGTCATAAGTACATAAGAATTGCCACACTGGGACAGACCAAAGGTCCATCAAGTCCAGCATCCTGTTTCCATCAGTGGCCAATCCAGGTCACAAATACCTGGCAAGATCACAAAAAAGTTCATTACATTTTATGCTGCTTATCCCAGAAATAAGCAGTTGATTTTCCCCAAGTCATTTTAATAATGGTCTATGGACTTTTCCTTTAGGAAGTCGTCCAGACCTTTTTTAAACCCCTCTAAGCTAACTACCTTTACCATGTTCTGTGGCAGCGAATTCCAGAGTTTAATTACACATTGAGTGAAGAAAAATGTTCTCCCGATTTGTTTTAAATTTACTACTTTGTAGCTTCATTGCGTGCCTCCTAGTCCTAGTATTTTTGGAAAGAGTAAACAAACGATTCACGTCTACCCGTTCCACTCCACTTATTATTTTATAGACCTCTATCATATCTCCCTCAGCCGTCCTTTCTCCAAGCTGAAGAGCCCTCGACGCTTCAGCCTTTCCTTGTAGGGAAGTCGTCCCATCCCCTTTATCATTTTTGTCGCTCTTCTCTGTACCTTTTTCTAATTCCACTATATCTTTTTTGAGATGTGGTGACCAGAATTGAACACAATATTCGAGGTGCGGTCACACCATGGACCGATACAAGGGCATAATAACGTCCTCATTTTTGTTTTCCATTCCTTTCCTAATAATACGTAATCTGCTATTGAGACAGACGTGAGGAAGCCACTGGTTGCCCTGGGATTGGTAGCATGGAATGTTGCCATGGTTTGGGTTTCTGCCAGGTGCTTTTGACCTGGCTTGGCCACTGTTGGAAACAGGATGCTGGGCATGATGAACCATTGGTCTGACCCAGTGTGGCTACTCATGTTCTTATGGTATAGTGGGAAAATTGGGGAGAGACTTTGGCAATGAGAGCATTGCTTGTCATACCAGCTACTTTTTGATTTACCAGCTGCTTTTGCACATTAAAAAGAAATGAACAATTTAACTTGCAAGACCATGCTTGGAATCTTATATATAGCAATTTTCAGGTTCGCCATATGAGAGCTGTGTGTGCCTGCAATGCTAATGATACGTTATAAAAGTATTACTGTTCAGGTGGGTGCTACTTCAATAACTTTAAATGCCAGTTAAAAAGGAATATTTTATAAATCTGTCATATGGTCTGATTTAGACCTCTATCATATCTCTCCTCAGCCTTCTCTTCTCCAAGTGACTCTTCTGCAAAGATATCTGCAAGCTGCCATCCATGGAAATTTGGCTCCTTGTTGAATATCAATTCTTACTGATGTCGATTTTTGTTGTACTGTGATTCTTAACCATCCTGGTTGGATGAGCAAGATCCCATATTTGATCTAACACTTTGTGCTTTCCCACCAAACCACATGTGTCTTAAAACCAGGTTTTGTAATAATCTGAACCAGCTACCAAATCAAAGGGATTATAATCTAAGTTTGTTCTGAGACAGTGGAAGGCTAAGTGACTTGTTCAAAATCACAAGGAGCAGCAGCAGGATTTGAATTGGGTTTCCTTGGTTGTCAGCTTGGTGCTGTAACCTCTAGGCTACTCTTCTACTCGTAGATCCCTGTGGACAGTTCCCAGCCACCACCAACCTGTTAAGACTGACCCAGTTAGTTTGTGGTCCATTGTAGCAACCTAGTAGTTTATTTTTATACTGCTGCTAAATGTACAGCTGCACTGTAGTGATAGGTATTCAGATGTAATAAGTCCATGCCTTAAGGAGCTTTCAGTGTACAAGTGTATCTGAGGCAGTGAAAAATGACACTTCTTGTGACCTTGAGCAAAATGCATCATTGACAGAAGTGTTATTTAAATCCTGGCTTTCCTGGATTTTAGCCCATTGCTGTACACTACATTGCTTCCTTTCACTGACCTTTGTTTTCTCCTTTCCACACTTCTTCCCTTCTGTTCTTAGTAACGTAGTAAATGACGGCAGATAAAGACCTGAACGGTCCATCCAGTCTGCCCAACAAGATAGGATTGAATTTTGAAATATTTTCACCTCCCAACCCTGTTGTTATCACTATCATGGAATATAATGGCAGATCAGAATCAATCAATGGCCTAATTTGTCAAGCTTTTCTTTTCCCATAAATCCAGAATAGGGGAATTTATGAAATTTAGTACTTAACATACTCAGTTCCTTCTCATGTGCATATTTACAGACCTTAGTTAATGCCGATTGATCTGTGTACTTGTGACCCAGATTGGCCACTGTTAGGAAGTTGGGTTTGCTGGACCTAGCATGGCTTTTCTTATGTTCCATTGCGAGTGAGGATCCTCTTTCCCTATCTCACATTTTCTTGAATTCCACTCCATATTTTGTCTTCTATAGTCTATTTCAAAGGCTGACTGAATTTCAGTTTCAGCTTTGGTGCCGAAACCTGCTCTAAATCTCGGTTCAGCCGTGCTTCAGTTTCAGCTGAAAGTGCCAGTACACATCTGTTAAAACCTAAAAACTAGTAATAAGATCTTATATTGCACCCTAAATTCAATCTGGTTCTTTGGTAAGAACAGGGCCGCCGAGAGACTGGGCTGCCGCCGGGGCCTGGCCCCCTCCGTCCACTACCAGGCCGGGCCCCCTGAATTCAAATCACAGCGCTTCACCTTGCTCCGTGTGAAAGAGCAGCAGCAGCATTGTGCAGATCGCCTCCCTTCGGGCCTTCCCTCCCTATGTCCCGCCCTTGTGGAAGTTACGTCAGACGAGGGCGGGACATAGGGAGGGAAAGCCCGAAGGGAGGCGATCTGCAGACTGCCATTGCTGCGCATTCACACGGAGCGAGGTGGTGAGGCACTGTGATTTGAATGGAGGGGGCCTGGCCCGGTGGTGGACGGTCGACAGAGCCGCAGGCGGGTGGGACTGTGACGCCGGGTCCCCCTTGGAGGCCCAGGCCTGGGGAATTTTGTCCTCCCCCCCCCCCCCCACCCCCCTCTCGGCGGCCCTCAGTAAAAATAAGAAAGGTCAGGCTGCTTCTAAAGCTACTACTACTTGTTGGTGGAAATAGATGATTGTCTGCTTATCTTTTGGGGAATAAGCAACTGCCTGTGGTATTAAAAGCTCATTTTACGAGAGGAGTAGCCTTGTTTTGGGCAGAGTGTAATGCAGTCTCTGCTTTGGAAATTTGTAAGAAAGCAACTTGGTCCTGCCTTCATACCTTTGCTAAACATTATCACTTGGATCTTACAGCTAGGGAGGAATCAGGTTTTGGCGCTTCAGTTGTTTGAGTGGCATCACTTGCTCCCCTCCCAGCTTGAGGACTGCTTTGTTACATCCCACAATTCCCTGAACTGGTCTGATGCTGACCCTAAGAAAAGAAATTAGGTCTTGCTAATATTCTTTCCTTTAGTCACACCAGACCAGTACAGCTTACCACCATTTTCAAAACTATTATTTGCAGATCATCTTCACTCAGTTTTCTAAATGCTTTTATGAAGCAGCTGTTCCTTTTTATTGCCGATGGCTATCGTAATAGAAGAGGAAGTTCAATTTATTGTTTTGCTGTGCTTCACTGCTTTGATATCCAAGTACTGAATTATTAGGAACCTGTGCAGCTCTAATAGTTCTGTACTTTCTATCTCTACCTGCTGGTTGATGGACAGGACAGCCCACAAGTTCCTGGACTGGTCTGTTGTGACTAAAGGAAAGAAAATAAGCAGGTAAGACCTAGTTTCTCCAGAGAATATAAGACTAGCCATACTGGGTCTGACCAGTAGTTCATCTAGCCCAGTGTCCTGTTTCCAACAGTTCCTGGCAGAAACTCAAATCATGGCAACATTCCATGCTACCAATCCCAGGGCAAGCAGTAGATTCCTCATGTCTGTCCCAGTAGGGGACTATGGACTTTTCCTCCAGAAACTTGTCCAAACCTTTCTTAAACCCAGATACGCTAACTGCTGTTACTACATCCTCAGGTAAACAGTTCTACAGCTTAACTATTCATTTAGAGAAAAAATATTTCCTTCTATTTGTTTTAAAAATATTTCCATGCAAGTTCCTTGAGTGTTCCCTAGTCTTTGTACTTTAAGAACGAGTGAAAAATTGATTCACTTTCATTCTACACCACTCAGGATTTTGCAGATCTCAAACATATCTCTACTCATCCGTCTCTTTTCCAAGCTGAAGAGCCATAACGTCTGCTAGGAATTATTAGGAAGACGATGGTGAATAAGACAGAAAATATTATAATGCCTTTGTATCGCTCCATGGTGCAACTGCATATTGAGTATTGCGTACAGTTCTGCTCGACGTATCTCAAAAAAGATATAGCGGAATTAGGAAAGGTTAAAAGAAGAGCGACCAAAATGATAAAGGGGATGGAACTCCTCGTTTTGAAAGGCCCTCAGGATTGCCACTGTAGGGGCATGACTGTGTTGGGGTTCCCATGATCAGGCCTTTGGCAAAGAGTATCATGATCTTTTGACCTGGTGCAGAGTCTTTGCATAGTAACATAGTAGATGACGGCAGAGAAAGACCTGTATGGTCCATCCAGTCTGCCCAACAAGATAAACTCATATGTGCTACTTTATATGTATACCTGACCTTGATTTGTATCTGTCATTTTCAAGGCACAGACCATACATGTCTACCCAGCACTAGCCCCGCCTCCCAACCACCGATGCTGCCACCCAATCTCTGCTAAGCTTCTGAGGATCCATTCCTTCAGAACAGGATTCCTTTATGTTTATCCCACGCATTTTTGAATTCCGTTACCATTTTCATCTCCACCACCTCTCGTGGGAGGGCATTCCAAGTATCCACCACTCTCCGTGAAAAAATGCTTCCTGACATTTTTCTTGAGTCTGCCCCCCTTCAACCCAGTGGCGTAGCTACAGGTGGGCCAGGGCCCACCCACTTTGGACTCAGGCCTACCCAAAATTGTGACACATGCTGTGGCTGGTGGGGATCCCCAAACCTTGCAAGCTGAAATTTTTCTCTCCTTGGGCAGCCAGCGCTCTTCCAAATGTCAGCCAGCAGCACTTGCCTTCAGCTGACATATACTGGCCCTTCTGCACATACTCAGTTTTCGCACATGCAAAAGCACTGAGCATGCACGGCCTGCCAGCAGCAGCATCAGTTTGAGGCAAGTGCTGCCGGCTGCCATTTGGAAGAGTGCTGGCTGCTTGAGGAGGAAATCATCAGCTGACAGGGTTTGGGGATTCCCGCAAGC